>NW_005871048.1:51664249-51820768 GCF_000147115.1 Myotis lucifugus | reverse complement strand
AGCTATCGCATGCTTCACCATCCGAAGTTGGATCCTCAAAAGGGAGTACCAGTTCTCAACGTGGGTGGATAGGGGCCTGGAAGACGCTGGGCAGTGAGCAGGTTGAATGGCCTGCCCGTTGCCCTCCCAGACCTACTGTTTTGTCTACCGGCCTGGCCGTGCTTAGCTGCGCTGCGCACAGCCTCTCCGGACCCCCTTCCCGAGGGCTTTGCCTGCGCAGTGGAAGGGGCAGACACCTGCTGGTTGGAGTGAGGTTGGACTCGCTGGGGCCCTGCTGGGTCCGCCCTCCTGCCTGGTGGAGAAGATGGGTTGTGGTCTGGGGCGCCCGAACCTTCTGGGGAACCCGTGGATCTATGTGTATGTGCGTTGCTCTGGGGCTTGTGAGGTGATGGGTGACCTGGAGGTGGAAGAAGCTCCCACTTCCCGGCCATCTGCCCCGGGATGTAGCTGCGCTCCTGGTCCCCAGGGCGTAGGCTGCCCTCGACTGGCCTTGCCTGGGACTGCCTGTGCAGGGGCTTCTGGGGGTAGCCTTTGGATCCCAAGGAGTGGCAGGAGGGCGGCCACGGGCCTGGCAACAATCCCAACCCTGGTTCTGCATCTCTCCACAGTTTGTGTGTATACATGCGCATGTGTACGTTTCATTGTGAACGCTGTGTACATGCACTTGTGTGTGCACCTATGTATGTCAATGCCCCCTGTGTGTGCACATTTGTGCATGTGTATGAGCTTGTGCATGAGTACACCTGTTACTGCTTGTGACCACTTTGCTCCACTGGTTGCTCTTCATCTTTTTGACCAGTTACATTCTGCAGTTCTTACATCCTGCAGTTCTCTGGTCTTTGTGGCTCATATTCAGTATAGCCAAGGTTGTGAGTTTCACTCAGGGCAGAGTTTCCCTTTGTCCTGAGTGAGTACCGGGCACTGCATGCTCAGTAAGTGGGGATCTCTAATAATCTCTAATTAGGTCAAATAGATCCTGCAGGGAGTCAGATTCCCCAAGTCTGACATGAAGACACCTAGGGGCTCTCTTTCTATGTTTAAACAAATGCAACAAAAGAAGAATGGCTGGCCTAAAAGGATTCAATTTAAATTTTTTTTTTAGTAATATCAATATGAGTCTCTTTCTATTGTGAGGAAAGAAACAATATTTTTTACAATAGTGAGCATTTTTCCAGTTTCTTTAGCTCTTCACTGAATTCAATGTTCATCCTACACCTGGAATGCCTCTAGATCACACAGACCAAAGGCAAACTCCAGCCTGGGGGTCTGGGTTGGGAGCTGAGATGAGGGAAACTGGTACACTGGGTGTAACCAGAACTGCCAAGAACACAGTGCAATAATGTGATCTGTGACTTATAATAAGATAAACACACACACACACACACACACACACACACACACACGGTCTTCTAGTTGTGGCACAGGGCTCCTAAAACCCTTGGAATTTCCCAAGTGCTGAGAGCATTAAAGGTGTCTTTTGTAATGCTAATGAGTTGGCTTTGCACCCTAGGCTGTTGGTTAGTTGCCAGGAGAACCACATAGTGAATTCCTAAATACCAGTCCTGAAGGGGAGCTGTTTCTACTCTCTACTTGCAGACCTGGAATCACCTCTGTCATTATCAATGGGTCCATGTGCTTGATCTGGCAGCTGATCTGGTCTCTCTGGACCTCACTTTTCTATCTGCACAACAAGAATGGCAGCGATGGCTTGCAGATGTGTTGGGGTTAGGCGCACTGATCTACACACATAGCAAGAAAGAGCTCAACCCCGTTCTCCTCCTCCTTCCCCAGCTACTGGGAGTGGAGATCAACCTGGAGCTAAGTGTCCCCATGAAAGAGGATGGCAGAGTTTGACTCAAGTCAGACTATCACTGAGGAGGGACACCAGGGACAATAATGCACATTTGACGATGTATTCCTGTTCCCTGCATCACAACAAAGTCAACTTGGAATAACATGTGTAAACCACAGCATTTTCCTTCCAAACACTGTGTGATCTGGCATTTACTTTTGCGGAGACGTCTGGAAGCAGGTTTGATTTTGTTCTTCAGTTCGGATCCTCATAGAACCATCACTTATCCTTGCTTTTGGGTTCTTTTAGGATGTGTTTGGCTGTGCATTTTGTCATATTTTTTCCTGAAACATCATAAGTGTGTAGTTTTTTTCAGCTTTGGGAAGATATAGATACTTATGTGCTTATTATTTGGGAGACATGATATTTAATAAGTGGTATTTAGTATTAAAATAGACAGTTTAGATCATTGCTGACATAAAATGACAAAGATGATTACTGAAAAAGAAAGTATGTACACATGTATACAACTAAGTGAGGTAAATAGAAATAGCATGTTTCATATTTCACAAAATATTTTCAAGGAACAGAAAGGGGAGAAAGCACAGAAAAGCAAGTGAAATGCTACTAAAATTCTATTCAACAGATTAGGGAGTCAACATATAGGCTTTATTAGTAACTTTGAACATCAGAGAATTAAGCTAAGATCCTCTTGAAAAGTTGAAAGTAAATACTGGTGGCTAAAATAAGATTATATGAGAATAGAAAAGTAAATAAGATATTTTGAATATATGGAAAAAATAGAGAATAACAACAGGGAAAATAAAAATCAGAAGGTATAGGGTGTGACAACAGAATACAAAAAATTATAACAATACATACAATGGGTTAAATTTACTTACTATAGAACAAAGTCTTAGATTTTGTTACGGTAGTAAACTTCAATCATATACTCTTAAAAGTACACAAAAACTAAAATATTAAATTACTCAACTAATATTAAATTAGAATATTTTCCAGAGAAATAAAATAAAATTGAGACTGCCAGAATATGACCCTGGGTACATTTTCTAACCCCCAGGATGTTGCAGATAAGCTGCCAGGTGGTGTGGGAGAATTAATCAGCTGGGCACTCATGAGGATATTCAGAAAAGTTGCCTTTATTGCAGATTGCACTAGTGCCGTGACTCAGGGGAATCAGTCTCCAAATCCTGAGTGATGAATATAGACGAAGCTTTCCCTTTATACTCTTAGTTTCTTTGTCCCAAAAATATGGATCAGGCTTCTGGACACTTCATGGGCTTTGCAGACCCTCGTGAGTTGGGATGGGGGAAGTGAGATTACACCCAGAGGCTTGCCAGCACTGGCACCAGCCCCTCCGGGGATTCTATATGGTTCATGGTTTATGGCCTCTGTAAAATGGGAGTATTCCGGGAAACAGGTTCTGAAAGGCAGGAGAGGCATCACAGATAAGAAGGAAGTTTGATAAGAATGGAGTTTATCAGCAAGCAAAAGTGTATGGTTATCAGCAAGCAAGGGTGTATGTCAGAAGGCAGGTTGCTAGCACAGATTCAGAAAGCTAGCCCCCAAATGTCTTATTTTTCCCTTCAAGGAGACTTCATTTTTCCATCTATGTAAAGGACATGATAAAAACAGAACCTTCTTCAGAAGGTTGATATGAGGATGCAATAAATTGATACTTGTAAGTATCAATTTAGAACTTAGAACAATGCCTGGAATGTAGAAATTGCTATATAAGTTGAATTAAACTTTAAATGAAATTTAATGCATTTATATAAAAATAGTACATACTACTGTTAACAGAGGGGAGAGGGCCTCATCTCCTCCAGTTGCTTATGGGGGTGAAATTCTTGCACTATCCCAAGAATAAGAATTTTTTGAAACTTGAATGGGAGGATGTGATATTGTAGGAAATTTTATTTCTGTGAATCAAATCCCTGAGTTTACAAAGTCCCATTTCCCTCGGTACAGTTATAGAAGAAGTATAGCTTTAGTTTCAGCAGAGCTAAAATCAGAATCAGTTGCCAGAGTTTCCTTTCTATGTTGGAGCAATGTCCAGTCTAGCATCAGGCTAGCTTAACTTGTGCTCCCTGCTGCAGTCCTTACTTGATTACATGTGGGGTCCACAGGGCCACATGGCTATGGAAGAAACACAGGCAAATGCAAGGAAACCAAGAATGAGCCAAAGCACAAGAGAAATAAGAGTCACAAGTCAAGCATGTCAAGAGCAACAAGAGAGTGAACTCCTTTGTTTAGGAGATAATGTTGTCCCAAATTTTCCTGCACTTGCAGTGGCCACACCCTTTCTGGCCAACCATCCCTGTCCCCAGGTTTGACTGACAGGCAAGTACCTTCCCTATGTTACCCCAACTTTATGGGGCATGGATCTATCTTCCCTTTGTTGGATCCCTTCTCCCAGTGTTTTGCAGTGAATAGAATGGGGGCTCCTTGGGGAGTGCAAAGTTGCAGCTTCCTGGTGAAGCTGCCCAAATGACATGCTTATAATGTCTGGCTTCCTCCTTTGCTTCTTTCCTATTATTAATAACTAGCTAATTACAATGGTGTCATTACTCTGACAAAATAAAACAAATGGGAAAAATAATTGGCAGTATCAGATCAGTACAGACCAAATTAAACATGAATATCAACATTTCCTCAGTATAAAACTTTGCTTCCAAATCCACTTGATTTGCGTGAGAAGTAGTTCCAAATCTAGTTGATTTGCATGAGAAGTAGTTCCAGTGATTATTCCAGAATAAAGATTGCTTCCTTGAACAGAGTTTAGCATTTCTGCCAACTGGAGACCAAGAACTACACAGCAAATCTGTTGTGACCAATCCGATTCATCTTCCCATATCACATCTCATGTGTGAATACCTTGACTAAGTGGACTGACTGCCCATCAGACTCACAAATCATGGGAGAAAAGAACCAGTCTTACTGTTTATAAAAGTGCCTGGAAAACATCAGATGATTTTCAGAGATATAGAATCTCATCTGCAATGTTGCAAACACCACAGTGTATGTGGTAGTTAGTGCCCTGGGACAGATTCAAATGGCAACCCCCCCCACCCCCCATCTACAGCTAATTACCATGACTCCATTATGGAGCAATTTTAGCTCAGCTGTCTTATTCTATCTTCATGAGATGGAGAAATCCAAGCTCCCAAATTCCAAAATTCCAGATCAGTAACCACATGGTCGTATTTACAGATTAAGACCAGTGTACATACTATCCTATTAGTAATGTTTCTTTAATGAAGAAAGTGTGGGTCTGTAAAATCACTAGGATGAAAATGTCTCCGTTGATTCCTGAGAACTAAGCAATAATTTGTTTTGGAAAATCTGAATTCTCAATTTTTACTTATGTATAATTCAAATAAGAGCTTCTCACTTTCTAGCTTTGTCTACCAGTTCACTCAAAAGAGCTGATGCATTTGGCTGGTCTTTCTAAATTCAGATTGGTAAGTGTACAAGTCTGGTAGCATCCTTTTGTTAACATAAAAAACATTCAAAGCTATAAAGAATTTTTGTGAGTTTATTTGAGCCAAACTGTCAACAAGTGCCAGGAAACAGAATCTCAAGGTATTGGGATAATGCTCCTGAGAATGGCAGTTTTTCACCTTGTTTCATACATTACAATCAAAAGAGAAGACTTAAGTGAGTTACATAAAATCCATTGGTGATAGGTTAGGGAGGCTGGAGAGAGCAAAACAAGTGGTAGTGGGGGCTCTGGGATTGGATAAAACGTAAAATGATAGACACATACTTCATTTAGTTAGGTGGATACAGGATAGTTAACAGTCAACAATTAACATGATAACTATAACAATGAGGGAATTTATGGTCTCAGTCCTGGCACCCAGGAACACTTAGTTGTGTCCTAAGGGGGTCCAGAAAAAGGGGAGTTACTAGTTATCCTGACATTTCACAAGTATGTTAAAGATGCAAAAAGACAATAGGCTCAGTAAAGATTGAAGTTGATCTTTGTCAGGGAAGATACTGGCCTAGGATATGACTACCCACTATAAATTGCTTTTTAATTAAAGGTTTTTATTTCAGACCACCCTTTGTGGTTATTTAGGTCTCTTGAGTTTGCAAGGCCACCTCACAGGCCTCTCCTGAGTTAGTCAGGTTAGCACGTGGCCCTTTTTTCGTCCACACTTTGATACAATTTGGAATTTAAGAATAAACTAAATATATAATAACTAAGATAAATTAAGTGAATGCAAATATAGATTATGCTTTTTCAAACTCTATCTGCCTCAAACACTGGGTAGATCCCTCTTAGCAGGGACAGACACTGATTATGAAGTGCGAATTTAGATGTTGAAAAGTCACTTTCTAGAAAATTAAACTGTTGATCAGACAGTCCTGGACAATATCATCCTCATTTTTCCCCAGCCTTTTCACTTGGGAAGTTCTGATCAAACACACTTTTCTCAGAACAGATTATCACATCCCTCTGTTTATCAGGCTTTATTCTCTTTCTCTCTCTTCCTCTACCTGGCATCACACCATGTATTTGCTGGGAACCTTGTTTATTGCCTTCATTCTCCTGGAATGTCTTGCTCACAACTATATCTCTCCCACTCAAGGTCCCAGCACGTGGTTGGGACTATCTCTGTGAAGGAACAGGGCTACATTCAAGTTTCCTCTTACCTTTTATGTTAGGAAAAGCCATGATTGTCAGGCTCCAGAGCAGTAGTAGGGGAGCAGATACCTCCCAGCCTGTCCTGAGAACCCCCAAACTCTGCTTTAGTGAGAGGCAGAAGGCATGAGCTCTTACTTGCATGTTAGCATGCAAACCAGCGGTTCTCAACCTGTGGGCCGCGACCCATTTGGCAGTTGAACGACCCTTTCACAGGGGTCGCCTAAGACCATCCTGCATATCAGATATTTACATTACGATTCATAACAGTAGCAACATTATAGTTATGAAGTAGCAATAAAAATAATTTTATGGTTGGGTCACAACATGAGGAACTGCATTTAAAGGGCCAGAAGGTTGAGAACCACTGATGCAAATTGTTGGAAGAATAACATTTCTGTGCCCAGAGGCAACAGCTGGCACAGAAGACGTGGTCTTCCCAGGTAGAATGCCTGTTAACTGTGAACATATAATCGATGTTCACTTTCTCCCGACCATACCCCGCAGAAGTCACCACAGGGAGACGAGAATTCAAAAGTTTACATTTTAGAACACACAGTGGATTTAAGCCTTTCAATTCAAAATCTGCCCACATATTTTACATCATCTGAGCTTCTCCTTTGTCATACTTCAGAGCAGAGACTGACTAGAAGGGAGGAAGAATTGATCAGATTCCAGGAAAGGACCTACCCCAGGAGGCCCAGGTGGATGCTAGACCTCAGTTGGCACCAGGCAAGGGGACACTGGTGCTCAGAACTGGGCCACATGAACAACAGCTCAGTGCAGAACTGTGTGGCAGAACCAAGAGGCAGAAAATGGCTCCAGGGCAGGGGTGGAGGCTCAGGCATGGAAGCAGATGGTAAGAGCAAAGCCCCAATCAGAAGATCAGAGCAGAGGGCAGATTTAACCAACGAGAGCCTGGTTGTCTGACAGAGATGACAGCTATGAAGGGGTGAGTGTGTGCCCTTTGAGATGCTGTACAATTTTGAAGAAGTGACAGCCAGGCTGCTGCTCCACTTAATCAGCAGCTTCTGGGCACCATGTGTGGTTTCGATATAAGTCCCAACATGTTTGGGGCTCACAGTCTAAAGCTAACCAAAACATACAAGACCTTTCAAAGTGAGAGGCAACACACATTTATTTGAGAGCAATAAGAATAGCTTTTCAGGGCACACTGATTTAGGCGGAAGCCCAAACAGTGTTCTGATTAGGAGACAAAGACAAGGGGTATTTATGAGAAAGGGAAGGGAGGCAATTACATCAATAGAAGGAAGGCATTTCTATTGGTGCAGATAACATAACATGCTATCTGTAAATGCTAATTGTAAAACATGCCTTTACTTTTCAGTCTGGTTGGCATTAGTTTAGTAGTCATAATATCTGCTTTCTTGTTATTTTTGAAAACAGTTCTTTGGGACATAAGGTTGCTTTAGGACTAGCCCAAAGGTTATTTTGTTCTGTTTTTACATGTCAAAGATTTGAGGTATAAGACTTGCAAAACTGTTCCTCTGGGAAGACAGTTTCAACTCCATTTTAAAGTGGCTCTGTTTAACCCTGGCAGTGTAGCTCAGTGGGTTAGAGCATCATCCTGCTACACCAAGGTTGTGAGTTTGATCCCCAGTCGGGGCACATAGAAGAAGTGTCCAATGAATGCATAAATAAGTGGAATAACAAATGGATATTTCTCTCTCTCTCTCTCCCTCTCTCTCTCAAATCAATTTAAAAAATTAAAGTGGCTTTGCTTATTATTATTTTTGATAGCTATAAAGTAGGTTTGCAGTTCCATAATAAACTCTCCCTTCCTAAATTTGCCCACAAATGTGGCAGCAAATCAAGATGTATGTAACGGCAGGGATGCAGTCAGCAAGAATTCCTGTTCGGTCCTGTTAGCACATTATGTTTATAAGGGTCTAGAGCAGTGATGGCGAACCTATTGAGCTCGGCGTGTCAGCATTTTGAAAAACCCTAACTTAACTCTAGTGCCGTGTCACATATAGAAATTTTTTGATATTTGCAACCATAGTAAAACAAAGACTTATATTTTTGATATTTATTTTATATATTTAAATGCCATTTAACAAAGAAAAATCAACCAAAACAATGAGTTCGCGTGTCAGAGGTTCGCCATCACTGGGCTAGAGGTTGACTTGGTAGCACTTTCCCAGGTGGTTCCAATTTACCTGTGCCCTTAGGAGCCCAAGGAAAGTAGTAACTGGTAGGTTATGTACTTTCTGGACTTGGTCCTAAAAATGAAAGATATGTGTGTATGTGATGGGCGTGGGTTAAGACAGAAGTAGTAAAAAAGACATAGACAGTTTTTATTGGGGAGGAACCTACTGGGCTGAGCTAAATTATGGCAGCTCTTAGGCTGCTGCTGAGGGAAGTCCAAGAAACAAAGTACTAACAGACCCTTTCATTGCTCATCAGGCCCTGCACACATGGCTGCTATCCAGAACATCAAGTCTCTGACCTTCATATGACTCCACGCTCAGTTCTAAGTCACTTGCCTTAACTCAGTTGTCACCACGTCTCTCAGCCTGTTCCCTCGATTCCTGACCTTGGTCTGGGATATGGTCCTCAGATGCAGCATCTGACTTGGCCTCTGCAGCCCAGGCCTTAGCCTCCCTCATGTCTCTTTGCACCCCATTCATGTCCCCTTTAATCCCCCAAAACAAATCCTACCTGATGATGATTTATGTAAAGGCACATGGCATTAGAAATTGTTCAATCCACCTACCCACCTACCCACCTATCTAACAAGGTGGACTTATTTCCGGTGCCAGAGTGACCTTCAGAGTAAACGCAGGCTCAGTCTTCTCCAATCCACACTGTGGAATTAATCTGCATCAGCCACAGCTCATCCACATAAAGCTGCATGTGATCTAACTCCACCCCACTGACCATTTTGCTGAACAAGATATCTTATATTGGTTTCTCTTCTAGTGCTTTTCTTTGGACATAGCGCCTTCCCTCTCTGCCTGCCAAAGCCTTCCCATGTTTTATAGACTGGACTGATACTACATCCTTCTTCAAGCCTCACTCGCTTACTCAGTCACTTCACTTATCATCTCTCTCTCTCTCTTTAAAATATATATTATATTATATTATATTATATTATATTATATTATATTATATTTATTATATTATATTATAATTATTATTATTCAGGTACAGTAAGGCCAACAGAGCATGAGATGACTTCACTGTAAATATAGTTTGTTACTCACAGATCCCAAAAAGAGGGGAGGGTGCATATCACATGATGGGCACATTTGGGAGCATCGGGGTCAGGAGGCAGAGGGAGAGCTGGAAAAAGTGGGCAAGAACCTTTTTTTGTGGTTTCCACCAGAAGAAACAGGTCAGGTAGTGCAGGAAGGCTTGGGGTTGGCTAATTTGAATAACTGCAGTGGGTTCTGGGGATAGGGGCCATTCTTAGATGTCTGGCATTTGGGTTGACTAAGGCAGTGTCCCAAGTGTAAGTGCCAGATAAAGGGCTCTGGGTTGGCTGGTTAGCACATGAAAGGTGCACTTGCAGGTGAGCCCTGTGAGGAGCTCTCTTTCCAGGACTAACAAGGTTAAGGTTTCAAAGCATCAACGATACAGAAAAGAAAGCACATGATTAATAAACCCTCTTTCTCTCTTGGCATGTATATCTTGCCATGTATCCTTATTTTTTAACATCTAACTCATTTAGTAACCTCCATAATAAAGGAATGCTTGCTTTTTCAATTTTATATATTTTGCAACATCTACTAGTATTGAATGCTAATTGTAAATAATCAAAAGATATTTTTGGGGGGGCAAAAGATAGCACAATAGAAGTTTTACTTGGAATGTGGCAAAGGGAGGACAGAGTAGCAGAGATATGGAGGTTGGTTATAAAGAGTTGCAAGCACAGGGGGACCAATAAATAAAATTAAATAGAACATGCATTCTTTGTCTGCAAGACTCAGAATTTGACCTCCACATGGATTAGTAACAGTTGACTCTATTGAATCTCTAAAGGAAACTTTACGAAATGCAAAAGTGCTAGTAATTCATAAAGGACTAAAGGATAAGCTCTTCTTTTTTGACAATTCCTATCTTTCCTTCACCTGATATTTATTTTCAGGTCCTTATTTTTAGCACCTCCTAGGAAACCCCATATTAACTTGAATACAGTAAGAGCACATGCAACTTTTCTATTCCATATGTTGCATATAAAATGCATGTTTATTTTGGGTGTGAATTCTTACTAAGTGTATTTCTTTCCTGGTTGTTTGAGGAATGGCCTGGGTTTGGTGGCAGTGCTCACACCCCTAAGATGACTCCAGGAGACAAACGAAGAGTCAGGGACCCAGAAAACCAAAGACTCCGGGAAGTTTGCCAAAGCTTCACTTCAAACCAATCTTTCAAATTAGATTTGCAGATGCCTCTTTTACTCAGTGGGGAATCTGGGAAATAATGGAATATTTGTAAAGTACGTGTTAATCTAATGACCTATTTCCATTTAACAACTTCAAAGTGTCGTAAATGCAAGACACTCATTAATGCTTCCAAGTGAGGCATAAAGCTGGCCAGGCGATTTTGAAGCTGAGCCTTAACAACACACTGCCTTTGGAAACTGGTTGTCTCTGCTCTGATTTGGGACATAACCTAGAGAGGTGTCTTTAAACTTTCCTTTTCAGGCACAGGATTTCAGGAACAAGTACAGCATAAGCTTTCTGTGCAACTGTCCAGAATACAGGGCTCATGAGTTCCAAGGAGTCGTTTTCCTATACACATTCATGGGGCTGGTCCTCTTGCTCCACAGATGAACACAATGAATTGAATATAAATATCTCTGTACAGATGAATTTCATAGCACATTCACCTATTACTGACAGAGCCACTGAGGTGTTGCCCGCGGTGTCACGGGTTCTAAGCTGCTCTCACATCTTAAGTGGACAAGCACTTCTCTTTGTCAATGTTATTTCTCCCATCTGTGCTCCGGTGACAATGCCCCTCACCCCCCTTCCTCTGGATTCTTCATTGACTACCTCTCCTTGAGACTCACCTGTTTCCTGTACATCACACATCAATCCTGGTAGGGGTCTATTATTTCCCATTTCTCACAGGGCAAAACCTTAAACTCCCAAACCAGAGGGTATTTATTTACTGTTTAGGGGAGTGGCAAATACAGTATTTGAACTCAGATTTTCTGAGTCTAACTATTCTGTAATCCAATCCCTGCCTTGCTTTCTTCCACCTCCTTGTAATCTTCTGTATGCTCTCTCATTAATTTCAAATACAACAAAGAAGCTGCAAAGCTGTCATTCTCTGAAGCATGTGAAATTTTGCTTCCTGGCAGTTTGGTTCAAATAAACTCATAAAAGATCTTTATAGGTTTGGATGTTTCTTATGTCAACAAGTAGCAGAAAGTGTTTGAATCTTAGTAATAATAGAAAGGAAGAGATGAGAAATAAAGAGATAAAATTCCATGGGCAGAAGATTCCTGCAAAGGTACACATCCTGATCTTTGGAGGGCAGCCATTGGCTCAGCCCCCTGTCCTGTGCCCACACCGCCCTGCAGGCTGGTCCTAATGGGGATAAGATATCTCTCATTAAGATCTGACACCATCCACTACAGGTGGCCTTGGTACTTCACGGATATTGTCAGACATTAGGTTATCTCCTCTCTTTCACTTCCCTTATGATGAAAACTCATACCTTTTCTTACCCTCCCATCCGAGGGAATAAAACATGTACTTTTAATCACTTGTGTTGAGTTCCATTCTCTCTATTCAAGGTTTTTAGGGAGATGGAACACTTCTGTAAAACAAAATCAAAAATCAAAACAGAGGTGCCATCCACAGAGAAGAAACGTTGAAGAGACAGTACAGGGCAAACTCAAGGCAGAGCTGGTTTAAGGTGACAACCAACAGGCAAAATGTCCCCAAAGAGCACAAACCACTGTTGGGGGGACTAAGGGCCAAGGCCAGAGTAAAACAATAAATGATTCAAAAGACAAATTACACACTTACCCCCCAAGAAAGACACTTCATGAAAGCCTAATGGTTGACATAAGTACTAAAGTTTCTTATAAATTCATGAAAAAGAATTGTTACAGAAAATTTGGCAAAATATATTTTTTCTTTAGAAAAATTATTTATTTTTTTACTTAGTTTACAATCTCAATTGAATTGACTCCTCAATCATTAAAACTTGAAGGAATTATTAGTTTTACTCATGGAAAAATTAGTTTCACTATCAGTAGCATTTTAGAAAAATATTCCCACTTCTTTTTTTAAAAAATATATTTTATTGATTTTTTTACAGAGAGGAAGGAAGAGGGATAGAGAATTAGAAACATCAATGAGAGAGAAACCTCAATCAGCTGCCTCCTGCACACCCCCTACTGGGGATGTGCCCACAACCAAGGTACACGCCCTTAACCGGAATCGAACCTGGGACCCTTCAGTCCACAGGCCGATGCTCTATCCACTGAGCCAAACCAGTTAGGGCTATTCCCACTTCTTTAGGCTTCTCTGAGTGACTGACATGCTGGTAAAGTGAGAAGATTGAGTGATTATGAAGGTCAAGTTCATGAGCTGGGCTGGGCTGTGGGCTGCATTTTGCGCCATGGGGTCTTGACAGCGTTGGCTGAGATTTGGTGGGGTGTCGCTACGGGGTGGTGGCCGGGCCTGTGTCCCACTTGGGGGAAGCCAAGTGTTGGTTTGTCGGCACCAGGTCCGCAGTGTGGTTTATTTTTAAATGGCCAGTGTGCATCATGGCAGCTCCTGTGTTGAGCGTCTGCCCCCTGGTGGTCAGTTCGCATCATAGCTACTGGTCGGACGGACGGACGGACACTTAGCCTTTTATATATATAGATTATTATTATTATCATTCCTCTCCTTTAAAAATTACTAGTTTTAAGGAAAGTACCTAATCAGGTTTTCAAAGGAAGTTCAGTAAGAGAGATTTACCAGAACCTTTTAAACTTTAATTTTCCCACAAGTAAATAAAAGTTATATAATGGACACATTTTCCTCAGAAGCAGGAATCTTTTTGTGTGTGTATAAGAGAATAAACTGTCAGGGAAACTTCTCTGAGGTAAGAAGAACTGGGCGAGATCCCATGTGAGAGGGCGGTCAGAGGTTGACTGAGCGGTGAGGATCAGGGCCATGCCCACTCGCTCTAGGAAAGTGGGCTCTTGGTTCATGATGGCACACGGCTACTTGACAATAAGGTCCATGTTCTGTCCCCTTTGAGAATTAAATTCCAGCATTATTTTGGGGGGCAAATTTTTAATGTAGAAAAGCATATAAAACACATACAATACAAAATAATGAATATAACATTTGGCTCAAAAATAATAAACCCATTAAGAATTCTTGATGTACAGAAATAGATTTTATGGAGAATTTTTTGGAAAAAGAAGCAGGAAAAAAAAGAGAAAGAAAAGTGAATGTACACATGTGTGCACACATTAAGTCCAGGATTAAGGGAGGCCAGAGTTGCAGGCCTATTTGCAGTTCAAGGTTTTCTTGGAGGTTATAGCCACCAAAGGGATCCTTTGTAAGAAACTCTTGTTGGAAAGAATAGAAACTATATGCTTGCTGCCTAGAGAATTCCTTTCCACATGCACAAACCCTGCATGACCAGAATCTATGAAGTCTGCCTGTTCCAAGGGCCCAGAGGACCACCACTGAGTTCTGGCTCATGGAATCACAGTGAGGTTCTCCATGTTGGGGACATGGCAAACATTTGGGCATCAGACTTTGGATGGCATGGGTGCCACATGTCATCAGATGCAGCACTGAGACGCTGAGTGGTCCAGCTATGGGACCCTACTTTTCATGCAAGTAGCCAATCAGTCTTACCCAGGCACTGGGGCAGGGCTCTCCCTCCCCAAATATATGGTGCTTTCAATACAAACTTAGTGCTGGCCACCGGTGTCTGTGATAGGCACAGAATTTACTAGATCCATTAGAAATGAACCATGATCTTAAAAGTATAAACATTTCTCTCCTTTATCAGGGGTACATGTGAGTCCTCTGATTTGCCATGTCTGCTCTATGGGTGTCATGGACCAGAGTAATCCACCTAGAATGCCTCTACATTGCCAGCTGGCTGTGGATGTCTGTGGGGACCATGTTTTTCATCTTGGGTAAGCCATTTAACCCCTGAGGTACCTTAATCGACAAAATGAAGACCTTGGACCACTCATTTGCTCCATCTAATAACTTTTGAGGCCCACCGTTTTTCTCTTAACCTCTCAACATTTTATTATTGTTGCACTCTGTATTCATACTGGGTATCTAGTTTATTCATTTAAATTTCTATGCAATATCCCACCATATGGGTATCATTTATTCACTGATATATCTGTCCTAAGACTATAGTAGGAAACAAAGTCTGAATTTTGAGGAATTATCAACCTAGCATCTGGACTCCTAAACATCAGTGTCTGGTTCACAATACATACAGGTCTGGCAGGAATCACTGAGGGACATTTTCTTTAGAAAAATTATTTATTTATTTTTTTTACTTAGTTTACAATCTCAATTGGAATCGACTCCTCAATCATTAAAACTTGAAGGAATTATTAGTTTTACTCATGGAAAAATTAGTTTCACTATCAGTAGCATTTTAGAAAAATATTCCCACTTCTTTAGGCTTCTCTGAGTGACTGACATGCTGGTAAAGTGAGAAGGTTGAATGATTATGAAGGTCAAGTTCATGAACTAAAGTGCTTTGTTATGTAGGAGAGAACACTGGGGGAGAAGTAAGACTTTGGTTTGAGTTTGACATTCTAAATTGTAGCTATAGAAATGTACATTATTCATAAAATTGCTTTGAATTAATAATGTAATCTGTAGCTGAGAATATTTTTTCCTTAATCACTTTACATCATTGACCTTGAAAATTCCATGAGATAATATAGGTCTCACGGCATAACACCAAAAACCATTAAGTAATTTAATATGATGTTACTTATAATTGCAATGTTCTCTACACCTATTGTGGATTTTCATATCCATAGAGATGTATATCAATATAGATGAGAACTTATCAGTGATGGAAAAATAGGTGGCAGGAAAATTAGGGTGGGAGAGAGCAGAGGAAAGACTGGAGAGGCAGGAAAGGACCCAGTCCACAATGTTGGCCTCTCACCCACTAGGTGTCTTCAGACCAGGGCTCAACTGCTCTTTTAGAAACCAGTTGATAATGATAGTTTTTACCCATAAAAAATGAATCACAGCAGTAAAGGCCACGCTGGTTCAGGGGGCAGCTTCCAGACCAGAGTCCCAGGGGCCATAAGTAGGAAATCAGCAGGTATTGGTTAATACAATTACAATAAAAGACACATGTGAATGTTAAAACTCCCTACCCAACAATCCATCTCTAGGGAGAAAGCTGGAGAGAAGCTAGGCATATAAAAATCATATTAACAAATCCATCATTGGCTTTGAAACAATACTAATGCAAAGAAGAGTGGTTTGAAGCCACTAAATTTGGTTTGCAGCCACAATAAATTGGCTTGAATATGCTTATAGGAAATTTTACACAAAGTGTACAGCATCTTGCTGCCTTCTTCTCTAAAATTATATTTTAGTTTAACCAAGTTTCAAGGATACAGTATGAGGCCCTTCCTGGCCTGAACAGGCATGGAGTTGACCGTGTCTACAATGGTGGTGGGGACTGCGGCTCTGAGGTCACCTTGCCCAAGTCCCCACCACCAACCTGCATGAACCAGGATATGTTACTCACCTTCTCTAAGCCTTAATTTCCTCATTTGTAAAACAGGGTGGGATAATAATTCTACCTATTTGTAGATTCTCAAGATGGAACTCTTTAACACACACCTGTCACAGTGAAGAAAGGTGAAAGCAGTAATTGCAGGAAGAACTCTTTAGGATTGCCAGCAGAAGCCTGCTGGCCACGTGGGTGGTCATCCTGTTCACTGGACAACATTGCAGTCTATGGAGTCCACTACTTTCTGGAGATGACCTGGGATGTGCAGGAATGGGGTTTTGATTCTGCTGTTCCTCAGGGGCTGGTCTAGAAGTCTATTTCTAAAGTAGAATCCCTAATCAATGGCCAGGCAGGTTTGAAGTAAAGGCTTGGAATGGCAACTCTCATTTGGACAACAGTTTTAGTTGTGCTTTCAAAATGCACTTGGATGAAGTTCCAATGATGGAAGGACAGATTTCACTGGGTGCTAAGAAGTGGTGTTCTTAGGGACAGCCTGGGTGTCAGAAAAATAGAAAGCAAGTATGCAGTCCTGCCTTCATATGACCCAGAAACTTAAACTTGTACCTCATGATAAATGTCACCTCTTTGACCACTTGATTAATCTTCTCATATCATAACAAGAACAACTCCTAGCAGTTGTTGTCCTTTCTTCCTGACTAATCTGACTCGCATTATTTTATTCTGATTTGGGCATGTGGTTACCTCAAGTAGAGACGTCATGTCCCAGTTTTCAGTGACACTTGGCAAGGTCAGGAGAACAGTTCCAGCCAGTAGAATGTCAGCAGAGGTGAAATCCTTGAAGGATGGGTGTGCTCCTTGCTGCCTCCTTCCTGCTGGCTGGAAAGTGGACACAATGGTGGGAGCTCCAATGGCAGTCTCGGACACTGAGGTGGCACTGTGTGCTGTGTCCTAGAACGGTGGCACTCAGATGGCAGGATCCTCTAAGACCTGTGAAGCCTACCCCCTGCCCGCCACTGCTTGTCCGGACTTCTTTCTGATGAGGGAGAAAGACACATCACTTCTTCCAGGGACAGAAATAATGACCCACTATTCTATAGGTCACTTCTAGGTTAGGAGGCTACTCACTCCCAGAATGACTCATAGTTACATATAAAGAAAGAGATGACAATGAAGGGGGAGCAGATATTTCAGGAAACAAAGGGAACAATAATATTCTGAAATGATAGAACAAGAAATTCATTTCACTATTTGAACCTGAGTTAATGGTTGAAATAACAGCATGTGCCGAGCCAGTTCAGCCAAGGGTTTGAAAGCCTGAGTGAGGGCGGCGAAAGGATGAAGAAATGACAGTCAAAGAGAATAAGCTGGGTCTAGGCTAGGTGGATCTTCCTGTGCCTGGCTGAGGCCACAGAGATCCAGAGGGAAGCTGAGCCTTTATTTTATAGCCAGAGGTAAACAAGGTAGTGGTCACCATAGTTACAATGTTCTTGTGAGTTTCACTTGTTTTGGCAGCACTTGCTACATCTCTCTCAGCCCATTAGCTTCCCAGATAAGATCTAGGGAGTGTCATAAGGTCAAGCCTACTTATGCTAAGAGTACTGTGCCCTCTAAGCTGGGACTTGTTTGTGGCTTTGCCAACAGGTCAGTCCGAGGCTTAACCCTATAGCTGCACCCTACAACAGCATACATTTTTTTCTTCATTTCTGTTAGTATTTGTATGTAAGTCTCTCTCATTTTATTAATTGTGGTGTTTCTTTTTCTTTCTTTCTTTTTTTTTTTTACATTTCACCCAAGGATATTTTTTTGTTGATTTTTTAGAGAGCGTGGGAGAGGGAAAGACAGAAATATCAATGTGAGAGAAATACATGGATTGGTTGCCTCCTGCATGTGCTCTGACCAGGGCCCCGGGGCCAGGGAGGAGCCTGCGACTGAGGTACATGCCCTTGACTGGAATCAAACCCAGGACCCTTTAGTTTACACACCAATGCTCTATCCACTGAGCAAAACCCGCTAGGGCTTCATTGTGGTGTTTCTTACTGTTTGTGGCTGTAATCAGATAGCTGGTTTGAACGACTGTTACTTTGTTTGACATCAGCATATATTACCTTTGCTTTTCCTTGGGCATGGGGCATGACGCATGGGAGCGTGTGAGCTCAGCTTGCAGAGTGAAGTGTCAGCAATATCCTCCCCCACTGGGATCCCACAATTACTGTCCATACAGTGTCTCCATCAAGCAGGAGGGCATGCAGAAGAGGCACCGAGGATGTAAGACACTCCGTATGTGGCCAAGCTCATTGACACTCCCTTTATCAGTGGTTCTCAACCTTCTGGCCCTTTAAATACAGTTCCTCATGTGACCCAACCAGAAAATTATTTTCGTTGCTACTTCATAACTGTAATGTTGCTACTGTTATGAATCGTAATGTAAATATCTGATATGCAGGATGGTCTTAGGCGACCCCTGTGAAAGGGTCGTTCGACCGCCAAAGGGGTCGCGACCCACAGGTTGAGAACCGCTGCTTTATATGATGAACAGCAGTGGGTCTTGTGAAACACCTTTCAGCAGACCCAGCGCTGCCTTTTCTTTTTGCTGGAAAACATGGCGATGCCAGGGAGGTCTGTGTTACTCAGAACTCCCGACCTCCGTTAATAGTTCACTCTTCTCATAACTTATTCCTGACCCCAGTGTTATTTCAAGTGTTCCAGTGACTGCCCTTGTCATTGAGTAACTGGGGGTGAACACAAAACACATCGCCACAGCCCCTCCAAATGTTTCTACTTAGGCCTCTGTGCCATACGTCATGTTGAGAATCAATTTCCCTTTGGCCAAAAGATTAATGTTTTATGCAAAGTGGACTCCTAAACCCCAAGGAGGGCAGTGGAGCACCAAGGAGGTTGGGTAAGGCTTTGGGACAATCCATTCATCCTGGTTCTGAAAGTGGCAAAGGGGGTATTGCTCACAACTGAGGTTATGCCATCCTGCCTGAGTAGGTGTACTCCCCACATGAACCTACACCAACACACACACACCATGGAGGGAGACAGAGGAAGTGCCTCCCATCTCCTCTGGGGTGCTGCTGACTCTGGCTTATGAACATACTTTTCTAAGGCATCTAGCTATTTCAAGGTGAAAATGCTAAAGCATCTTGTTCAAAGTCAACCTTTAAATACGTACTGAAACTTAAACAGGAGGGATGAACATGGTCCTGGCACTGCCCAGAGCTGTCCTGTTTGGTGGTGGTGGTGGTCACATGGGCAGAGATTCCTATTCCCAGGCCCCAGGGCCCCAGCTTACACCAGCATCTCTGTCTTGTCCATGAGCTCTAAAGCCTTGCAACCTCAAGGCCTTTGGACACCAGGGGCTTTTCTGTCTGAGATTTGGCTTCCATCAGGCTCCTGGATTTTTGTTGCATGTATTTGCCTATATTGGGGGAAACGTGATCTAACAAATGTACTGCTGCAAAGCCAGTGCATTGGTGGCAACACCAAGAGCAAGGCTGACCTTCCCTGTGGTGACAAGGCTGAGTGGCAGGTGTGGCAGGGGTAGCAGCAATGAGAATTCCAAGTTCTCTTTTTTCTACAAAAGCCTCCCATGTGGCTTCCATGTTCTCTGCTCCCGCTGGGGTGGCTCCAGGCAGGGAAATAACAACCTAGTAAACATGGCTTCTATGAATGCCAGGAAGCACCGTTACCCATTTTGATTACAGATTTCCAGCTGACAGTCTGAGGGCACCTACTCTGTGTCAGAGACTCTCTTTATTAGCCTATTTAATTAGCACCGTCACTCTTTGAGGGAAATGAGGTAGACGAGTATCCCTACTTCACAGGTAGGGACACTGAGACCCAGAGGTGCAAGGCATGATTTGACCTGGTTATTCTGGGCTCAGCATCTGTGCTCTTAGCAATATCCTCCCCACTGGGCTCCCTGGTCACCTGCAGGTGCTCAGAGCTCTGTGGTCTAATGGTATCCACTGGGTTTGCTGGCTCTGGATGCAGAAGCCACTGTTGCTGTTGATTCTCTCAGGCTACTATGCACCAAGAAATAACCATCTTGAAAACAGTGATTTGGTCAAGATTTACAAACCTAATGTGTTTATGATGATTATTCATCTCTTCAATGCTGCTAGACTTTCTGAGTGTAGAAATAGCTTTCTGAGAATAAATGTCCTAAATTCTACAAGGGAAATGATCACTCACATGCTTTCTGATGTTAAGTAGGTGACTAACAATGAATTGTTATGCCAAACACATGCTTTGAGCTTATTCCCTTTGAAATGAGGAATGAGGAATTACAAGGGAATCACCACATTACAGTCCGAGTTCCTTACAGTGCAGTAAGAATGAAAGTTAGTTTGCCAATTTGAACATCAACGATCAACATGTGTTTGTTTCATGTTTGCTCATTTTCTTTTGGAAAACACCCTGTTTTGCCTCTGCCATTGTGTTCAAGGCTCACCTCTGTCTTGGGGGCAACGTGACAAGTGATTTTAGCTACTTTACCAGTCACAGGACTGTGCGTGACAGAAATGCTGATTTAGTCCCTGACTGACCTTGCAGTTAGCTTTTGAATGCTCTCTGTAATTAAGCTTTATCATGTTCATATTTTCTTCTGTTTCTTGTGCTCATTTAGGTTTATCTCAGATTTAAAAAAAAATTGGTGTCTTTAATCAATGTGATCTGTAGCCATGTTTTCCTCTACACAAGGAAGTCTTCCAGCCTCATTCCTCCCCCCGCCCCCCCCCCCCCCCATGCCTTTTCCTGGGAGTGCTAACAGGTGTTTCTTAATGGAAAGAATCTGGGATCAGATAAAGTTCAGAAACACATGGTAGAGCCTAGTTGGCATGGTTCTTTGTAGCAGAACTGCCACACCTTTAACCTGACCAGGGGTCCTCTGATTCCCTGGAGGGGACTCCAGCCTCCCACAGCACAGAGGACAGCCTTACTGAGGGCCATTGCAAAGGACTAGGTTTCATTAGGATGTCGTTTAGGAATTGACATGCCAAATACAAGGTTGTAAAGGCAAATTGCTATGACTTTTTGCTTTCAGAGTTTCATGTACTCCAGGTAGGGAATCTTAGGCAAAAGTGAAAAATGAAGTAAATGAACACATTATGTGTTTACATTTGCAAAGTTCCAAATGTGTAGTGAAAGTGGCAGCCCCATAATATACAGTTTTTAACAAATAATTTTGTTGCTGGTGGAGATGGGTTCCTTTCAAGAAGTCGCAAGAAAAGCATTTTGGGGACCCACACATGGAAGGACGAGGTTTAATGGGAAGATTTATTGGACTGGAAATGAAAAACTGCCCCCAGATTCCCGATGTTTGTCCTGAGGTGGAGGAAGTCTGTTCCAGTTATCTATAGGAACGTATGCACAGGTGACCCAGAGCGCCTCATTTGGATATACCAATACAGACATCAAAGGGTACTTACTATAAATTAATATGGCCGAGCTTAACCAAAAACTAAGAAGAGAGAAGACACAGGAGATAAACAATGCAAGAAATCACACAGGTTTATTTACCAGAGAGCTGATGGATTTCAGTCCTTGGCAGGCCACCCAGAGACACTCGCTGACAGAGACACACGGAGGTCGTCAAAATACGCTGTGGCAAGGAGCTCGGTCTCTTGACTCGAAGAGAGGCCTCTAACAGTTTGG
The DNA here is from genome assembly GCF_000147115.1 of Myotis lucifugus. Classification (NCBI taxonomy): domain Eukaryota; kingdom Metazoa; phylum Chordata; class Mammalia; order Chiroptera; family Vespertilionidae; genus Myotis; species Myotis lucifugus. The sequence goes on along the minus strand of NW_005871048.1, from coordinate 51,798,968 downwards.
GCTCAGGCAGAGCAGGAATGTCAGTTTGGCAGTTTGGCAGTTTCCAGGGGGGAGGAGAGCGTCTTGTCTGTGGAGGGCAGACAAGCGTCTAACTGCTGCCGTGAGAGTCCTTCTTTTATACCCCATGGGTGGGCTTCTTCAGTGTCTCATATCATTGTGCTCCGGTGGCCTTCTGGGCTTATCGGGATATACACACAGGGGGTTACAAGGTACTTATCAGGAATGCACATGCAGGGAGTTGTTGGTCAGGAGTTACAAGTTATTTGTCAGGAGTTAACATGCAGGGTGTTACAAGTTACTTATCAGGGTCACACACACACACAAGTTAAGTTTCTCTTCTAAGTAAAGTTTAAAATTCACTCTAATAAAAAAAATGAAATTTGATTATACTATCTTATACTAACTAAACTTATTACTATAACAAAGTCCAGTCTTGTCTTCATCAAGCCCAGAAGAAAGGCCAGGGTCCAGGAATTCAGTGCCATTGGTTCAGTCCAGTTCAGTCTCTGTCCACATCTGGCTGGCTTAGCCTCTGTTCCTATTTGCACTCCAGTCAGTGCTGTGTTGACCCGCCCAGGCCCACACTTGGGGCCCCAGTGACTGTTAGTCCTGCATGGCTGCTACAGAGAGACCGAACAAATGACTGGAGAAGTGCATGTTACAAAGCCAGCAGCATTTGTTAAACTTGAATTATATTATCTCAGGAGTGCAAGGGATCAGATGCTCTTTCCAATTAACCAATCAATTTTCCAGTCTTTCTGGGGCTTGTGCTGGCCCCTCTTCCTAACCAGTCAGTCATTTTCCCAGATTGGACACCTCCCCCATATATAGGAGGACTTTCCTCTGCACCCTCTTGGCCTTTACTGCGCATGTGCCCAGCAGAGGAATTTCTCCTGCTGTTTCTATTCCTCTCTTGGTTAATCCCTGCTAAAGATTGGTAAGGATTCTTTCCACTCACTTAAGAGATTAGGTCCTAAGGGCATGGAAGATGCAGCAGCCCCCTGGAGTGTTTGTGAATGCTGTAAGTTCCTAGGGAAGCAGGCTTATTGTCTGATTCAGCTCCTTAATTTATTATGATTAATGTCTGATTCTCTTTGCTCCCTTCCATAATTAATACTAACTAGCTACCTATGCTAACACTTCTATATTGCTCCTCAGGTCAGGGTATTTTCTTTCTTTCTTTTTTTTTCTTCACAATCTAAAGTTCTGTGCATGTGTCAAACAGAAGAAATTTCTGCAAGTAGGCTGTCAAATCTGGTAATTCATCACGGTATATATATATATATATATATATATATATATATATATATATATATATATCTGGGATGCACATTTGCCTATCAGTGGTGAGACATAATTTGTACTTTTTGAAAAGAAAATAATAAGCAGCTGAACACTTACGTTTAAAATTAATCTTGACTTGTGATTTAAATCTTCTGTCTCCTAAAGTAAATATTATAAGTGGTGCATGTGAACATAATTTGATTTCCTATATTACCGCTTTAAAGCCAGTTTCCTTTCAGCATGCCCCCATTTTGACTGTCTTTGAAATAAAAGGAATCAGAGAGGATGTTTAGAGAGAGCACAGAACAAGAAAGAGAAAGGAGGAGGGAGGGGAGGAAGCTGAGGGGGGGGGGGCGGCGGTCACAGTGTTGTGGCCTCAGGCAGGCTTTCAGTGCTGTGTCTTTCCTCAACTTTACTATTTTAAGAAATCGTCACCCAGGCATGACATGCCAGGGTGCAGTCAGAATACTCACTCACCAACCACACTTTCACCCATTTGTTCCAGATAAAATGATAAAATGTGTGAGGCGATAAGTAATTCCTAGAGTTTGATGAACTCTATTGGGTTGAATTGAGTCAAATTTTAAGGGACACCCAGAAGAAGAAAAACAACATTGTTCCCACATGTTGGTGAAAGAGTCCTGAAGGGTGAGGTGGGGCAGGGAGGGTACCAGGGTGAAAGAGTGAGAGGAAATAGCAGCCCTTGAAGAGGACACATGATTAAACTTGATTGTTTAAGACGCTGCCGGCAACTCTGATGTGAAATCCTGCACCTTTCTAAGGCTCCCCCTCATAGTACAATGAAGCAATATGACTGCGAGTGTGGGAATAATGTTTAGATAAGATATCTACATATCTTCCCAGAGATCACCGGGCTGAGAGAATGCTTTTGTTTAATAATACCTTGTGGTTTCTTGTTTCTCCCTGAGGGAATTATTTGTTTCCCTAGGCGCTTGCTTTCAGGTGAAGGGTTTATGGCTTTGTTCAATAGCAAATCCTTAAAACAGGAGACACCATGTGAGAAGGAAGTTCTGGCTAGGTAAATAGCCAATTATCTCATCTTTGTGTTTCTCCTAAATATGAACTTTATGCTAAAATTAAAATGGCTGCCGTGAAATCAGGCCAAGTGGCAATCTAGAAGCGAAATTACTACATGGCTGCAGAAGATAAAGAGGGAAATAAGAGAAGAATGGCCACTTAGCCTGATGGTGGATGGAGAGAGGAGAAATTGAGGAAACAAAGGGAAATTATAGAAGGCACACATACACCCTTAAGGTCCGGACCAGAAGGTCATGCTGTTACAATGAAAAGCTGACTGCTAAGTTCTGAGATACTTGGAGACAAATGCCTTCCAAGGAAAAGTAAAAAAAAAAAAAAAATCCCTGTGGGTTTATACAATCCTACTCAGCAAAGTTGAGGTTCTCAGAAAAATGTGTTTGAAAACAGGACTATAATGCAAGCCATTGTGTAGGCCCAGAGCGGACAGCTTTCACAGCTAGACACAGAGGATGCTGAGCTCCATCTGCAAGGGGGTTTCCTTGCCTCGGGTGGAATTCCTTTCCCTCTGAAATGGCACTATTCTCAAGGACACTTTTCTCTCTTGGCCTATTGTTGGAGTAAGACTTTTGAGTAAGCAATAGATTGTTGGCTACACTGAGCCCTGTGGAGAACACTCAACAATAAACAAAAGTCATACTCTCAGGCAACATGCCTGTTATTGGAATATATAAGATACTTGTGGAACAGGATGAGGTGCTTCGCATTCTCTCCCCAAGCCCTGGGGATTGCTTGTAAGCTTTCCTCTGCATTCTGAAAACACTAGGAGCTGCTCTTTAAATAGCCCAATGGCCTACTCACTTTCAAGCCCACTTCAACCTGACTTTCTGATGTTGCTCCCACAGAACATCAGCTGTCCTCTACTCAGCACTTTCTCTTTAACTCTTATCTCTATTATTTAACACTAGAGGCCCAATGCACGAATTCATGCACCAGGGGGGTCCCTTGGCCTGGCCTGCGGGATCAGGCCAAAACCAGCTCTCCTACATCCCCCAAGGAGTCCTGGATTATGAGAGGGCACAGGCCAGGCCAAGGGACCCCCCTGGTGCACAATCAGGACCGGGGAGGAACGTGGGAAGTTGGACAGCCGTGGAGGGACCACGGGAGGCCTCCAGGGTGTGTTCAGGCTGTCTCGCTCAGTCCTGATCGGCTGGACCACAGCAGCAAGCTAACCTACTGGTTGAAGCGTCTGCTCCTGGTGGTTCAGTGCATGTCATAGCAAGTGGTTGAGTGGCCTTAGCATATCATTAGCATATTATGCTTTGATTTGTTAAATGGACAACTGGACGACTGGACACTTAGCATATTAGGCTTTTATTACATATGATTATTATTTATTCTCTCAGCTAGTATTTCAGTTATTTCTATCTGATATCCATAATATACTCAACTCACAGAATTACTCTCTCAAAACGCCTCTTCACACCTTCTCTGCCATGGAGTAAAAACTCCACTTTGGTTTGGGGTCCTCGGACTGAGTCCTGGAAGCTGCAGAGTATTTCTCAAGGACAGATATGGGTGGAACCATGTTGGGAGGGGACTTCAGAGACGTTACCTCCTCTATGCACCAATCACATAAACAATGAATGATGTGCTGCTCAGAGAAAATCCATCTGGGAGTGAAAGAGCAGGGTCCACAGAAACTTTACACTTAAGGTTGAAATATGAAATCTAGAAACTTAAATAATATGTCCATTTTGTTAGAGTTTTTAAAAAAGATAGATGTCATTAGCCTTTTGAAATTCTTTCTTATAACTCCAGTTAAATAGACTAAAAATATACTCAGTTAATGTGCTTGTCCATATTCTATGTTAGGTGTTTGATATGTTGAATGATCACGTACACAACTTTTAATACTAGTTTTGTAATATATCTCCAGATCTCCAACTATATCAGACATTGAGATTTCCCTATAACTGACCAATGGTACTGTGTGTGTGTGTGTGTGTGTGTGTGTGTGTGTGTGTGTGTGTGTGAGAGAGAGAGAGAGAGAGAGAGAGAGAGAGAAAGAGAGAGAGAGAGAGAATGAGAACTGTGCTTTGTGGCATGCAGGCATTCAGTGGGGTTGATTGGCTGGGATCCCATATGAAATTTTTTTTCCAAGTTGAATACACTGAATATATAGTACAAAAAAAATTTCAGGGAGGTCTCAGATAAAATGACTGAGTTTTGAGGTAGTGAAAAGAAAGTTCAAGATGAAGAAAAGACCCTCAGTGAAGGTCAGCACATTTGAAGAATAGCTACATGGGTAATATATTTTATATAATATTCAGCATAGATTATTTATTGTTTTGGATTTTTAGTTAACAGATGATTTTTAGGGCAATTTGAAGTTTATAGAAAAGTTACACAGGAAGTACAGAGAGTTTTTATATACCCTTTACTTCCACATAGTTCCCCCTATTATGAACAGCTTGCTTTAGTGTGGTGTATTTCTTACAACTGATGAACCCATATCGATTATTTAGTTTTAATGAAGCTGCTGACTCTTTAGTCTATCCTGGTCACCAAAGGGTTTACTACAGAGAATCTGACCTGGGGCCTTCAGCTGGGTCCACCTATCTTTCCTATATCTATGTCAAGATGGTCTTCCTTGTTTGTTGACTCTCCTCAAAGCGAATCCTTATTCTAAATCAAAATCACTGGGTTTGTCTGCAGGCATAATGTATAAACCCCACTCTCTGAGCATCTCAAAAGGTCTTACCCTTCTGGGACAGGAGCTGTATCACCCCCACTTCCCCAGCAAGGGGCATTTTGTTAAACCAGGAGCCTTGTACTATGGAGCCAGCTGCATGTTAGTGGGAAAGAGTATAAATTATTTCATGAATGCTTTTAAGGACTCTTTTTTTTTTTCAAAATATGTGTAGTTTGAAATGTAGCCAATTCAACCCAATGGAATTGCTGACTGCTGAAAATGCATGTCTGGTACTCACAATTTGTTTTAATAAACTCAGCTTTTCCTACTGAAAATACATATTTATTCTTCTGAGAACACGTTAATCACAAACAGGAATGAATGGGAAACGTCAAAGTGGAGCGCATTTTCCATGTTTGCTCCTGCCTTGACTTTACTTTTCTTGGGTTCTATTTAGCAGTAGGTATGAAAATTAAAACTTCCTCAGTTGCCTCTCAGGATAGATGGAAGAAAGAATTTTCTTTCCAGAATCAGAAATGAGATATGAGAGAACTGGGTCTGTTGGGAGTGGGTGGAGAATGTCCAGTACCAGTCCTGCCTTCTCAGCCAGTGACCTTGACTAGACTATCTGTCCAGCCTGCAATTCATTTTAATTCTGAAATGAGGAACTTTGCATCTAAATCATCTGTAAGGGTTTTTCCAGCCCTAAATATAATTAAAATAACAATTCTATGTGCAGTCCAAGAAGAGATGGACATCAGTACTTTTGAAGTACCATGTACTGTCTATCTTTTGGAGACACATGGGAGAGAAATATTTCTTACCTTAGTTGCCAACATTTAAACACATGACTTTTCTCTAGCTGTCCTTGAGAGAAGACAAGAGACTTAGATGTGTGCCAGAAAACTTGGATTCCCTGTCTGCCTCTTATTTTTGTTTAAATTTTAAATAAATTATTATTTTTCTTGCCATTTCCCTAATCAGTGCTTCTCAACCCTGGACGTATATTAGAACCACCCGGAGAGCTTTAAAAATACCCGTGACACCTTTTGGGACCTTTCAACACAACCAGAATCTCAGGGGCAGAAGCCTGAGCTTTTCTCTCTTGGTTGGAGAGGGCCGGAGAGGGCCTGCTTCTGTTTCTTTTTTCTTTTTTAAAAATCCTTACGCAATTATATATTTTTTTACTGAGAGGGAGAGAGAGAGAGAGAGTGAGAGAGAGAGGAAGAGAGAGAAACATAGATCAGTTACCTCCCCTATGGGCCACGACTAGGGATGGAACTTGTAACCTAGACATATGCCCAACTGGTAATCAAACCCATAACCTTTTTTGGTGCAAAGGGCAATGCTCCAATCAACTAAGCCACCTGGCTGGGACCTGTTTCTTTGCTTGTAGGCTCCTGTGAAGATCTAACCAGTAACTCAGCTTGAAACCACTTCAGTATGGTAGTCCCTTCCTAGTCCTTTTCAGTTCTTTCCTCATAGTCCACCTCCTTGTAGTTTACTTTCTAAGGCAGAGATTCTCATAGTGTGGTGTCTGACTAGACCGACGATATCACCTGGAAAGGGAATGCCGATTCCAGGCCCCAACCCAGCCCTGCTGACTCAAAACTCTGGGGTGGGCCCAGTGATTGGTGCTGGACCGTGCCCTCCAGGTGACTCCTCTGTGCTGCAGTTTGAGAGCAACATTTTTGAAGGCGTCGACACTCCCCTGTGGAGCATGATTTAAACTTACTATCTTTGGCTTTATTCTCATTAGCTCCAGGTGTCCATCTAGGATCCGAGCAGCACCTTGTCAATCTCTAGGACATTTATTTAACATCTTACCCAATATTTATAACTAGTATGTTTCCTACTCAGTTTTTTTATGTCTAACCCACTGTCATTTATGGAACAAAATTCTGTATTAAATGAACTAAAATTAAACATTCCAATTTAGTTATAATTAACAACCATGCCCCTCACTCTACCATACCCCCCATACTGAGCCTTTTCTCTTGGGCTTTATCTCCACCCAAGTCCCCACATCCCTGGAGTTTTCAGCTTTTTATTTTCCGCGGAGGCCACCAAAAGAGTTGACTTAAGTCTTCTCAAGACACAGCCTGAACCCATTGTTACTGTGGTTTGCAGCTCACTCTCTCCCCTCATTAACTCTCATATAACACACAGCTTGGCAAAGTGTTATTCATTCCCAAGTCCTTTCTGCCACATCTGGAAACTACTTGGCTACTTTGTCACTGGCCCCATCTCAATGTGGCCTTAGGACCCCTGCTGTTTTCCAGTCTTCCTGGTGTCCCTCGGCACCTGTGAGCTGCAGGCTGCCCACACATGCTTTCAGCAGGAATTTATTGAGTATTTACTGGCACCATACTCTGTGTTAGGGGTGACTATTCCACATTTTTATGTCAGAAAAGAGACCAATTTTTCTTTACTTAAATATTTTATTGTCTTCCTTTAAGGTAAGAAAATGTGGTCATTAATAATGTTTATCTCAGGCTATCACTCAAAAAATCTTGAGTTAAAATTTCAGAAATTGACTCCTGATAAGAAACAAAGCCATTTTTCTCTGACATCTTACTCTCTATGGGTGGGCATATAACTTATGTTTTTCCCTGTGGGTCACATGGTCATACCTGTTCCATTAATTATCCCACAGTGAAAAATTTTGGGGCACATCGAAGTATCTTTTTATTTTGCAATTCATATACTAGACGTAATCAATTTTTTTTAATAGATGACTGTGGTTAAGTCATACAAAAAGTCCATTTTTCTCCCTTTCCTCCCTCCCTCCCTCCCTCCCTCCCTCCCTCCCTCCCTCCCTCCCTCCCTCCCTCCCTCCCTCCCTCCCTTCCTTCCTTCCTTCCTTCCTTCCTTCCTTCCTTCCTTCCTTCCTTCCTTCTTTTCTTTCTTCCCTCCTTCCTTCCTACCCTCCTTCCTTCATTTCTCTGATCTCCCTTTCTCTCTTTCTTTCTTGTCAAACATATGCCCTCTATACTGTGCTAGCTGCTTGCAAGCTCATAAAATATATGGTCCCGATAAGCCCTGGCCGGTTTGGCTCAGTGGATAGAGCGTCGGCCTGCGCACTGAAGGGTCCCGGGTTCGGTTCCGGTCAGGGGCATGTACCTTGGTTGCAGGCACATCCCCGGGTGGGGGTGTTCAGGAGGCAGCTGATAGATGTTTCTAGCTCTCTATCCCTCTCCCTTCCTCTCTGTAAAAAATCAACAAAATATATATTTTTTAAAAATTAAAAAATTAAAAATAAAATATATGGTCCCTGTCTTCCAGCTCTTTAGATTCTCTGCAGCATCAGATTTAGGGACAAATTCTAACCAGGGCGGATCTCATTACTTCATCAAGGCAGGCACAATTCTGAAAGAGATAAACTATAAGACCTCTTGATAAATCAAAGAAACATTACAGAGGAGATAGAGTTTGAATTGAAGCTTTAAAAAAGACAAATGAGGGTATATAAGAGAAAGTGTACCATGGCTGAGTCCTAGCATAAGCAGGCGTTAGGGAGAAGCAGAAACATGGGTTCAAGCTCAGTCTTTCTTTGATTGGCAGACATTTAATAAGTTACCTAGCCATTAGAAGCTTCAGTTTCCTCATTTGTAACCTGAGTTAATAGCATCTGCCTCAACAGAGTTGCTGTGAGGAGTGAACCAGATAATGCACTCAAAGACCTTGGCACGGTGCCTGGATAAGGGAGAGCCCTTACTCCCATTTAGGACTGTGTTGGGGGAGGGCTGGGGGCTAGTGTTCTTTCCTTTCACAGTCAAACTACTAACACAGGCCTTGCTGTGTTAACTTTGCTGAGGTTGTGGAATTCATTGGAATAATGTCAGGCCCCCACCTCTAAGCATTAAGTGCCCTGTTATAATCATTGACTGCTTCTTCTCTGGAAAGCTGTGCACTTGCTTGTCAGCAGCCGACATCGGCTTCTAGAAACCAGGTGCTTCTGCTCAGCATCCTACTGGGACCAGTGAAGCATTGGACCGAAGGCGCAGGGATCACCAGTCAGATGCTACCTCCTGGGGGAAGAAGCACATGCCCACAGGGCCTGACCACGTGGTGTCTAGGGCCAGTGTTCCCTGTGGGGAAGGAGTGCAGAGAATGCCACGTCAGCCATCCCCGGGCAGCTCAGCTCTGCCTTGTCAAGGACTTACACAGACCCTGAGCAGAATAAACCTGCTGAACATGTGTCAGGAAATTATGATGGTTCTGGAATCCAGACCACTCTCCACCTTCCACAGGTCATCCTGATGACAGGAAACAACCTTAAGATGACTATGATTAACTGTCAATCCAATAGAACCTGGCTTTGGGTTTCAAAAGACAAAAATGGGAATTTTGTTGAATGGCTTAGAACAAACGTAAACCAAATGCTTTGATAGGATCTGATCCCACTTAATTACGATTCCAACCTGGAAGTTGGAGAAAAGTGACATTATTTTTAAAATTTATTTCTGATTTATGTGAGGTTGGAGATGTCTGTTCTTATATGTCCTTTATTCCTCATTCTGATAGCAGATCAAGTTGCAAGAGAAGTTTGGTCTAGAAACTTCCTGGGAGTGTAAGACAGAGACATAACTATCTACATTAAATCCTTGAGAAACTTTTCCTATTAGGGTAGGGGCTGCCCTCAAGTTCTCCCTCCTGGAGCACCAACCACACCCTATAGTACTGGCCCCAAATAGAAGCTATGAAATTTTTAGATAGCTCTGCAACCATTTTCTCTCCTTTAGTAAAGTATTAATCTGAGGATGTATTTATTACAAGGCAAATACTACATCTTTCTCTGAATAATTGCTTATAATTATTGAGTTCCTGCTAGTTGGGCCATATTTGACCCCAGTCTGGAGCTCACCCATCATCCTGTGGTTGCTGTCTAAAAGGAATATTCTGAATGCTTCAACTTAAAATGGCCCTTGTATTAAGCAAAGGCAGTCTCAGTTTGGGGGAACTAAGCTTAGCACCTACAATACTATGGAGTCCTTCCTTTTTCTTCCTACTCTCTGAGTAAGTCTCTTCTCAAAGTTACCTTTGGATGCCTGTTATGCACTGCAGTCATCTGACATTTTTTAAAAAAATATGTTTTTATTGATTTCAGGGAGAGGAAGGGATTGGGAGAGAAAGAAATACCAACAATGAGAAAGAACCATCCATTGGCTGCCTCCTGTATGCCCCCTACTGGTGATCAAGCCAGCAACCTGGGCATGTGCCCTGACCAGGAATCAAACAGTGACCTCCTGATTCATGGATCAACACTCAACTACCAAGTCACACTGCTGGGCCATCTGCCATTTCTTTTCAATGACTGGTGATGTGTGCTATAAAGCTTTTCTGTGGCCACTTTCCAATTGGATAAATACAGGAGTCCAAGAGAGTGTCACATACACTCAACCAACCTCCTGAATGTGAAACAGACATCGAGGGCTGCTGCTCAAATGTGGCCAGGGGGGATTTCCCTAGAAGTGGGACTCTTGGCTTTCATCTCCCATAGACCTTTCCTATCCTTCCAACTTGTATAGGAGAAATCTCTTTGTTTGACATGTAGATGGACATAGAACTTCCAGAGCATGATTTTCTTTCCTACTAGGACTAATAAAGACTCCTTTCAAAGGTTGTATTTTAGAAACACCATCTTTTTTCTAAATCTACAAGATAGATTTTATAGGTTTTCTATTTAGGTGAGTTGAAGTCCTGGAATGTATGGATCTGGTTTAATAACATATTTCACTACCAGGCATATCCAAATTGTATATTAAAGCTTGGAATGAGGAGTATGAATATTTCCCAATATTCTGGAATTTTAAAAAAGTTTCCTTTCAACTTGATGGGCATAACACTGTCTTCTAGATCAGCGGTTCTCAACCTGTGGGTCGCGACCCCTTTGGGAGTCAAATGACCCTTTCACAGGGGTCGCCTAAGACCATCGGAAAACACATATATAATTACATATTGTTTTTGTGATTAATCACTATGCTTTAATTATGTTCAATTTGTAACAATGAAATTGGGGGTCACCTCAACATGAGGAACTGTATTAAAGGGTCGCGGTATTAGGAAGGTTGAGAACCACTGTTCTAGATAGATATACACATACAGTTAAAACTTGAAAACATTTATATAGTGAATTCAGTAGAATGTGATTCATTTGTAATTGGATTAAGATGTAATAGTCTTTGGGGAAATCATTTAAACCTCATGGAAATTGGACAGTTCCTTGGCTGGCGCAGGAGGTTCACCTACAAAAGATTTATGAGAAACTTTAGAAAAAATTGCTCTCCAAAACAATTATGGATTTGAGTGTGGTAAGGATTGTTTTTTCAATAATTGTTTCCTGGCAGGGCTGAATAGGAGCTGGGTTGGAGGCATGTATAGTCTCCCCATGCTCTTTTCATGGAGCAGGATCAGATTCAAGCACCTGACAAAGGAAGGCAGTGGAATGATAGCCTTTTTGCAAAGTTTTCCAAACCTTTGAATCAACTCTCTTTATGTTCTCGGGACATGAAGATTTGCAGACACAAACCAAGGTGATTGAAAAGATAGCTTTTCAGGAAAAGAAAAAAGAGTGAATTTCAAAAAAAGAATAGAGCAAGATTCAGTTATACCAAGGATGTATACCCAGGTTAGTAGTTCTCAGCTCTTCTCCACACCTGAAACCCAAACAAATGACCTTCCATTGGAATGAACAGAAGCAGTACAAATCCACACTGGGATTCAGAGCCAGCCCCTTTATCATAAAGGCTACTTCTGAAACCCTGCTTGGCAGGATCCCAAGGAAGGGCAAAGGGATCATGGTTGTCTCAGAAGCAGATGCATCCTGCTGTTTTGCTGTCTTGGGTTACAAGAATCTCTGGGTGATAGACAAATTTAGAATGCATTTGTAAACTTAAGGTCACTGTAAGAAACAAATTGGTCCTCAATGAACTTTCCCAGTGGGCATATTTCCATTGAAGTATGGGAATTTATAATTAGATTCTTTTATAGACTGGCCACTTTTCTCAAGAATGTTTGAAGTTCAAGCTGAGAACCCTGGATTATCCAATTTTCCATCCCCAAAGTGGAATTCTATAATAGCTCCTTAGACATCCATTTCCCAAGCTTCTATTTGAGAACTCACCCAAGGTCTGAGTGAGAATCTATGAAGACAATTCAGACATCAGTCACTGACTGGGTTTAAAGTTCCCATAGCTTTTAAGTGAAGTGAGACAATTAACCTCCATTTTTATTAAAATAAACCCATCCCATATGTATATTTGCTATTACTATCAAGTGTTTGGCCCTCGCTCCCCAACATTCCATACTGGTAGGTACATACTAGTTGAATAAATGACCATTATATTTATTTAATATTCTCAACTATCCTTACAAATGCACTGCTATTGGACCCATTTTGTAGATGAAGAAATTGAGGCACAATAAGTATTTTGACTTAAAGTCACACAGTCAGGAAGCTGCCAAGATTGGATTTGAATCCAGACAATCAGATGTCCAGAGAACTGCTCTGAGCACTTTGGCAAAATTCCTGTATTTCTCTGAGAACTGAGAATCCAGAGGAGTAGGACAGACAAGTCTCTTGCCCTCCACAATACAGCACTTCAGTCAGAGGCAGATAGCAGACCCATAATCACACAAGAATCTTTCTATTGTGAGCCCTGTGATCAACTCACCTCCAGTCCAACTGGTCTATCCACTGAGAACTATCTCCCTGTGAGAACTATCAATCCCTTTGAACTCAGTCAGCTAGAGTAGCAGCAAGAGATAATGAAAGTTTTAGACAAAAAGATCATAGTAGCAATTTTTTTTTAAAGAAATAAGAATATTAAAAAACAAAAACAGGTAAAATAAACAATAGCGAATTTGTTTTCTATTGCTGCCATAATAAATTCAGTGGCTTAAAACCCCACAATTTTACTATAATATAGGTCTGTAGGTCTGATATTATCCACTGGAGTAAAATCAAGGTGGCTGATACCTTTCTCCAGGCTCCAGAAGAGAATCAGTTTCCTTGCTTTTTTCTACCTTCTAACAATGGGCCACAGTCCCTGACTCACGACCCTTTCTCTCCATCTTCAAAACCCCCTTGGATTTTGAACAGGAGTGTTCTTCTGACTCTGCATCTCTCCACACATCTCTTTCTCTGGACTTACCTGAGAAAAGGCTTTAGTAATTTAAGTGATTAGATTGTGCTCACTGAGATATTTCAGACTAATCACCCTACTCAAAGTCCTGAATTTTAATCACACCTGCACAGTCCTTCTTGGCATGTAAGGTTACATATTCACAGGTCCTGAGGATTAAGATGAGCTCATCTTTGGGGACCGCTATTTGGCCTGCACACATGACTATATATCAGAGTTGATGTCCGCCAAGAAGTTAAAATTTGCTTAAAGCTTCAGGTTGAAGAATTTGCTGGACATTAGTGAGCAGACTAATTAAGATTGGGAAGTTGAACAGATGTGAAGGCTTATGAAAGAAAGTTTCACTCTGATTATTTTAGGATGATGACCTCCTACCTGCTCATAGAAACCCTGGATGCAGCAAGACTAGTTTGGAACAAATGTTACAAATACTAAGAAGCAGAGACATAGACATGGGAGCTTTTTGCATACTTTAGTCTTTATTATTTTTTAGGGTTTCTGTTTTTAGTTTTGATTTCTTCTATTTATTAAAGCCAGCACTTAATATCCCACCCACTTGTCTATCTTGTCCGCTTTCCCCTAAATCCAAGGGGGGAAAAACTGGCACTGTCTATACTTATTTCAAAGCTCCCAGAAGCTGAAAGAATTGTTAAAATCAGTGGTATCTGCTAAAACTGGCTTTCCAGGCATGCATGGACCCTCATTTATAGTGTTGGTCAATGTCTGTGGTATAAATATTCCCACAAGAGTTGATTTTATGTTACTGGATACAAAGTCTCTGAATATTAAACACCTGACTCAGGAGATGCGGGATATGGCACCAGCACATCACTGGCCAACCCAGCTTCAATCTTTTCCTTGTCTCTGACTTTGGCCACTTTGTCATTTAAAGTGCACATGTCTATCCATTCAAGACAAACAGAGAGTGGGATGATTATCTTCCAGGACATTTCATGCATTAGGTCTTTCTTTCCATTCTCGTCACCAAAAGTCAGGTCAGTGACCTGGTGGGCAATCTGAGTTTCCACCTTCTGACTGCCCTTTACCTGTGTTGTCTGCCCTCTCTGATCCCAGAACCACACTCTGGTGCTGCTGAGTCTAACATCCAACACATCTCCATCACATGAAAACCTTTAGTGGTCCTCTAATGCCCAAAGGAGAAAGTTATTAATTTCTTAAAGAGATACTCAAAACTATAGGAGTAGAATTAGGTTGTCTGAAAGCTTCATTTATTTGGCATTTGTTTTAAACCAGGTGCTATTATTTTGTTATGTGTATACTTATAATTAAGCAAGTCATAGCACATGTTTAACCCCCTACTCATATATTTCAGTTTTGAATAGTGGGATTGGCTGTAGCATTCATCCATGTTAATTTTTTGATGTTGTTAAACAAAAATGTACTTTGTAAAATGCATAATGTTGTTAAGCTAAAAGGAGATTTATGACTCACTCTGTAATGCTCACAAAGAAAATTAGAAGTCGGGTCTGGTTCTCTTGAATTGAGAAAACTCCCTTGGACCAGGGTGGAAGGTAGTTAGGAAGCATGAGTGGATTATCTCTCTTTCTACCATGGGAATAAACTAGAGCAATTGAATGTGAATTTGTCAGGATCTAGGCTAACAACAGCCCACTAGGGCTTTTTATTGAGTATATAACACAATGTCACAAAGTCATATGAATTTCATTTTCAGTCTGTATATCTTTATTTGACAAGATCGATTATAAACAGGTGAAACTTAAAGGGAACAATGATGCAGAGGGGTAATTCCTATCTTCAATCTGAAGTTGCTATTTGTGGGACAAAGTGAGTGCCCAGTATGGTAGAGGAAGTCTTTCTCATGAGCTGCTCCTGAATATATGTGAAGTGAAGATAGCATAGCCTGGCACAGCAAAGCGACTCTGCTCTGCTCTTCAATCTTCTGAATGTTTTGCCTTCCTTCAGATCTTTCAAATGTATACTTTGGAAATAATAGAAATATATTCAGGACATCCATATAATGACAGTCTTCTAAACCATAAAATGAGCTGTTTTTTTTAAAAATATATTTTTATTAACTTCAGAGAGGAAGGGAGAGGAAGAGAGAGATAGAAACATCAATGATGAGAAAGAATCATTGATTGGCTGCCTCCTGCACACTCCACACTGGGGATCGAGCTTACAGTCCGGGCATGTGCTCTGACCGGCATTCGAGCCACAACCTCCTGGTTCACAGGTCCACACTCAACCACTGAGCTACGCTGGCTGGGCATGAGCTGTTTTGTTTTTGTTTTTAACACAAATAAATCAAAAGGCAGTAAAGAACAGTTTTTATATATTTGAGAATAAAATTTATGATTACTAACCAATACTGGCTTCATCCTCACTCCCTCACTGTGTTTTATAAGGAATAAAGCAGTCTTTTGCCTCACATATGTCACTCCAGGGCTGAGAGCCCTGCAGCCAATGTCCATTGCACGGCTGACCCTTAGCTGAGGAGAACAGAAGGGACTACTGTTTCAGCAGGTGTCTGGTGTCTTCATGGACTCAGGACATTGTTTATCTGAAGTACTAGTGGGTCAGCACTGGGATACTGTCTAGGCTTGTCAGACATGTAAACAAGTCACAACCCTTTCCAGTCACATGCACCCAGAAAAGATAATGCTTTGTATGTTGGACAGCTTTCTTTTCTAAAAAGCATCATAAGCTGCTTGCTGGAATGCAAAGCTCAGTTTCCTTGTACAGTTAGCCCTCTGTATCCATGGGTCCACATCCACGGGTCCAACCAACCACAGAGAGAAAATATTTTTTAAGAACACTATGTGGTTGCTAATGTGTAGGTTTTTTTTTGTACTGCACACATTCAGGCTTTTCTTTGTATCATTATTCCCAAAATAATACAGTATAACAAGTATTTATATAGCATTTACACTGTATGGAGTATTATAAACAGGAGAATTTGTGTCATTTACACCATTTAATATAAGGGACATGAGCATCCATAGATTTTGATATCTGTGATGGAGAGGACAGGGTCCTGGAACCAAAGGACAACAACACAGTTATAATTTTTAAACCAAAAGTATTTAAGCCATATTACTTTAAGTCTACCCTTCAATTCCATTTTTACAAATTAAGACAATGTACTTGAATCTCAATCTTATCTAAAAAAGATACCAATACTAATAAATTAAAACACATGTAAAATAATGGAACAGAAAAACATTTTTGTATTAAGTTAAATGTTCTTTAAAATTACTACAGATCAATTAAGGAAGATTTATCTAATGCCTGCTTTGGGACTCATTGATATGTCTTAATGTATCAAAAGATACATAGATGAGTAAACAAGCCCTTGATCTTCATTAAATTCTAATGTGGATGATAAGCCAGGAATGTAAAGGTAAGTGTTAAAATTGAGTGTTGGGTAGTGTGGAATAAATGTGCTATCGAACTATTGAATCAAACTTTTCATGAAACATTTGTCACTACATTTAAAAACTACAATGACACTAGGAACAGAAAACAGATTCCTCATTGCCCAGGAGAATAAGGCTAAAAACTATCATGGGACCCATTAGAAAATGGGTAAATTCTTTGGTTCTTGGAAGAAATACTTTGAGTCAAATTTGGAGAAACAAGAAAGCAAGGAAAAAAAGTGTGACATAGACATAAGGGGTCAGGGTAGAGGGTAAGATGGTGTTATTGTTCTAGATTCCAAAAGACCCCATTTTATTAGATTTATGACATAATCCATCAGGATTGTTATATTAATTTTTGAACAAAGTTCAATGAACACAAATATAATTTATATTTGGCTTACATATGTTTTTTTGTTATTTCCACAAGGGCACAAACTCACTTAGGGGAGAAACAATATAAAAGTTAATACAATTTATGATGACCATGGGAACATGTATAATAATTATTCTTTCCAAAACATGGTTAAAGAAGAGCTCCAAAAATTGTTGTTTTCCCTTTCCACATTTATAATGTATTTTCCAGGCTAAAATTATATTTCAGATATCAAATTGAATTAGAAGGCATCACCTCACACTATGTTATAATTTCAATGCTCATTTTCTATTTGCTAACTTCATTTTGCTGGTCTTAGCTAAAACATGTATTACATAGGGGAAGAATGAGTCCAAAAATGATTATTGTGATAAAATTATACTTTTTTTTACATGGTGACAAAGAATTAGGAATTCATCCTAAAGTAAAGCCAGAAGAGGCTCTTAAGAGTGGAGTAGAATGAGGAGAGCCTGGTATTTCATAGGTAGGATCCGGAAGATTTAATTATCCTAAAAAGAAGCTATAGTAAAGAATCACAGTGTTCTTTCCTTCTATTACAGATCTCTTTTTAAATTTAGTTAGAATATATTCATTGACTTTTATTATTTATGAATCACTGGGATTAATTTTATATCTTCACAGTAAGAAAATACAAAGGTTTTAATGATTTTTTTCTTGTATTCCCATGAAATCATTGACATTTGATTAAAATGATAAACAGATGAAGCTGAAAATTCCCACGTTACTGAGGCTGAGAGCAGGATGTTTAACTCAGTTCCTTCTGCTCCCTACACTGAGAATCGTCAGTACTCTTGTACCATCCCCAGTCCCAACCACACCATCCATGGCCGCCATCCCTCCGATGGTGCAGATGAAGAGATGGTTGATGCCGTGTAGACAAAGGAAAACTAGGTTTTACAAACTGGAAAATATTTGTCTTCTCTTTCTTAGCTTATTTGTTTCAAAGTTTACCGTGTGGACTCTGAGAACAAAGATTCCTAATAAGATGGGCTCCTGGTGGCTAACTGGGTTCAAATTTAAGACAAGTAGAGTCTAGCAGCCATTTCTACTCAGGGACCTCTCACATGAAAGGCACATCTGCCTGCCTCTCTGCACTGTGTTCCTGCCATTTTAGCCAACACTTATAATATAGTTCTTGGAATTGTATTTCGACCAATAGGATGGACACTTTCCTAATCCAATTGGAGCTGCACAGCTATATCCCCATCAGCATCTTCACCGGCCAATCAGAGTGGCTCATTTCTGACTAATCAAGACAGTGCCTTTTGGACCAATGAAACTGCAAAGATTTGAAGTCCTAATTTGCATGAGAAGGAACCAATCAGAGACCAGGGTTGGGACTTCTGTCTGTATAAGTCAGCTCCTCTCTGGCTCTGGGAATACACTTCCCATTCCACTGAATACTGAAGACTGTGTTTCCCCAGCTAGAACTGAAACACTGAACAGGTCTTAGTGGAGCAAAGTGGAACACATCGGTGCAGGGCAAAGTGAGCGGAGCAGGTGGAGCAGAGCAGAGTTGTCTAGCTGCAGAGGCGCCTCACCCCAGCGCAGGTGAGGCCGCCTAACTCTAGGGCTGCCTCTCTCCAAGTCACCTCTCCTTAGGGCCTCCTCACAGCCAAAGCTGTTCCACAACCATGCTGCTTCAGGATTGCTTTGTAACACTGTTGAGCTCTTCCATAGCCTTGCTGTGTTTACAGCCATGCGGTATCACAACTGAGTGTTTTCCATTGAATAAAGTTGCCTTCTCCACCACGTGCCAAATTGGGGATTCCTGTTGGTGCTGAATTGATGCCCACATGGGTTGACAACATCAAGTCTATCTCTCCAATAAGCCCTACTTTACTGACTTAGCCTACATGAAAATATTCTGCCATCTCTGATTCTTCTTGAAATGGTGTGAGTCAAACGAAGAGTAGTTAAGGTTTGTCAAATAAGCAGTCTTTCTTTATGTATGGTTAGTTTTGTGATATAAACTCTTATTCTTAATATCCTGTAAGTGAAATTCCTTGCTAAGTAAGTAGGTTACCAGTGGCTGTGTGATCACAGAAGATGCCACTACATGCCAAATTTCAGTTTTTTTGATGAACATGAAATGTGTTTTATATTTCCAATAACATTGGAATGAGGAAATAGAGCTATAATTATTTTCAGATTTTCCAGGCAGTCTGAATGAGTCAGCTAAAAACTAAAAAGATACATTTATTAAAGTAGTTAATTAAAGGAAGACATGAAAAAATAGTCTATTGTGCATGAGATTATCTTAAAACATAATAAAGCATACATTAAATAATTTATTAGTTTAAACAGTTAACGATTAAGATCACATTATAGAAAAAATAAAAAAAATAGAATAGGATAAGCAACAGCTCTCAGGAGTAATGGTATCTACCCCAACTTTAAGAAAAAGAAACAAATGAATCTCAAGAAGTCAAGTAAAATAAAATGGCCGATAGTGTTTGGAAACATTTGTAATACCTAGCATAGATAAAGGAATATTATTGATAATATACAAAATTATATTGGAGTTATGAGAAAAGCATCAGAATGCTATTTGTAAAATGAATAATTTATAATATTTGGTATGACCTGAAATAAGACCTGCTATATAAGACGAAACAAGGACAGCTGTTTATTGCAGGCATCTACTGAACCGATGATCTTTGGAAATCAGTATGACAGCATATGGGGACAGCTCTGAAGATATCTAAAGACTTTGAGTTGTTTCAAAAATCTCCTAAGAATTTATAAAATGGAATTATTCCCCCAGATGTGATTCACTAACTCACCTCAGCAGCATTACCAATGCTAGGAAGCAATTTTAAATATTCTAAATAGTCAATGTTAGAGGAAAGATCTTAATTAAGTTGGTTTATATATAATTACTTATATCACACTTCTTTCCATAGAAAATTGGAGACTGCTTATAAGAAAACAAATATTTGTTAAAAGAGGAAACTATATTACAATTATAAAATAAGAAAAAAAAACAAAGAAAAGACATACATAACACAACTACAAGAGTCAGCATAATTTCTGTGAATGAATTTTAGCCAGGGCCTGGGAGCCTACTGATATCTTGGGTAAGAAGGAAAATGAAAATATGCACAGAATTTCAGCTATGAGAAAGGAGACAGCATGTGCACTAAGAGTTCTTACTCCTAAATTTTGAATGTTCTTATATGGAAGCTTTACATTGTGTTATAAAAAATAATTATGTTACATAAAATGTATTTTTTTTATTAGTCAGGCAAAATCATGGAATAATACTACAGAAAGGCACGTGAAAGTAAAGAGATTAATTGCACACACAGGTCCTAGAGAGGGAGGCATGGCAGCCTGTGCACAAGGCCCATGTAGGGTGTACCCAGAAGGTGGGGAAAAATGAGGACCAGTGGGCAAGTGCCTTCCAGTAGGTCAGGAGCACACAAGCAAAAGGTGCGTGTCAATGTCATTAGTTTATAGTCACAGGAGGACAAGAAGGGAATCTGTGGCAAGGGCCAAGCTTATCACACCAGTCAACTTTGTCACCTGAGAGGGGAACTTGCAGCCTGTTTGTGGGGGTGCTGAGGCAGCAGGAAAATATAAAGTTGCAAAATTTTACAATCCATACCAGGAAGACATGAGCCAGTGTAATAACTGAGGCTTTCAAATGTTTTTACAGCACAATTTTATCAAAAATTTAATAGAAGATCCCATAGCTTCACCCCATATAGCACCCATCAATAGAAACTGATAGAAAGAGCATTCAACTTCTAGTCTGAGCAATGGAAGAATTAAAACTGTGTGGCTTAGATATATAGCGACTGATTGTCTAACTAGATCTGCACTGAGCAAGTAGAGCATCTAAACATTGCCTGAATTGCATGCTTCTCCCATAATATCTCATAAATCTAACTTCTCCAGGACACTCTTCAAGTGCATGCTCTGGTGCAGTTGTGGTGGGCTCTATTCTTTTTTTTTCCAGGCTGTATTCTTTATCTCTGAATGAGAATAAACCTGTACATTTTAGAAAAGATAGTTCAACGAATAATTTCATTTATTGAGGTAATGGAGATAATTAGGATTATCACATAGAAAATGTGATATAATGTGAAAAAAATCAGGTTATATTTGGGTATCTACACTAATATCACAATCAATTATTGTGTAGGCAGACTTCCAAGTGATCTGCCCTTGGAAAAGCAGTGGTGAAAGGGGACACATGACCATGACCCTGGTCCCACCACATACCACAGCACCAGAAGCTACCAGTCTATAGAGGGATGAGGTAGCCCTTCAATAGGCATCTGAAGTGCCAGCTCAAAGGTGATAGGTACTCTGTGAGGATGAGGTGTTATCCTGCAAAATATAGGGTAGGTGATGTGATGACCATTTCACGTACCGTGCCTCCAAGAGATCAAATGTGTTCTATCTCAGTGTTGATCAATGGAATATAACTTAACCTATAAATGTGAAAACATTTCCATCTATCAAAATGGAAAAGGTGAACACTTTGGAAATGTTTAAGAATGCCAAATCTAGAGGTAAACACAACATTCATGTGAAGGTATAGATATTTTGGGGGAGAGTGAGAAGGTACAAAATCAATAGAAAAAATAAATTTTATACTCTTGTGTCTCAAACATATTTGACATAGCATTATTAAAACCTAAAAACAAGCAATAATAAAGAACTGAACAAATAAGTGATGGTATCTATATGATGTGATGATACAGAGCCATTTTTAATAACTTTTAGAAAAATATTTAATCACATGGAAAAGTGTTCAGATTAATTTTAACGCGATTTAAAAATAGCATGATATACATTTTGTAGAATAGAATAACTTACCAAATATTGAAAATAATCACTGAGTAGTAACATTACAGGCAATTATTATTTTTTCCTTGTGCTTTTCTTCATTTTTAAAGGTTTAAGAGTAAACAATGATTTCTGATATTAATAATCATTAGATATAATACTTATAAAATAATTAAAAGAAGATATAATGAAAAAGAAGGATAAGACAATGTAATTTATTTCTGCCATCTTTAAATATGAAATTTGAACCATTTGGGACCCTCCCACATGCATAGTATACCATTCTTTTTAAACACCATTGAGTTTCCATTCTGTTCTTGTCACCAACAAAGCAGTGCCAGGAATGCAGTCACAGTGTCAGCTGTCAGACTGAGCATCCAATTGTGGGGGAGATGATCTGAGGCCAAACCCTACTGCTCCCAAGCAGAGCTGCAGAGCACTAGCTTACAGGGGTCTGTGTGGAAAGAGGGCTTAGCTGATTAAGAACAGGTGAACCCTCCTTGTGGATGGCTGCCACATATAGGGGACTCTTGGCTGAATTAATAGACCTCGAGCATCCAGGCGAGGGGAGTGAGGGCATTCTCTATGGTCCCTCGGGCCTCATCAATGTTTCAGCATTGGTCTGGATGCCTCATTTGGAGGGTATTAAACAAAGCACAGCCTGAAAACTATGGCCAGCATGGGTGGCCAGAGGAAGCTTGGGAGAGGGAAGGTGAAAGCAGTGAGAGCTGTTCAGAAGAACCAAGAACAAGTATGTGATGCTGCTTTTGCATGTTTGGAGGGTTCAGACCCATCTAGCCCTTTCTGTTCCTCTCTCTGTACGCTCTCCACTCACCACACCGGTTTCTCTCAGGTCCTTGGACATGCCAAGCTCTTCCCTCCTCAGCACACTGGTGTTGACTGATGGACTGTGCCTGCTTTTACTGGGCTTTGCTGGTTCCTTCTCCACAATCAGCTCTCAGCTTGCAGGTCACCAAATCAGCACAGCTCCCCGCCCCCCCCTCCCCCGCGCCCCCGCCCCACCACCACCCTTTTAGGGGCAAGTCTTTCTATCATCATACTGTCTCCCAACCTCCTAGCTTCCCTCCTGATTATGTATCCCAGTTCATGATTACTTTACCTATTGTTTCCTTTTGTTGAAGTTTTGGTCCATGTGGACAGGTTTCCTTCTCACACAGGTCAGGCTCCCCCTGGCCCCCACTCCCACCAGCAGTCATCCTATTGCGCCTGCTTTGCTTGTTTTTGGTTACATGTGGCTCTACCTGACATAATTGTATTGACTTCTTCATGTCTCCTACTGACTACCTGCCACTCCCACAGAATATGAACTACTAAGGGCAAGAGTTCTGTATTCTCAGCATCTATTCCAGTGCTGGGCACACCTGAGGTGCTTAATCAATGCTCACTGACTATGAAGTCTATGAATAGATGTGTGACGGAATCTTCTCTAATATTTAGCAGCATGCCTCATGTGTAACAGGAACCTGGAAAGTATTTAAGTCATTATTTAATAAATGTACAAGTGGATGACAAAATGTCTTGATGACTACCAGGGGAGTTTAAATACTTTCATAGTGTTGATAACCTAAAAATAAAAAGCCCAAGTTAGGGGCAGCAAGCATTTATTTATTTATTATAAGGTTTTTAATATCTTAAAATATTTTTTAATTTATTGATTTTTTTTAGAGAGAGAAAGGAAGAGAGAGAGAGAGAGAGAGAGAGAAACATTGACTTGTTGTTCCACTTATTTATGCATTCCTTCGTTGATATTGTATGTGCTCTTACCAGGGATTTAACCTGCAACCTTAGTATATCTAACTAACTGAGCTACCCAGCCAGGGCAACAAGCATTTATTTAAGATAAAATGAGAATAGCTATTCAGGATTACTGATTCAGGTAGAAACTCAAATAAAGTTCCAATTAGGAGACAAAGGTAAGTGGTATTTATGAAAAAGGGAAGAGGAACAATTACATCAATAGAAGGAATGTATTTCTATTGGTGCAGATAACATGGTGAATATTTATATAACAGAATTTACTTTTTCCCCCTCTCTTAATGGTGTAGGCAAATTTGATGTTAACAATGTGAGATTGAGATGTTACATCCCCCAACCACCTTGTTTTAGGCCAGTGGTTCTCAACCTTCTGGCCCTTTAAATACAGTTCCTCATGTTGTGAACCAACCATAAAATTATTTTCGTTGCTACTTCATAACTGTAATGTTGCTACTGTTATGAATCGTAATGTAAATATCTGATATGCAGGATGGTCTTAGGCAACCCCTGTGAAAGGGTCGTTCGACCGCCAAAGGGGTCTCGACCCGCAGGTTGAGAACCGCTGCTTTAGGCTAAAGAGGATGATTGTAGTGTATGTTAGAGTAATGGATGATCAGCTTGGAAATAAAAGGGTCACAGGACAGAGAAGGTGCAGGACAGGGGATGTAGCTCTCCGTGGCTAATGAAACCACTCGTGGGGGTCAGAGACAGTAGCCCACCTCAGCGCAGACGGGGAGGAGGACAGGGGTGCAGGAGTCCTGACAGGGGCGGCATAACTCCTTGGAAGTGTGGGGCAGAAGACCAAGCTGGAAGACAGAACAGATCTCCATCTGAACCGGAGTATAACTGCCTGTGGAGTCCTGCTAAGCTTGAAGTCCTCACTCAGGACACTCGGGAGTCAATGCTTTTCTTTGTGGAGGAAAGAGAAAAATGTGTCCAAGGAGACCTCCTGGGGTCTGACAAAAACTCTACTTTAGTGGAGAGACACTGACATCCAATTCATAGCTTCTTCAGGAAACTCTGTGATGACACTTTTTGGCAGCTCAGGAATGTCAAAGAATTTAGTTCCAGTCTGCTAGCACAGAGCTGTCTCCCCCGACGTGCCAGCCCCACACGGTGTGAACACGCCATGAATCATCTCTGGACTTTCTCTTGGCTTCTGCCACTTTGCTCTCAGTCAGTCGGCTGACCTCCATCCAAGATCCTTCCCTAAACCTGTTTAAAATCCCATAAAACACGGACATGGCATTTATGGGAAACAGGATGCCAAATTACATGCAGTGAAAAGGCTAGGAGCGGTTACTTATAAACCTCCAAATGTCTAAATGACAGCATTGTGTCGAATGCTAAAAGGATAAACAGGGACTCGGGTTGGGATCAGCAGAAATGTAAATACGGTGTACAGCACAAGCCAAAAAAGAACCTGACGTATTTCAAGGGAAAAAGATGCAAATAAAAATGATTTCTTTGTATTTTAAAGATTAGTGTTGTAGTAGATCTTCCCTTCAGTTACAAGGAAGATTTAACCCATTAGCCAGTGATTTGCACAAATCAGTGGCATTTTGTTCCAGTGGATATTCTGAGGCCATTTGAGAAAGCAAACATTTGTGTGTTTTCTGCTTGACAAGTATTTGTATTAGGGCAGATTATACCTTAAAAATGTTACCAGTGCCAAAGTTTCTAAGCAAATTCAAATTCTCACTTTTCATAGTAATTCCTGAGGAAGTTTTGTAAATTTGTTGCCAAAGTTAATTCACTGTAATTTATATTTTGGTTGATATTGTAATTTAATATTTTAAGATTTTATTTCCTAATTGGTTGTAACTGATATACCAAGATATTTTTTAAAATTGATTTTGCAAGGATTTACCTCACTGAATATTTTCCGTAATTATAACAGTTCTCAGTGGATTCTCTTGTTGTTTTTCCAAAGTGCAAAATTTACATTATCAGCAGTTGCTATTTCTAATTGATTTTAGTTTCTATACTTTTCAGCTTTGTAACTTTCTTATTATTATCTACTTGTTTTACTTTATGTAGTTTGATGCTTCATTATTTAGCCCATACATTTTCAAGTGTAATAAATCAATAAAACAAGAGAAGCAGCAGCTTGTATAATTCTTGGAAAATGTTCCCCACCATATTTAAACCTGAAAGAAATATTTTGAAAGGTATGGATAGAAAAGAGCTCCACAGTACAATAAAATAAGAACTATATAAACAAACAAAACTTTTCATCTCTCATTTTTGCATGGTTTTGAGTGAGGATATTGGGAAGTGAAGAAAATTAAAGCAATTGATTAGAAATTTCCAGTAAAAAGGAAATTATAACATTTTAAACTATAATTTCTCAACATTTTAGATGAAAGCTCACATATATGTATTTGTATTTATGTATATGCATATATACTCTCAAACACATGTTTTTTTAAAATAAGTAGTAGTTTTGAAAAATCATGTAATTTTTACTGTCTTCACTTTAATCAAATGAATACATTTCAAAGTCACTCAACACTAAATTTGTTTTTAGTACATTTTAGACAAATTGAATCCATTATTTTAGACAATGCACCCTCTGCAATAGAGGTGAGCTGTGTACTCAGTTGGCCCTTTAGCAACTCGGGCCATCTCTTTGGGCCCTGAGTATCCAGAGTGTGAGGGATGGTTTTACCCTCATCAAGTAAATAGGGGTTAATGGTTTATGTATTAGCTTCCTGTTGCTGTTGTAATACACTGTCATAAACTTGGTGGCTTAAAAGAACCTGAAATTTATTTTCTCGCCTTTCTGGAAGCCAGAAAGGAGTGTGAAATCAGTTTCACTGGACCAACATCAAGGTATCAGCAGGCCACTCCCTCTGGAGTCTCCCGGGAGAATTTGTTCTTGCCTCTTCCAGCTTCTGGTGGCTGTTGCATTCCCTAGCTTGTGGCCACATGGGTCCAATCTCTGCCTCCCTGGTCACATGGCTTTCTGTTCTCCTGTGTGAGTTGAATATTTCTTCATAAAGATACAGGTGATTGCATTTAGGGCCCACCCAGATAATCCAGAATAATCTCCCCATTAAAAGATTCTTAGCTTTATTATATCTTTAAAGATTTCCCCCCTTCTTTTGTCTTTTAAGCTAACATTGACAGGTTCCAGGAATTAGAAGGCGGGTATCTTGGGGAAGGTGTATGTAATTTTAAAGCCTACCATTGTTTAATAAATTTCCTCTCATAAATCAATTAAAAATATGTTTTAAAATAAAAAAAATAAATTTCCTTTTAGAAAACCAAATAATGTCAATATACTTTTTTAGAATCTAAAATATAATTGTCAATATTAGATTTATGTTTGAGACTTATATGTGAATTTCCAATCTCATATAAAATGTCAAATCCAGATGCCATTGTCTTGGTACAACTTCTGGCCACTGGTCAAAGGTTCTCCCATTTGGCAGGGTGAGAACTAACATCAATTTTCCTTAGGCACCGGTGGGTCAGTATGTTCTGTAACTCACTATGCATTTTACTATATATTTTTCCTCCAGGTATGAAGACTTTGGACTAGATAACTAACAAGTGAGAATAATATTCAAAGCTCTGAGTTGCCCTTTTCCAGTAACCACAACCCAAACATTTACCCTTTCCCAGCCTACCTCTTTCTCCCCTAATGAGCTTCCAGTAGCTCCAACAGATGCTATGACAGTTGGTGCAGTAGCCCCTCTTTAAGATAAAAACAGCTGGAAGAAAAATGAAACCTTCTGGCAATTCTGCGGAATACATTGACTCTATAATGCCAACCAGTAAGTTTTTTAGGAACTGAGCCTGGATGCAGGGGATTGCCAGGCCCTTCCTCTCAAAGCTTGAACAGGATGAAGACTCAGCATCAACTTAGATCATAGGAACAGCACCTATGTGGATAAAATGTACCTTACTCCTACAGGCATTTCTTTTTAAATTAATATTATTGTTCTCAGCCACCGTGGCTCAGTGGTTGAGCGTTGACCTATAAACCAGGAAGTCATGGGTTGGATTCCTGGTCAGGGCACAGATTGTGGGCTTGAACCCCAGTAGGAGGCAGGAGTCAGCCAATCAATGATTCTCTCTCATCACTGATGTTTCTATCTATCTTTCCCTCTCTGAAATTAATAAAATATATTTAAAAAATTAATATTATTGTGAGATGTATGAAAGGTACATGTCCAAAAACAGGGTCACTCTTTCCCCATGGGAATTATCAGGGCATTTAAATCTCTTTTGTTTGATATTCCCAATCAGGGATGTGGGGATTCTGGCCTGGGACAATTATACATGGGCTGGTGAAAATGTAAAATGACGTTTTGCTCTGTCTACTGATGATAGGGTTTTGAAAGAGTCAACAAATGTCTCCCCTGTCTTCACATTTGGCATCTATTAAGAGATAGAGCAAGAGGTTGAAGAGATGGAGAATAAAATATCTGCTTTTATGTTAATCAGGCTGTTTGCACAGATGGGTTCCCTGTTCAGCAGCCTTAAATTAAAACCAGCCAGGTATTAGTTGAGCTGTCAACATCAGCCTCGCCCTGCCCTTGAAATCGTGTGACTTAGAGGAACAGAGGATGAATGCTTATTTCAGACAGATTTCCAAACAAGACAGTGAGCCAATCACCTCACTCATGGTGTCTCTATTTCGGAGGATAAGGAGGCAGAAAAAAGAGGGCAGCAGAGTCCAAATTAACCTAAAAGAAAAACTCCACATGGAAAGATAATACATTTCTCTATTAAATTTGACATCATTTCACTATATGTCTAGTTTATTTGGGTTAAGCCAACATTCCCATCATAAAAAGGGTAAAATTTCTGCAAGTCCCCAAAGTACCACAATGAAGCCCGTTCCTCAAGCTAAGCAAGGGTATCTTGGGATTCTATAAGGGGGAGGCACACGGTAGCAATCAGAATATTGGCCAAAGCATCACCTTGAGGCAGGAGAAGAGTCACAGAAGTGCCCTGTCTGTATGACTCAGACAGAAATTGTTGCTTACAGGCATGAACTTGGGTCACTGACTCAGGGTATAACCTGGAACATAGATATAACAAGAAAGGATTTACGGCAGACAAACCATTGCACAGATGAAGGGGAAGGTAGGGTGGGTAAAAAAGAGAAGGGTGAGGACCCAGAGATTAGCATCAGCAGGAAGCTACTGCACCCAGGCCAGTGGATATTGGGGGGATGTAACAGAGCTGAAGCTGACCCCATTGGCTCTTTCTGGGAATGTGGGGTGACCACACAGCAACTGCCACTGGAGACAGACAGAAGGAAGGCAAAGGCGACTTATCCCTTCCCTCCATCGTTCAGTCCCTCCTTCCCCCACCCCAGTGCCTGGCAAGAGCCCAACCAGCCAGTAGCAAATGGACCAGAACGTGGAGAAGTCAGCTCAGAGCCACCATGCCTGCAGCTCAACACTGAGCAGACCAAGAAGGCAAAAGCAACCAGAGGGCCAAGATGCCCAGAAGTCATAAACAAGAAGAACAATTTTCTATCCCATTTTTAAATCAGGGAAGCATGTAATACTTCAGAAAGATTTCCATAATCATGGTTATTTTGCTTAAATGGATCTAAAGTGGAAAGTTTCAATAACGTGGAAAAAATGAGAAGAATATATAAAGCAGAGCAGTTTGATATAATTTAGTAAAACAGTATAGAGCCCATAAAGGCCCAGGAGTTTTGAGAGTGCCATCATATCACAGTGAAATGCAATAAAATATTATCTCAATTTCACTAGATATTAAATTAAAAATAATTTAAAAGCCATATATTCTATTTGGAATGGAAAAAAACAAAGTGTAATTTTTATAAGCTTTTCTGTATGTAAAGGGTAATGAAGATGCTTGTTATAGACTACATGTTTGTGCCCCCGGGCATGCTTGCCTATATGAAGTGAGTGGATGAAGAAAGAGCCTGGAGAATCTTGGGTATGGAGTCTTGTGGACTAGGACTGAACATATTATTGATACTGTACCTCACATCTACTCATGTCCATTGGCTTAAACTTAATCAATTCTGTAGCCACACCTAACTTCCAGGGACCCTGTAAAACACCGTGCCACTGTGTGTTCAGGAAGAAAATGCTATCGATTAAGTGAACAGCTCGCCTGTCTGCCATACCTGGTTCTTATTCTTCTTTCATCCTAACAAATAGTGTTATATTGAGCAAAACACTCAGTCTGTTTTTGTTTCTTCAGTTATATATTCAGAGACATGAGCTGGATGACCCATACAGGGTCTCCTTTAACCCCAAGGTTCAGTGCTAAATAAACCAAGTTCAATAATTGTTTACTGCAAAGGCATATAGGGCGCTGGTCCCCAAACACAGAAATCATGATAAAAAATGTACATAACTTATTCTTGAAAAAATGTATTTCTCTAATTTAAGGAGAAAAAAGAGAAGCAGAATTTTAACTTTTGTAGCAGGGCTGCATGGCAAGCCCTGTATTTGGTTTGGCACAGTTGAGTGGATGTCTGAGAGACCTGGTGAAGTTCAGAAATCATCCTCTAAGAAAATAAAAAAAATTAAATATAAGCCAGCCAAGCCCATATTTTTCTGGAATGTGTTTGTAAACAATTCTGTTTCTGTGAGAACTACCTTGATTTTGTGAGGCTTTTGCACACAAGTCATGTTTTCAGAGAATCTGCCTTTGATCTACAAGGGGCCACCCTGAATCAGCCACTGCCTTCTTACCTGGAACCAACTGAAATGTTGTGCCCAGCTGATGAGAAATAATATGTTGACTTTAGTTAGTGTATCTAGAAAATGAAGGGGGTGTTGGTGAAAATAGGCACCATCTGTCAAGCTTTCGATAATCATTTATGGACTCCATTAACAAGTCAGGCATTGTGAGGCATTTCCCACCCACAGGTCAGGTTGTAAGAAACCTTCATCCTGTTTAACAGCTTGTGCCTGTGAATCCTCAGACTAAACAGTATGCTCAGCATACAAAGCAAACAGACACATACAGGATGGATGTGTTAAGTAATCCAAATACCTGCTTATAGTCACCAATTAATGAAAGAACAAAACAAAACACGAGGGTGATTTTAAAGAAATGATTCATGAAGCACTAGCACATTAAACTATGCTCTAAATTTTAAAAAAGTATCTTAAGAAGCATCAGTTGTACTGAGTCCTTGTGTGACTGGCTCTATATTTGTCTGTCAGTCAAGAAAAGTTGCAGATCCACAGAAAAACTCCTCCAATCTAAGATATCTGGGTGTATTAGACACAGTGCCCTCCAGAATAGATAAACCTACTCTTAATTAGATATTAGGAGAGAGAACAGAATGGTTCAGATTGGCTACAGAATATGTAGTCATGGGGGAACATGATGCAGATAAATCAACTTGTGTGGGTGATAACTCCAATTTACTTTCAAGTTGGAAAAGAAGATACTGAAGAGAGTTTGAGTTGCTGTCTTCCTATTAGAGTGGAATTTTCTGGACTCCTGAAAGCACACCAGGGTGGCCATGGACAACAAAGTCGGTCACCTGTTCTGTTGTCACATTTATCTTATTTGGATGAAGAGGGCCATTGGTGAGATATTTATTTGATAAATTGATTAAACAGTTTATTACCAACCATTTTATAAAAAGATTTAGTGAGCCAACAAAAATACTTTCAACATAACAATATAAAATAACACTTAAAATTGATATATGAAAAACTAGTCAAACAAAAGCTAAAGGCAGAATACATAAGACTGATTCCATTCTGATTATCCCATTACCCCCTGTAGGAGTATTAACCATCTTTTAATTTTGAAAACACAAATGGCTCAGCTCTCCAACTTACACAAGTGGGAACCCATTGCTCTTGCCAGCTGTCCCAGGGTTTCTAGGACCCTATCTTCCTCCCTGTTTCCTTCCATTAAACTGATTCCTGCAACTGTGAATTATTCTCTGAGTTGGGGGTCCCTCAAGCTCCATGATGACTAGAGGGACTCACAGAACTCAAAAGCTGTTCTATCACAGTTACGGTTTGTTACAGTGAAAGCATACAGAGTAAAACCAGCAAAGAGAAAAGAGACATGAGGTATAATAACAAGAAGTGCTGTTATCACAGAATTACAGATCACCTTGTTCTTAAGGCTTTGTGTTGCATCACCATTTTTCTCATATGACTTTACAATATCCCAGGGAGACAAAGACAAGTATAATGGTGCATTTTTTGGATGAGAAAATGGAAATATCAAATCATTTACTGAAAAGTCCCTGATCAGTAATGAAAGTGAGAATAAAAGCCATCTTTACTCATTACTAGATCATAAGAGTTATTTATTTAATAATCAAATAGTCTGCTATTCCCATGGAACCAAACATTGCAGTAGATATGGGAGTGAGGAGAGAATCTGATTCAGCCCAGCAAAAGACCCAGGCATGAACACTGATGTGAAGAACTACAATATATGCTAAATATAAATACATGATTAATTATACTTATTTCGTCATTACTTTGAAAGAAATGTGTAGATTACCTACAATATGCCAGGTGCACTGTTAGTGTGGGCAATAGAGTGTAGAGTATAAACTATGTGATCCCTGATTCCCAGACCGTCTGGAGGAAAAAAGATATATAAGAACACAAATACTAATTATTATTATCA
The DNA here is from genome assembly GCF_000147115.1 of Myotis lucifugus. Taxonomy (NCBI): domain Eukaryota; kingdom Metazoa; phylum Chordata; class Mammalia; order Chiroptera; family Vespertilionidae; genus Myotis; species Myotis lucifugus. The sequence continues at coordinate 51,766,859 of NW_005871048.1, read as the reverse complement.
TCATCATACAATGCTGTGGAGAAGTATAGCACACTGTGGAGAGTTTGTAGAAGAGCCCAGAGCTGTGGGAACACAGGAGACATTTGTTACTATTGATGATGGAACCACAGTATTGATGTTAGTATTATTTCCTTTACCTTCTCAATATCAATTTTATAAGGAGGTCAGCAAAAGAACAGGGCAGTGAATTAGCTTAAGAATCCAAGGGGCTGGGTACTAGTTACACCTGGTTTACTTTGGACAAAGAATTACAGATGGACTGTGAGGTTTCTGGGGGTCTTTTCTAGCATTGACTTTTCATTTGCTCCCTGAAAGACTATTTCTTGAACACTCAAGCTTTTGAAAAAAATATGTAATTCATTGGAGTAATTTTGAACATTATATTACAAATTGTCCCTAATAGACTTTTGAGTGAAAGAGGATGTCCTGAAGCATATGCAGATAAACTCTTAGGCTTATAGAGCACCTATTGCCCACAGAACAGTGTGGACCCAAAGCAATTTGGAATATACTTTAGCTTAGTAAAATTGTTTTTATAAATAGACTATTTCTGCCTTAATTTGTGATGTTACCGTAGGGGATGGCTTCATGGATCTGACTTCCAGTCTGAAAGGCGAGCATGCTGTGAAGAAGGCACATCTCTTGTGTACCAACCCATCTTTCCACAGTGCTAGAGGAACCACAAGCCTGGCTCTCATCTCTGACTGACTGCACCATCTTTCCTATTTACTCCCAACATCTGGAACATAATGTTCACTGCAGCTAGTTGTTAACTGATTCTATGATAAGAGACTAGCAGATCCTTGAAGACAATGCACATATCCTTGAGAAAGGTCTGATGCTCTTTGTAATGGGAAGTCACCCAAAAGAACATAAACTGTTGGATAATGTTGTTACCCCTCCACAATCATCTTAGTTCTTGTAACAATTTTTTACTTTTGGCCTTGAAAAAATATTGAGTCAATCTTTATCCCTGGTATATATAAAAATCAGATTCCCCTGTTCCTGTTTTTCTTACAATAATTCATATACATATATGTTTTCTGTGCTGGTCTTTAATTAAGCTGCTTCCAGCAAAATGGTTCGGTCCACTTTACACATGTGACTGAGATCAGTGGTTCCCAAAGTTCGGCATGGAGCAGAGTCACCTGAAGGCTGTTTAAGTGCCATTGAGACCCTCTAGACCAGTGGTTCTCAACCTTCCTAATGCCACGACCCTTTAATACAGTTCCTCATGTTGTGGTGACCCCCAACCATAAAATTATTTTCGTTGCTACTTCATAACTGTAATTTTGCTACTGTTATGAATCGTAATGTAAATATCTGACATGTAGGATGTATTTTCATTGTTACAAATTGAACATAATTAAAGCATAGTGATTAATCACAAAACAACATGTAATTATATATATGTTTTCCGATGGTCTTAGGACACCCCTGTGAACTCCCAAAGGGGTCTCGACCCACAGGTTGAGAACCGCTGCTCTAGACCATCTTCTGCTGGGTGTGGACCGCATTACTACTGAGGTATGCTGGCCACTGTCCACTCCATATTCTGTCACATAACCAGAGCACAGTGCTACATGGATTACCTCCCATTAGACTTATCTCGAAATTCAACGCAAAATATAGAATAGGTGTTGAAGAGCAACAAACATCAAAATAAAAAACAATTCCTTTTCTTGTAATTACATATTAAATCTTGAAGCAAAGTAGAATGAATGCCTTGGGTTTTACCTAGATTACACTGATATAATAGAAGCAAAGTTAATATTCACTTGAGGGCACTGGTATATCCCTTAACCAAATAGGTCTCTCTGAAACTTTAGATTGACTAATATTGCTGTTTTAAATCACTGATAAATATCCCAAATTCAAGATTTCTCTAAAGTCTACTCAAATTTTAAATTTGAAAAAAAAACACCTTCTGATTGCTTGACCTAAATGAAATCAATAAATCAACCACACACCCTATTAAAAAATGTGTGGACTCAGGAATTCAGAGCTTGCATTGCAGTGTAATGAAGTAATGGTAAAAAAACATAAACAACTCCACCCATTTCATTCCTCCTCCTTAGCTTCCGCCTTAGCTTACAGGTGGCTTGCCAGAAGAATAGGAACCAATTACCAAAAGTTATTCCAAACAAGTCAGGATCTTGGAAAAATAGCTGGCATAGGAAATTATTCCAGCTCAGGTCCCTCTGAGAGATGCATGTTCACACAAAAAGGAATATGCACATGTTGTTTTTGACATTTTCTTTTACAATATTGCAACTAACTTTCAAGTAATTATTTATATTTCAATTAATAATGATTATTATAATTAAAATTAGTTGGTTATTTTTATAGGTTCTGAATAATATGATCAATGAGAACAAATAGAATATTTAACATACAAATTTAACATTTAATTTTTATAGATCTTTTTGATAGATTCAGATTTTGAAGATGTAATTTATATATTCATCATCTAGTTCCAAAATATATTTTTACAAGTTATAAAAAGCCCACCTCATTCAGTGCTTTTTAGCTTTTTAAAATTTTTTTGTTCTTTAAAAAAAGTAAAGTGAGGAAGATATCTTTCTAAAAAGTTCTTCCCACTTTTTATTTTCTGAGGAACCCTCCACTTTATTGTCAACCAGGCGATGGAATCACTTGAAATCTGCAGAGCAGATAGAGAAGAATAAAGGATGGGTCTACTCTTGGGGAAATTTGTAATATTAAGAGAGGACAAAGAGAGGGCAGATCCTCTTGAGCACTTTTTGATTTCCATCATCTTCGACTAGAAGATAGCATTCAGGTTGGACAGTACAGAGGTGTCAGCAAAAAGGCTCTGCACTGTTAGAGGGATTACAAGAAAGAAAGTGACCAGATACTCTTGGAATGTGCAAGACTTCAGCTCCACAAAAGTTATAGCTAACTCAGTGCTTGAGGGTGTGTGCAGAGTATGTAAAGATATGACAGATGAATTATTTTTCCATGAGAAAATACTGAATTGTGGAGAGGAGCTAGGTAAGTGTAGGAGGCAAATATTTTCCAATTTCAAAACTGGAAAAAGAAATAATTCCAGAGACAATGGGCCAATCAGTTCAATATTGATCAGGAACAACATTGACAAGGTAATTATTAACAGGCTGATGATCACTTATAAAGGAGCAGCAGTAACAAGATCTGGCTCAATTAGTTTCACAAAGAGCAGCATGTTTAGTAAGTGTGCTTTGCTGGGTACAGGGTCCCTAAAGACTAATGAAGAGTGATACTTGAACGTAAGGAACTAATTCCATTGGTGCATCAGAAAAATGTCTTAGAATTTGGGCTTCCTACTTTAGTCCTGCATGTGGCTGTCCTTTTGATATTCTTTTGCATTTAATGAAACCACAAATCAATAGGTCAGAACTGCCTTAACAAGCTACTTAGAGACAGCTACTAATTAATTGGTGTCAATCAGAGGAGAAAACCCTAAAGCACATACAATTTGTCCTGTTCTTTATCATGTGTTAACTTCTATTCAGTGGTTTGAATCAAAGCACAGACACACACACACACACACACACATGCTTATAAGATTTTCACATGACACAACTGGGGAGGGATAGCTGATAGAGAAGATGACAGACTTGAACTTCCAAATTATTCAAAACAAGGGAACTGGGACCAAGAAAGCAGAATGAAATATACCTGGACAATGTAAACTTGGGAGCTTCTAGAAATTTTTGGGTACTTGTTCACAAGCTTGCCAGAAATCAAGTTTAACACTTTTTCCAGATCAAAGCTTATAAAACATGAGTGTGCATTTACAGAAGTGCTAGTGTTTTGATTTTAAGGTGATTGAGCCAGGCAGGCTGGCTGCTCCCACCCAGAGCAGCATGGCCTCTCACTTCCACGCACCCACAAAGAATGCTTGCAGTGAAGGACATGAGGATGGATAGGGGGCCACACACTGTGAAGAGCCTTGGATACAGGTCACCTCAGTAGACAGGATCAGAATATGAATAGAATGGAATGGTACCCACTGTTCCATGGGTCATAATGAGTACAAGTTGATGCACTTCATTTAGAATCAGATCATGGCTTCACTATAAGGAATTTGTGGCTACAAACCACCTCCATGAGGTGGTGGTAAATCACTTTTGTGAAGCATATTCAAGCCAAGGCTGGAGGGCCATATGTGGGACAATGTAGAGTGAATTCTAGAGGAGGGCAGGGGGCAGGATTGAATGAGCAGATTCCAGGCCTTTCCAGCTCTAATATTCTCTCCTTCCGATTTGATCTGGCCAAGCCTCTCTCCAGCATACACACACATACACACCTCCTCCCTCCCCCACCACAGTCACTATTCTACTCAGAGTCTGACTTGGAGGAAATGAGAGGTGCCCAAGTCCAGTTTCTAGCCTCTTACTGTGAGCTCTGTACCCAAAATATAATTCTTTCCAGAGACCATCCAGCAACACAGCAACACAGCATCTTGTCTGTGGTGTTTCCCATTCGCATTTGCTGCTGTTCCAGTAAGAGCTACTTGGGAATAATGAGCTCGCTGTCAGGATTTAATGAGACTTTGGTTTCATTATGGCTTTTCCCCTCTTTGCTTTGATTTGTTTCCTATGGCAGCACTTTGGGTGTTGAAGTAATGCTTGTCCCACATCCAGCTTCTGGATTAGGATAGCATGGGTTCTGAAAACCTGATGAAAATGTCTATGGACATGTAACAAAGGAAGTCTCTATTATAATTGGTGATTTTAAAAATTGCTTCCACAAGAGAGGAATAGCATTTTTTTTCTGGATAAAACAAAACATATATAAAGGAAGGAAAGTGTAATAGATGAAAACTTGAAGATTAATTGAAGACATGAAATCCTCTTTCTCTTTATAAAGTGAGATAAGAGTTGTAAAATATTTTGAAAAGTATGAAGTAGTAATGATAACACTCTTTTATTAAACATGGTATAATTTAGTAGCTGATGATAGTAAACACAATAATCATTCTGTATTTTACCTCTGAGGAATAAAATTGCAAGCTACATCAAAATTCTCAGTCTACTAGTATGTTTACTCTTTTATAAAAGGGGAAATGATGAGAGAGAACAAATATCTGTATCATTTATCTATTTAGAATTCCAAGACGTGGTGTGGTTCAAACTCAGATAGTTACTTTGGCTGAATTATTCATTTCTTCATTCATCCATCCATACATTAATCCACTCATCACTTTTTTATGTAACTCCTTTGATGTGCATGTCCTTTGGTTGTTTTTCTAATTTTAATTTTTTAAAATCCCCACCAGAGGATATTTTCCCCCATTGATTTCTAGAAAGAGAATTGAAGGGAGGTAGGAGGGGAGGAGAGAGAGAGAGAAACATCTGTGTGAGAGAAACACACCGATTGGTTGCCTCGCGCATGTGACCTTACCAGAGCTGGAGAACCTGCAACCAAGGTATGTGCCCTTGACCAGGAATCGAACCACCCTTCAGTCTGAGAGCTGATGCTTCAACTACAAAGCCAAACTGGCCAGGGCTGTTTTTCTAGTTTTAATGGTGCAGATAACAGTCCACACATTCTGGAGTTGTTGATCTTTAAGTCTCACAGAAGAAGCACTCAAAGAATACAAAAAGCAAGACCAGTCCTTCAGATGGACATTAACAAGATGGCAGCCTCATGTCTGCTGGGCTGGGGTCCTTGGGTGAGTGGCTGAATCCATGGTGAGCATGATGAGTCCTTGTGTGAGGATCGCCACACCAGCATTCCTCCTGTTTGCTTTAAACATTCTAGACTCTGTTTATAGAGCTATGGGCAGAGGGGAAACTGGGCCCTGCTGTCCGGACTGGGGAACATGCTGTGGTACATTGGACAGCATGTTCTCTATTTGGTATGAAAACCATACACTCTTAAAATATCAAAAAAACATCCTAAAGAAGGTTCCAATTAGATGGATATTTTTACTCAGGTTTATTGGTACTGAGGGAGCATAACTAAGCCCTGAACCAAGCACAGTTGTGCAGCAGGAGTCCAAGCCAAGGAAATTTAAGAAAATGGAAACATTTAATCCTTAGTATTAGACATATGCTGTTTATTCAAACATCATTTGAACTAACACATGAAACAATAGGAAGAAGTAGAGTTGAGTACATTTTAATAGACTCATTTATGTGACGGGTCTGGAATGGAGATAAAACTGTGATTACTGGGGATCTGAGCATAGAAATAAGAGATCTTATAAAGAAAATACCTGTGATTGCTCTTGTCAATGTAATAATATTAGATTGATTCAAAAGAATGAACCAATCTAATATTATTGGTGCAAAGCAGGAGAAGTTATTAAACCTTCACTTGCACTTCATTAATCTTATGGATTTTATGTGCAGCTTTTTATTTTTTTGGGAGAATTTTTGACTGCACCTTTGCTTAATTCCAAATAGGCAATTTGGTCAGGAATGATAATTGCAAGCAATTAAATAGCTGAGGTTCTGCAGAATGTAGTTGTTGGAATAACCTCGTGTTAATAAACCCCGCAACATATAAAATGGAGTTGAAATGCCCTACCATTAGAGAAGATTAATATTTGCAAGTGCATAGTCTATGCTGGATGACCTTACATAACAGTGTACACCATAGATCCCTCTGTTGCTTCTGTACTTTAAATAGTCTTCCTCTTCTGCCTACCCTTTGTCAGCTTGACTGATTCTGGCCCTCAGAGCTTTGCAGCCGCTGTGCCTTCCACCAGGAGTGCCTTTCACCTCAAGCTGCTTGAAAAAATTCTCTTCAAGTTCTAATAAAAATGTCATGTCTTCTTCTTCTGTGATTTTTTTTTGGACTCAGTTGCCCAAATGTGAGCAGAAGCTGTTTCTCTGGGTGTTGAGAGACAAGCTTTGTCTGGCCTTCTCCCATTGCTAATGCTATAGGAATATTTTATCTCTCTCCCAGGAGGGAATGCAATGTTCAGAAGAGGCTAGACTATTTTTTGTTTATCTTTGTAGCTTCTAGGTATCTCCTGGCTGCCCTGGGAAAATGGTCCTTTCTGGACATCAGGCTCCTGGCCATGCCCCTTTTCCATGGTAGTGTGTTGCTGCTCATTCTGGCTGCTGGAGGATAGGAGAAGGAATGGGGCCTTGTTCCTGACAAGGGTGAGAAAGTACCACTCAGTGCCAAGAAGAGAGTGAATAAGGCTATTTGATCACAGGGTCAAATGTGTGTTAACTAAAATAAAGCCAAATCAAATGCTTGCCTTTTGAGAACTAGGATAGTTTGTGACCAGGAAACAATCACTGAAAATTGCACTTTGACCGCCCATTCTCTACAAAGTCTAACAACGACCACTTCCCAGTGGCTGAAATGCATCTACTGTAAGTTGACCAGGGAACCTTTTCAGAGGCAACATTTTTGGAGATACTACTAGATGTCAGGTGTCATACACATGAGACTGCCTCTTACTTCATCCTCAAAACGACTCTTAGAGATAGAGTTAAAGGTATAGGAATAGGTGTAGGTATAGCACAGGTGTGAGCATGGGTGTAGGTGGGTGTACATATAGATATAGGTTTATGTTTAGGTATAGGTATAGGTAGGAAGCTCATCTGAAATCTTTTCAAAGAGTTGAAAAGCTTGCCTCAATTCAGGGCTTCATAAGCAGAACATCCATACGAAGGCACTCAGCTACCGAAACCGGTTTGGCTAAGTGATAGAGCGTCGGCCTGCGGACTGAAAGGTCCCAGGTTCGATTCCAGTCAAGGGCATGTACCTGGGTTGCGGGCACATCCCCAGTAGGAGATGTGCAAAGGCAGCTGATCGATGTTTCTAACTCTCTATCTCTCTCCCTTCCTCTCTGTAAAAAATCAATAAAATATATTTAAATAAAACATTTTTTTAAAAAAAGAAGGCACTCAGCTAAGACCTATTTTTTAAAAATATTTTTATTAATTTCAGAGAGGAAGGGAGAGGAAGAGAGAGATAGAAACATCAATGATGAGAAAGAATCATTGATCGGCTGCTTCCTGCACACACCCTACTGGGGATCCAGTGTATAATTCCGGCATGTGCCCTGACCAGGAATCTAACCATGACCTCCTGGTTCATAGGTTAATGACACTCAATCACTGAGCCACACTGGCTGGAGAAGACCTATTGGTTTTATTCTAGTGGCATTACCCACTAATCAAGGGATCTCTTTTGATGGGGGACAGAGGATGGCCAAGAAATCTTGTCATTAAATATAGGAAGGAGGGAACAATTTCCCCTGCAAGTGATCCAAGCTCAGTGGCTAAATATAATTGCCCTAATTTGCATAAAAGGCACACTTCAAAAAGCAGCTTCAAGTTAGTCCTTAAAGTAACTGATTGACTCTGAATGGCTCAAAGTTAAAAATCAGCCCCTAATTTAATTGCTGTTTACTAACATATTTTCCTGACATTTACCAACTTTGTTCCTGGGTATCTCTTATTGTTGTTTTATTTGTGATTGCTGGCAATTTATGGAAATTATGAGTTAAACAAACAGTCTTACTCAAGTAGTTTGATATAGTGGAGGTTGAAATAACCTTAATGTGGAGTCATGAATTTTAGGTGGTTTCTAGAATAAAAGGCTAAAGGACATGTTGTTTCTTTCTGGCCTGTAACTCTTGATGGAAATGCTGGTGTTTGACAAACTCTTTGTAATTTCTATAATGGAAAAAAAATTGGCTGAGGATGACAGACTTTTGAAGCTGACATTGACTGAAGACCTGTGAATAACCTTGCAGTCAGAACAAAAAATCACTGCTTTACTGGGCTGTATGGGTGGCCAAAACCCAAATCCCCAAATATCCAGTTTAAAGCTTCTAATGGAACATTACATATTGTTTTTAATAGAATTGGGTAGAATGTCATAACTTTTTATACATTTTAACATTTTTAAACTGTTCTTAATAACACGAATGCTTGGTGATGCAAAGCATTTCTTGCTATCATTTAGGGTGCCCTTCCTGAGGAAGTATTGGGTATTTTACAATCTGCCTTTAATTGTAAGGCATGCCTTGACATTTTCAAGGATATGCATTATCCTTATCAAGCATGATACAGTTAGAAACAAAGCATGCTAAATTTTTTTTCTGCAAAACAAATTACCAGAAACTTAACATCTTAAAAAAAAAACTATAATCTATCAGCTCATAGTTCTCTAGGTCAGAGGTCTGGGCATGGTATGGCTGATTCTCTCCTCAGAGTCCCATGAGGTTAAAATGAAGGCGTTAGCTGCACCATGTTCCTTTCTGGAATCTCTGGGGAAGAATTCACTTCCCAGCTTGTTCAGATTATTGGCAGAATTTTGCTCTCTGTGGTTGTAGGACGGAGGTTTCCATTTCCTTGTTGGCTGTCAGCTCAGACCCATTCTCAGTTCCTAGAACCTATGCCCATTGCTCACCACATGCCCCCCTCTATCTTCATAGCCAAAATGGAAAGACCTTTCTCTCATTAAATGCCTCTCATTCTTTGAAATCTCTTCTACCAGGAAGAGTTCAGTTCCTTTTAAATAATCAGTTCACCTGATTATGTCCATCCCCAGAAAAGTAATCTCCTTCTCTTTAAAGTCAACTTATTTGGGAACTTAATTGCATGAATAATTCCCCTGCAGCAGCACTTAGATTTATGTTTTATTGGATAACTGGGTGAAGATGTGCAAATGCCAGGGTGTGAAATCTTGGGGGACATCTGAATTCTGCCTACCACAAAAAGGAAAAATGACCACATAATTTGCACACTTCAATTCTTTTATTTAGTACATACTTACTGATTATCTTTCACATTCTGACCACATTCTGACCATACAGCAGAGTTTCATTGAGCTTCTGACTTCAAAGTATTACATGAGCAAGGGGCATATAAACAAATAATTAATTGGTGTAACAAATGTTATAGTCTCTTTTATTCCTTTTAAAAAAATACATTATTGTTTGTAGTATTACAGATGTCTCACATCCCCCCCTTTTACCCTCCTCCCTATTCTCTATACTCCCCCCTCCCCCAGGTCTTCATCACCCTTTTGCCCATGTCCATAGGCTATGCATATAAGTATGTAAGTTTTTTGGTTTATGTCTTCTTGTCCCCCCACCCCACATTGAAGTATATATATTTAAGTAATTGGATATGTAGCATGAATGTGGTCTTCTTTTGTCAACACAGGCATCTCCTTATGACATTTTGCAGAGCAGCTGGAATAAATGCTCACCACTGAGGAGCAGCTACTGAAGTAGAAGGGTCTCCAACTCTACAGAGAAAAACAATAAGGTATGGAAAGTCAGTGATGGTTGTACAAACTGGCCCCATACAGTAGGCTCTGTGGCTTCCTCAAGCTGTGTTATATGAAATGGAAAAGGGAGAGCTAAGCTCTCTGGCTGCCTCAGATGTCATAAGACCAGTCCACTGTAATAGTCTCCTAAAACATCTTTCTGGTTTTCATCTCCACTCCCACATTTCTGGTCCAACCAACCTGCACTCTATCAGACTAATGCTCCCCAAGCACCCATTTTATCATGACATTGCCTGGGTTAAATAGTTATAACCTAGACAGCATTCATCTAACAAATATTTATGATTTGGCAGCCTGGGCTGCTGGGCTACAACAAAGAAAATGTGAATAAGCCATTTGCACTGTCCTCACAATGCTCAGGGCCTGGGGAATGCTGGGGGCAGGGGCCACCCTGGTCAGGAGCTCAGACCCCTGCTCTGGGCAGGACAGGGCTGTCATCCCCACTGAACTTGGACAGGTGCTTCATCTTATGGTTCTCCAGTTTGCTCATCTATCAAGTGGAAACTGGTTACATCTCATAGGTTAGTTTTAAGATTATATGTGAGAAGGCAAGCAAGCAATGGACTACCCTGAGAGTTTAGTAGGTATCAGAGTGGTCCTCATGTTGTCATCCATATTATATAGAATGATATTCATTGAAGACACTCTTTGGCCTGGCTATGGAATATCTTGCAGACTTTTTTACTGACTATTCCAACAAACTATATTCCAACTCTCCATAGCTATTCCTGCCTATCTACTTACGTCCTTTCAAGTTTAACCATAGGAATGAAGCGTGCATCTACTTAGAGTAAGAGAGAAAGTCTCAAGGTGGCCTATGCACTCACTTGTTTCTCTGTCACATTCCAGCAAGTCTTTGTTTCTAAGTCTTCCCCCAGCAAGTATTGTTTCTAAGTAATACCATGAGGTCAACCTACTGTTAAAATTCACCTAGGTCTAACTTCATCTCAAATATGTGGGGGTGTAGTAGAGAGAGCAATATAAATAAATTAAGTTAATATTTAATATTATTTATTATCATGGCTGATTATTTCACCACATTTATTATCACTCTCTGTTGACTCTCAGGGTGTAGTTTATCATCTCAAATTTTTGGGTGAGATTGTTGAGACTTGTGAAGATGAAATGATTAGTTCCCAGTCACTAAGCAGGTGTTGGAGTCACTGTTCCCATATTTAAAGCCACATCCTCTCCCTTGTACCGTTCTAACTCTAAAAAGAACATAAATCCATTTTTTTTGACTGCCTCCTTGGGTCTATGTAGGGGTTGGTTCTTTCAAAATTGGCCAACAGCATTTCAGAATTTGAGAGTGGAGACAATCCCTCTTCAGAGAGTCTGATCCTCAGTGCAGGAGGAGGGTCTGTCCACACGGTATAGCCCTGACAAGCTGAGTAACAGGTATTGCTTACCAAGTCATTTCCAATAGAACCAGTCTGGTAGTTATTAAGTGTCTGGAAGCTATTTTCCCAGTTTTTAAGTAGCCAGGATTTGCTGCTAATATAGTCAGAGTCAGCATTACACTGGCTGCTCATAAATGACTTATTTAGAAAGAGGCAAGACATGTTGTGACTTGGCTGTCTTCTGTTCTTTGGAGATAAGGTAAAAGTTCCTAGTAACGAAACATGGAAACAAACACATTACAATTATTTAACATATGCTATAAGTAAATAAATAAAAAATGCATATCTGCCTTCTTTTTCTCTGACTTTTATTACTTCCTTTGAACTAACACATTTCCCCAGCTGCCAAACACATGTTTTTCGGGTGAGGGAGTCATTGGGAGGAGCAGACCCAGCACGATTCACTACCATTTCCATGCCCAACACTTTAATGTTAAGTACATGAGATTATGCTCTGACACTGCCCATATGTAGCCAAAGTCCTCCTATGGTCCAGTAATTGAGGCAGTTCAAGAAATCCCATTTTGTTATTTACTACAGCACAGAAGTGAAAGGTGCTTTTCCCAGATTGGCCCATAATGTAGCCAACTAGTGACGGATACGTTGTTTTCCGAAGAGTGAGCATGCTGTCATTTGGGTCAGGCTGTTCATGAACGGCAAGATTGAATGGTGTATATAAGTATGCACTCGAGAACACAGCAGATGAATCCTAGCTCCATCAGTAATTGTTTTACCTGTAAAGTTACCCAGGCCATCTGTGCCTTAGTTTCCCCATGATATATACCCCTTATGGTGTTTGAATGGATTAATGGAATTAATCATATAAATGCCTGACCCAGGTAGCATTATAGAAGTGTTTGTTATGATGATGATGATAATAGTTAAGATAATGATAATTGGATTACATAGAAAACCTTTAACAAACAGGTTCATTAATTACAGTTCAAGAGAATTAACAGAGGGTAAAAGTTATTATACAGTCATTTTTATTATTTATTTATGATTTATTTACTTCAATAAATAAAATCATGTGTGTTTAAAGGGTACAGATAAACCTAGAAAGAAATATAAAATATATCTTTTCACTTGTTACTTTATTTGGAAGAAAAATGTTTTTAAAAATTTAACTTCCGTTTGGTTAAAAGTTAAATGTGATGATTCAGTTATACAAATACAAAATTTTAATTATTGAACCCAAATTTTTTATGAGTCTCTTTCTACTCAGAAGATTAAATATTCAAAGTAACAGTATTTTTGTCCCGTCTAAAAGGCTCTTTCATTTAACACAGTTTCTTTGGGGCAATCGTCCAGTCTTTCAGAGGTATCCTCTTTATTTTTAAATATGTATTTTATTTTACACTAGTGTTAGATTTACCGAAAAAATGTTAAGGCAGTACAGAGTTCCAGTATATCTGACACCCAATTTCCCCTCTCATTAAGAGCCAACTTATGTCAGTACCACACTTTTGTTACATTTAATAAAACAATACTGACACATTATTATTAACTAAAGTGCGTACCACATTCAGATTGTCTTAGTTTTTACCCAATTCTGTTTTATGTTCTAGGATCCCATCCAAGATCCCACGTTGTACTTAATGCTTGTGTCTCCTTGACTTCCTTTTTGCTGTGAGAGTTTCACAGACTTTCCTTGTTTTTGATGACCTTGACAGTTTTGAGGATTACAGGATTTGGGGAGCAAGGCTCTGGAGATAAAGTGCCATTTTCATCCCATCATATCAAGGTACATACTATCGATATGAGTTATCACTGTTGGTGTTGACCTTGATCTTCATGCTAAGGGAATGTTTTCAGGTTTTTTCACAGTAAATTTACTCTATTTTCCCCTTTCCATACTGTCCTCTTTGGAAGAAAGTCACTATGTAAAACACTTACTGAGTAGGGTGTTATGCTTTAGAGTGGAGTATTGCTATGTCTCACAATTTATGCTGTTTTATTTTCATCATCATGTAGCTCAAAATATTTTTTAAATTTCTCTTGGGACTTTACCTTTGACCTATGTTATTTTAGAAGGGTGTTGTTTAATTTTCAAATTAAGCATGTTAGACAATTTCCCAACTATCTTTCTGTTATTGATTTCTAGTTTAACATCATTGTTGTCTGAGAACATACTTTGTATGATTTTGACTTTTTAAATTTGTTAAAGTATATTTTATAGTAAAAAATGTGATCTGTCTTGCTGAATGTTCCATGTGAGTTTAAGGAGAATGTGCGTTCTGCTCTCAGTGGATGGAGTAGTTTATAAAAGTCTATTAGCTGATGATGATTGATAGTGTTGTTCAGGTCAACTATCTTCTTATTCCTGCTTGATTTCACATTTGCTGATAGATGGTTCTTAAATCTGCAACGATTATAGTATATTTGTCTATTTCTCCTACCTGTACTGTCAATTTTTATCTCTCACACTTTTGCAAGCTGATGTTAGGTTCATACCATTTAGAATTGTTATGTCGATGTCTGCTTTAGGAAAGAGCATTTGGGGTGTGGTAGAAAGAATCCTAAAGATTTCCTTCTAAATTCCCATCTGCTGGTTATTGAGTCAAATACTGGTATAGGTATTTCTGAGAAGGGTTTTTGCCCGTTTTGGAAGTGCTACCAGGCATCCACATCACCCCTCATCCTCTTGCACTTCAGAATTGTGAGCAATGTAGTAGCATGTGAAGCACTGCTTATTGGAAAAGAATATTAAAATAGCAGCTTTCAATAGCAATGCTGCATTGGAGAAGGATGTCTGTATCTGAGTGTTCTGAACCCAACTCCCTCTTGCCCGAATGCCATGCTGGCTTCTCATGGAGGGATGCTGAGTGTGGCAGAAAGCCCTGCATTGCTTAGTTGATGGTCTGGAGGAGGAAGCAGGGAGGGGAAGGGCTTGCTTGAGGAGAGCCAAGTCCAGGAGAGGGTGCAGCAAGCCAAAGGACCCCAAATCCAACTTCATCCCAGTGACCTTCACCTCAGATCTAACAGTAACAAACTATCTCCTTGGGAAAGAGCAAGTGAATGAGAACTGGCCAGAGGGGACTACAAATGTTCTCCTTGTAGAACATTTATTGAAGCTTTTCCATTGAAGGAGATTGGGAGGAAGTGACAACTGTCTTTCTGCTAATGCCAACATTCCGTTTTCCGTCTCTGCCTTGTCCATCTCTCATGCTCCAGCTAAGACCTCATGATATAAACACTCAACAAATGCCTAGTCATTGTGGCTCAGTGGTTGAGTGTTGACCTAGGAAGCAGGAGGTCACTGTTCAATTCCCAGTCAGGGCACATGCCCAGGTTATAGGCTTGATCCCCAGTGTGGGGCATGCAGGAGGCAGCCAAATAATGATTCTCTCTCATCATTGATGTTTCTCTCTCTCTCCCTCTCCCTTCCTCTCTGAAATCATAAAAATATATTAAATAACAATAACAACAACAACAACAACAACAGCAACAACAACAAAACACTCAACAAGCCCCTGGTGGTAGATAATCAGATGCGTTCTTTGTGGTACATTTCTCATTGCTAGGGTGAAAACAACTTCAACATTTTGGCCATCTGATTTGTTCATACACTGACTCCAGAGCATTGCTGGAGAAATTGCACATAATTGTACCCTTTGGGCCAGTATGTCTTTCTGTGTCTAGTCTGTTACATCCTCAAAAGTGATCACTGACTTCAACCTGCATCCTCCATCATTGCCCTCTTCTATTGTTCTAATGAACATTAGCTATATTTACTAGTCCTTTAGCCACTGATGTAACCTTCCATCTTTGTGTGGAGACTGCAGAGGCATCCAGGACCAAAGCCTAGAATCACTGTCTCCTTCCTGCAACTGATTGCTGCCTGTGCTCTTTCTGCTGCCTTCTCTCCTCTCACTCTCAGATGATGTTCTACAGACCTAACTTTGAAGGGTGACAATTAGCAAACACAGATGGCCTAATCACAGAGAGAGAAACATGTTCAGATGCAAGAATAACTGAGTGTGCTGGACACACCCCATTGGTCAGCCTCTCCCCTGACATTGTTTCATACTTTTCCCCAAATTCACTTCAGCTGATTAAATAAGCCCCATTTGACCCTGTATTTCAGCAGAGTTGAGTTGAGAGTGAGTTTTGGTTTCTGTCCTCTATTGCAAAAACCTTGAATAAAGTCTCCTTTGCCTGTTTAGCCTTATCCAGTGCAATTTTTGCTTTGACAGATGACTGTAATTCCATTGCATTCTTCTCCTTTGCCAGATATATCAGGCTGATAATGTTGCTGCAGTTAAGGAAAAAAGTCTGACTAACAGAAAAATATGGACTCGATACATAATCAACTATCTACACTAATAAAAGAGAAAGATGCAAATTGGCCATACCCCCGAACGCTTCCCATTGGCTAATCAGCAGGGTATGCAAATTAACTGCCAACCAATATGGCGGCCGGCAGCCAGGCAGCTGAAGCGAACAGGAGGCTTGCTTGCTCCAGTGACGGAGGAAGCCAACGTTCCTGGCCTGCGGCAGCCCACCTCTGAGCTCCGGATGCAACAATGTTGCAATTATAGAAGCTAAACAAAGCCCAGATAGCTGCTTTTCAGCAGCCGAGGCCTCAAGCTGGAGCCGGCCTCAGAGCTAAAGCCGGCTCTCAGCTCCAGTGACAGCCATAGAAGGTAAATAAATTCCAGAATGAAAGAAAAAAAGGAGAGGTTGGGAGCTTCAGTCACCCGCCAGCCTGAAAATGGCCCTCAGCCCCTCATCCAGACTGGCCAGGCACCCCAGTGGGAACCCCCACCCTAAAGGGGGTGCGGGCAGCCTAAAAACAGCCATCAGCCCCTCATCCAGGCTGTTCAGGCACCCCAGTGGGGACCGCCCCCAGAAGCCTCAGCAGCCAGTCTTGCCTTGCGCCCTGGGAAGCGCAAATCAGCAGGTCCGGGCTGCAAGGCAAGGCCCTCCCCCAGCAGCAGGTCTTGCCTTGAGGCCCGGGAACCACCCATCAGCAGGTCCTGGCTGCAAGGCAAGGCCCACCCCAGAAGCCCCTGCAGCAAGTCTTGCCTTGGGGCCTGGGATCCGCTCATCAGCGGGTCCAGGCTGCAAGGCAAGGCCTTCCCCCAGAAGCCCCAGCTACTTTAAAAATAGAAGGATCTCCTTTTGAACCAATCTGTTTAGATTCATGATTAGTAAAACAGTATGGAACTAATGAAATACAGTGATAGGAATTAGGAAGTGTGACACTGATGGTTCTGGGCATGTGAAGGGTGAGGGACAAAAGGGTACACACGGTCTTTCCTTCAGTTCTGCTGGAGAGATGAGCTCTGAGGGCCGGAGCTGCTCCATGCCCAGAGGAGGTGGGTGTGGTCAGTGGCTCTGTTACAGAACTTCTTGCCAAGCAGAGACCTTACCCGACCCACAGGAACCTTTTTACTCCAGAAAACAGAAACAGCCAGTTCCCAATGTGCATGGGAAAACCAGTGTACCCTCCTGTGCACAGTGTCCTGATGGAGTGACGGGGGAGGTGGGCGAGGGGAGCAGTGCAGAGTTGTTAGGCAGCTGGAGTGGGAGTGGAAATGCCATGAAACGTCCACAGTCCTGGCTGTGCCCACGGCCTGGGCGGCTCCTCCAGGCACTGGCTGAGGGATTAGGGCTGATTCTCTCAGGAAGGGAATATTCCATGGGTTAAAGATTTACAGGCTCAGGGTGGGCCGTGTGTTAGTTTGGGGCAAATCCCTCAGCATTCCTGCTGCCAAGCCCTCAAAGGAATGAGGCAGAGGCACCCCTCACCCCCAAGACCCCTTCGTGGACATTTTAGCATCTACATGATTTTTAATCCCTTCAGGGAAACTTTCTATCCTGCAGTCCCACCCCACCCCACTGTTGCTGTTTGTCTGCCAGCTGGGTCGAGCATCAAGGGGAAAGGGGGTTAAAACTCACTGAAAGACTACTGATCCTACCGGGAAACCAACCTATTTACTGTACTGTTGTAAATATCATACCCTTTATATCCTGTATATTGGCTTCTTTTAAATAAATTGAAATGTCTTAGAAAAAAAGGCAAGGCAGGGCGGGACCCAGAAGACCCAGAAGCCGCCTGATATGGTAATAACTCTATCAGTAAGCACTCTGAAAGTCAGTGGCATAAATGCACCAATTAAAGGACAGATTATGAGGGTGAATCAAAAACAAAACCCACTTTAAATATAAAGACACATATAGATTAAAAGTAAATGAATTAAGCTGCAGCCTGTTTTGCTCAGTGGATAGAGCATTAGCCTGTGGACTGAAGGGTCCCAGGTTCGATTCCAGTCAAGGGCATGTACCTCAGTTGCTGGCTTGATCCCCAGTCCCTATCAAAGCATGTGCAGGAGGCAACCAATCAATGTGTCTCTCCCTTTCCCTTCACTCTCTCTAAAATTCAATGGAAAAATATCCTTGGGTGAAGATTAACAAAAACAAAGTAAATGGATTAAGTAACATTAAAGAGATTATAAGAAAAATATATTCCAAATTCTATTAGTTGTATAATGGTTATGTTTAAATTATTAACACCTAAGAAATTGGGTGAAGGGTACATATAATATGCTGTAGTATTTTATAGGTTTTTTTTAGATGTATATTATTTCAAATTAAAATATTAAAAAATTTAAAAATTAATAAAATATTAATTGAAATGTATCTGCATTACATGAAAAATCTCCTAATTGCTTCTGGCATAATTTATTAAATTGCACTAAAATTTACAAGGGTTCAATTAAAAAATATCTTAATTCTAAATGATATAATAGAAAATATATAGTAGTGCAGTTATAAGCACTTATCTGAAAATACAAATTTAAAGAAGTGAATTTAAAGAAGGGATTAGCCAAAGAAAATATATGCACAACCCATGGACACAGACAACAGTATGGTGATGGCCAGAGAGAAGTGGGGGGCAAGAGCTGGGTAGAGGGGGCAAAAGGGGGGAAATAGGGACATCCTAGATCCTATCTAATAACAGAGAAACATGGTAAATAGCCGTACCTCCGCTACCCTTCCCATTGGCTAATCAGAAAGATATGCAAATTAACTGCCAACCAAGATGGCGGCCGGCAGCCAGGCAGCTAACACGAACAGGGAGGCCTGCTTGCTTCAGTGACGGAGGAAGCCAAGCTTCCCCGCCTGCCTTGCTGGCCTCTGAGCTGCAACTCTAAGAAACATTGTAACAAATATAGAAGCTAAACCAAACCCCAGAAACCTGCTTTAGTCAGCCAGGCTTCAGCCAGCAGGACCGCAACATTGTTTCAAATACAGAAGGTAAACAAAGGCCAGAAACCTGCTTTCAGCAGCCGAGGCCTCAGAGCTAAAGCTGGCCCAGAATAAAAAAAAAAAAGAAAAAAAGAAACGGTTTTGAGCTTCAGTCACCCGCCAGCCTGAAAACGGCCCTCAGCCCCTCACCCAGACTGGCCAGGCACCCCAGTGGGGACCCCCACCCTGATCCAGGACACCCTTCAGGGCAAATCAGCCAGCCCCCACCCGTGCACCAGGCCTCTATCCTATATAGTAAAAGGGTAATATGCCTCCCGGCACTGGGATCAGCGGAACAGTGAGGCGTCCCAGCACCGGGATCAGCGTGACAAGGGGCAGCACCCAAATCCTCTGATCGCCCTGCGGCTCTGTGTGTGATAGGGGAAGGTGCCCCAACACCCTGATCAGCCCTGCTCTGTGCCTGATAGGGGGGAGCTCCCCAACCCCCTGATCTCCCTGCTGCTCTGTGTGTGACAGGGTAGAGCCATAACCTCCCCATTGGTCCTGCTCTGTGTGTGACGGGGTAGAGCCATAACCTCCCCATCGGCCCTGCCCTGAGTGTGACAGTGGCGGCTCCCCAACCCCCTGATCGGCCCTGCTCTGTGGGTGATAGAGGGCGGTGCCCCAACTCCCCTATCGGCCCTACTCTGTGAGTGACAGGGGGGAGCTCCTCAACCCCCTGATCGGCCCTGCTCTGTGCGTGACAGGGGGGAGCTCCTCAACCCCCTGATCGGCCCTGCTTTGTGTGTGACAGGGTACAGAGCCCCAACCCCCCTGATGGGCCCTGCTCTGTGCATGACCAGGGGCAACGCCCCAACCCCCTGATCGGCCCTGCTCTGTGCGTGACAGGGGGTGGCACCGCAACTTCCCTATCGACCCTGCCTTGAGTGTGACAGGGGGCGGTGCCCCAACCCCCCAATCGGCCCTACCCTGAGTGTGACTGAGGGTGGCATCGCAACCTCCCGATCCGCCCTGCTCTGTGTATGACAGGGGGCGGCGCCCCAACTCCCCAATCAGCCCTGCTCTGAGCCCAACCAGGGGCTGCACCTAGGGATTGGGCCTGCCCTCTGCCACCTGGGAGCAGGCCTAAGCCAGCAGGTCATTATCTCCTGAGGGGTCCCAGACTGCAAGAGGGCACAGGATGGGCTGAGGGACCCCCTCTCCCCCCCGAGTGCACAAATTTATGTGCACCGGGCCTCTAGTAATAATAATAAAAGGCTAATATGCACATTGACTGAACGGCAGAATGACCGGTTGCTATGATGTGCACTGGCCACCAGGGGGCAGATGCTCAATGCAGGAGCTGCCCCCTGGTGGTCAGTGCACTTCCATATGGGGAGTGCCACTCAGCCAGAAGCTGGCTCATGGCTGGCCAGCGCAGTAGTGGTGCCAGGAGCCTCTCCCACCTCCGTGGCAGCACTAAGAATGTCCAACTAACGGTTTAGACCTGATCCCTTGGGGGCCTAAGCCTTTAGTCGGACATCCCCAAGGGCTCCCTGGCTGCTAGAAGGATGTCTGACTGCAAGCTTAGGCCTGATCCCCTAGGGAATGGGCCTAAGTCGACAGGTGGACATCCCCCAAGGGGTCCTGGACTGTGAATGGGCACAGGCTGGGCTGAGGGACCCCCTCCCCCCAGTGCACAAATTTTTGTGCACCAGGCCTCTAGTTAAGTATGTAAGCTGCATGAGGACATCAGTTATACATAGTGAGACTATAAAACAATTTCACCCATGGAGACTTGCATCTTTACTCTTCTGACATAAGAGGACTCAGCATTTGCTCACTGTTGTGTCCAGATGCCTCTGTTTCCAGGACACAATAGTTCAAACAGAACTTCTCTGCCGCTCACTTCCATGGTGCAGTCATTTTTATTGGACAAGATGACCCTCTGTACACTGAGCAAGGATAAAACAAAATCTGGTTTGCTTCCAAAGAAGAGTCTTTCTCTCTGTTTTCTTTGGGACCCTACATTCTTTGAGGTAAATGCTGGTGCTCAAGGTCATCAACCCTGGACCTATGGGGAATACTGGGAACTCCACTTGCTTGTAGACATCTTTGGGTCTTCTTCTTTATCTACCAATGTCCTCTCTTTTTGTATTCTTCCCAAAGAACTCACTTAGAGTTCTCCTTCCAACTGATTCCCAAAGGATCTTGTCTCTATAATGTATTGTTCACAGAGCACAATTAAATCTGTGTTTCAAGATCTGCTGTAGAGCAAATTCTGTCCTTAATTGCCCTGTGTTTTCAGTGGATAGAACCTTCGCCTTTGGACATTGGCGCTCCCTACGTGAATTCTATCAATCCCATCACCTATTTATGATAAGTCATATATGGCTCACTTGCCATGACACAGCATGATAGAATAGCCAGTAGGAATTTTAAAAAGGACTCTGAAACTTTTAAGTACTTTTCTGCATCTGGATTTTCACTTTGAGTCATCTGGCTGCACTTTATCAGATTAGGTAATGCCAAAGAAGAAAAGCATCCCCACCTCAAAAAGCATACCTCCAGGGCTTTGCGGTGAAAGAAGCATTTGTTAAATAAATACATTTGTGATTTTTGACCAAAAACTGTATTAAAGTTTGGTAATTAGAGGAATCAGCATGAAAAATTGTGCATCATGCAATCCAATCTTCCCTGTGAACCCAAGCAATTGGAACCGCATCAAGCAGCTTGATTATTCAAATAAAATGGATCCATCAGGGCTATTAGTCTATCAGTGTTTTACTCTTAAAAGTAGCGCGATACTGCAGATGACTTTTGGAATCATTTTAAAAACTGAAAGCAAATGCCTATATCTAAATGGGCAGTAAGTACATGTCTCCATTAAAGCACTCCCCGTGATAGCACACATATTCTATTACTGCATGAGTCAGTGCCATCTGCTATCTATCTATCTATCTATCTATCTATCATCTATCTATCACCTATCTATCATTTATCTCAGAATAAAAGTTCATCGAATTTTAAGAGAAAAATATATTTCTAAGACACTTTAAATTCTGGTACTGTTTCATTTTGTTTTTCACCTGAGAATTATATTTTAAGGTTTAGATTGGCCCCAATTTTATGGTCCATTTATAAAAAATACATATTTTTATTGATTTCAGAGAGGAAGGGAGCGGGAGAGAGAGATAGAAACATCAATGATGAGAGAGAATCATGGATAGGCTGCCTCCTGCAAGCCCCCTACTGGGGATCAGGCCCACAACCTGGGCATGTGTCCTGACTGGGAATCGAACCATGACCTCCTGGTTCATAGGTTGATGCTCAACCACTGAGCCACACCAGCCACACTATGGCCCATTTTGTACATTTTGTTCTTTAAGTCTATGTTTAGGGAAGCATTTTAATAAAAGTGTGATTTCCAATTAAAATGACATCTGAATTTGAGTAGTAATTGTACATATTCTGTGGATGTCTTTCCGAAGTAGAATGGCTCTTTTTGTTTGTTTGTTTTTCAGTCATATGTCCGGGCACAGTTCTATTTGCACACATAGACAGTGTGGAAGGGTCAAAATGTATTCCTGAAGAGTGGGAGGGAAGTGATTAAATACCCTAGTAGGAAGGGTTGACATGTATTTAACTTTATTAACTCCATTACTCAAAATAGGTGTCTGGGACCCAGTACTCATCATATTTGTGGCACAAATAGAATAATCCTGTTTCCTCTCCTCAACAATATCTTCATCCATTGGGGAAAAAAAACTTAAATTCAACACATAATGACAACTACAACTGAACAAACGATTTGGAAGCATTTCTGGTTCCTATGCTTCTCTCTGTCATCAGCGTTTGCATGTTGGGAAGGATGCTGGTTCTGAGATCAGAACTTATAGTGCTGTCTGTGACATAGTTCAGGACCAGGAAAATCACTCAAAAATGTATTTCCAGTTATTGTGCTGACATGACAAAGAATGAGTATTAGGAATATATTGGTTTTATAGTTACATTAGTGGCAATAAGATAGATAACAAAACAATCTGAAAACAAACCCTTATTTTATTTTAATTTTAAAAACCATCAGAAAAGTTTTTAAAGTAGATAATAAAATAATTGTATGTTTTCATATTCACTACCAGGTAGAATGCAACAAAATAGAAGAGTTTTCCAGAAATTCCCATGGATACTGTATTGCAGTATAAACCTTCTCTCCTTGTTTTCTGATCTCTGAAATGTAAAAATTCACTTTGACTAGCACTACTGGTATCTAAAAATATTTAATGAGACAATCTTCTAATTAGTACCAGCACTATTATTGACAGTCACCTCAGTGTGCCAACTAGCATATTTTTTTTTCTTGGCTCTGTACCTTTTGAATCATTTGATTCATAATTGTCAAGTTTTTCTGCATCATTAATCCTAAGGGTCATATCCAGACATCAAGTTCACTGTTCAAGATTTTTAAATCAAAATGCTTACCTTTGCTTGTCCCCAATACATTTATTTTTATATATAATCCAAAAAACCTTGGCTTTTTTCATCCATTATTGCAGGTGAAGCATTAATTCACCTTCCAGATGAGTTATGACATGTAGGTGAGTGCCTTACACTTCTGTTGTTCATATTGAGCCCAAGATCAGGAGGAATTCACCTGCAGCTTCTGATCACAATCAATATTTCAACCCATGGCCTAGAGGACACTGGAGTAATGTTAAACTCCTTAGTCCCTGGAGATGCACAAGAAACAATCACTATATTAATAGATTCTAGAAATTCTGAACATGAACAAAAATGGGAGAGAGACCTTTACTTAACTTAGTGTTTCCCACAATTTTTTGCCTAAAGAATACATGTGAAAATGTTTTCTATTTTTTAATGTCATACTTGTTCCATTAAGAAAACTGTGTTACTCTGGCATCATTTTAGGAAATGATGCAAGTTTGCACCAAATTTAAGAATTTAATGGGAAAAAAAAGTGAAATTATCTAACAGTCTTTGCCACAATAGTGGTGATTAAAGGATCGCAAAGTGATGGGCAACTTGTCAACTTTAGCCTCCAAGTCCAAAAGAGTCTTTAATGGTTCTTAAACACAGAAAACGAAGTTCAGATATACATTTTAAAAGTAAAGCAGAGATTCAAGAAAATTTTAGAAACACATGAAACCATTGATTTTAGCCACTGCATTATTTAGAAGTCTTTCATGTTTAGTTAATGTTTCTCATTTGAATGAGGCCACCTAGCTCTTTGGGAGAAGACCTTTATTTCTAAAATCTGCTCAGAATATGCCCTAGATGTAGCAAAACAGTCCCAAGAATTCTGGGATCAGCAAGGATTCTGGGTTATTTCATCATATCAGCTCAGTGTGCCAAAGGTCTTTGGAAGTTCTTGAACTCTTTCTGATTTATACACTTTTCATTTCACTGAATGCTAGAATACTTAGACCAGTTGTTGTAGCAAAAGTCAAACTTGACAACTTTTCTTGCTCAGCGAGTCCACTTCTTCCACATTTACTTTTTGTAAAACACACTGTCAACTAGAAGCTGGTGGTGATCTCATCTCTTTCCAGAATGTCACCATTGATTTATTCTTTTCACCCCTTGGAGGTGTTGTGTGTGGAATTTCATAATTCCTAAATGTATAATAACAAAATAATTATAGCTATGAATAAATAGTGTGTTTTCTGTTTTGTAGACTTGGGTAAAAAGAGCAATAAAAGAGGAAATACTATAAATGAGTGTCAGAGCTGCTTAAGCTGCCATAACAACATGGGCAGACAGGGGAGCTTTAACAACATCAATTTATATCTCATAGTTCTGGAGGCTGAAAGTCCAACTTCAGTTGCCAGCAGGATCGGGTTCTGCTGAGATCCCACCTCCTCACTTGCAGATGGCAATCTTTTGGTTGTGTGCTGATAGGTCTGTTCTTCCGAGTGTCAGCGTGGACAGAGCGAGAACAAGCTCTCTGGTGGGCCTGACCCTCCTGGCCTCATCTAACCCTAACCACCTCCCAAAGGCCCCATTTCCAAACACCATCACATTGGAAGCTATGGCTCCAACATATGAATTTGGACAGGGTGTTGTGTTGGTCTCAGCCTATTAATAGTGATGCTCTTGGCTTGGAACTCCTGGGGCACTCGCCCAGGCCTGAATTACTTTTAGCGACCCCCCACCGGCATTTCCCCAATCAGAGCCAATGTTGTGCTGGGCTGGCCCTGTGCCTCATATTATGACTGCGGGATACACTTCAGCAAAAACCATCAGGGAACTTTGAGGAGCAAGATTTATTACTCACAGGTCCTGGAGGGTACATGGCATACCTGAGGCCACACAGCAAGGTTGTGGGGAGAGAAAGAAAGACAGAGAGAGAGGGAGAAGGAGAGGGAGAGCGAGGGAGGGAGGGAAAGAGAGAGAGAGAATGAGAGAAAAGTGGGGGGGAGGGCGAAGCAAGCATCTGCTCTTATCAGGTCAAGGGTAGGAACTTAGGATTTCCTCGATTCACTCTTTATTGGTAAATTTAAAACATAAAAGTAGTAGCGGTGTCATATAGCTGGCAGTATGTTAGTTCAAGATGGATGTCTTTGGAGTGGATGCCTCAGCAATCAAAAAGTTTTAATGACAGGCCTTTATGCTAAGAGCAATACAAACACTCGGTTTTTGCAGTGAGCCATGTAAAAGGTATGTGCAGTCTAGGAAGCAGCTTCACATTCCCAGGCTCAGCTTCTGTAGTAGTTCTCATGATTGCTCACGTGTGCTGGGTTCCAGGCTTTTGAGAGACTCTAGTCATTGTAAACAGCCCAGTCTATTCATGTGCCTTCTTACACAGAAGCTTCTAGCAGTGCACAAATTCAAAGTGTGCACTTGCAAAGAATGTCAATGTCACCTTAATTTTGGCAGGAAGGAACTAGAAGTGAACTAAAAAGTCTTGTGAAGATCATTGTTATTGATAGAAATTGTCATGATTTACTAGATTTATAAAAGAAGGACCTCTTATCCTTTGTGACAGCATAGATAGATCTAGAGATTATTATGCCAAGAGAAATAAGCCAGTCAGAGAAAGACAAATACCATATGATCTCACTTATATGTGGACTCTAATAAACAAAATAAACTGACAAACAAAATAGAACCAGGGGCATGAATACACGGAACAGACTGACAGATGTCAGAGGGGATGGGGGGTGGGAGGGACTGGATGAAAGAAAGTGAAGGGATTAGCCAAAGAACATATAAGCATATGGACACAGACAATAGTGTAGTGATAGCCAGAGAGAGGGGGGTCCGAGGCTGGGTAGAGGGGGACAAAGGTGCTGGAAAATGGGGGACATCTGTAATAGTGTCAACAATAAAAATATATATTAAATTCAGGGAGATAACTGATGGAAATATGTTATAGAAATGGTGAAATGAACACATTTTAAAAAAATACCTCAAATTTACACTTCAAATGAGAGGCAGTCGATTTCATTGCACTGATTACTCCTGTATTGGCCTCAGGCACACGCACTCAAGGAGTGTCTTCTTACAGGCAGTGTTTCAGATTTGGCCACAAAGGCAAGGAGACGTGTCTGCCTTAGATTTAAGCTATGGTCAATCCTGGTGCCAATTCTCAGAAAATAAGTTATGCCAATGTTCCCCAAAGAGTACTTTTCCATGTATACAGCTCCAGAAAGAAAAATGCCAGTACTAGAGGCCTTGCCCCTTGTTATGGGCCAAATCATGTCCTCCATAAATGTATTCATTGAAGCCTTAATCCACAATGGGACTGTATTTAGACACAGGTCCTATAAAGAGGTGATTACAGTCAAATGAGGTCATAAGGGTGGGGGTCCTTAACCTGTATTATTGGTGTCCTTACAAGAAGAATAAAAAACACCACAAATTCATGTGCCCAGATAAAAGGCCATGTGAATACACAACAAGAAGGCAGCCATATGCACGCTGAGTGGAGGCCTCAGGAGAAACTAAACCCACTGACACCTTGATCTTGGACTTCCAGCTCCCAGAACTGAGAAATATATGTCTCTTGCTTAAGCCACTCAGTTTATGACATTTTATTATATCAGCCTGAGCAAACTAGTGCACCACTGAACATTTCTAATGATTCCTGAGTGGTGATATCTTGATCTATTCTACCTGGGCTTGGAGTTGCACCATGAGTACCTGTAGAGGATAGCTCAGAATGTTTAACCATCAGTAAGATAAAAGACCGAGTCACTTACTTGTTAATGTCTCTCACTTGCAAAGATGTGCAAAACCCCCAGGGCATCTATCAACCATCACCAGTCTCTTGCGTGCCAGTGGCTACACAATAAGAAACATAGTGTCTGCCTCTAAAGAGCTTGCAGTGGAATCTGACAATAGGTGTTGCTGACCTGAATTGAGATGAGTTATCTTTGGCAATAATTTTTATTTTTATTAAATATTATTTATTGATTTCAGAGAGGAAGGGAAATGGAATTAGAAAGAGATAGAAACATCAATGATGAGAGAGAATCATTGATCGGCTGCCTCCTGCACACCCTCTACTGGGGGTTGAGCCTACAACCCAGGCACATGCCTTTGACCGGAATCAAGTTTGGGACCCTTCAGTCTTCAGGCCAACACTCTATCCACTGAGCCAAACCAGCTAGGGCTTTGGCAATGATTTTTTAAAAGTAGTTTTTTAATTTAGTTGTCCATTTCTTTTCTATTAAAATGTGTCTCTTTAAATAGAATATAAGCTTTATGGAGGTAGTAATTCTGACTGTGTTATTCAAGTTGTATCTTCTGTATCCTCTGAGGCACATAGTAAGTACTCAATATCTGTTGAATGGAAAAGTGAATTCTCACCAGCTTTGCAGACATCCAGGAGGGTTACAGTGTACTCAACAAAAACATTTCTTTCAGTGAAGGATGTGATACTAACTTTATAAGGCAGCCATCTTGCCTAGAACCCTTTGGGTTTTTTAATGTCTCCCCAGGCCTCTGTTTCTAGAACTACAGCAACAAAATGTTGGAACTCTTACAATGGGTCACCGAAAGAGCCTCCTTTCACACAGATTGCAGTGTGAGCTTCTACTCTAAGCTGGCACAGTGCTCTCTGTGGTCTTTGCCGTAGGTCTGGCATGACAGGTATAGCATTAGCCTTCCACGTTTCTACAGCTGGGAAGGAATTGTGAAGATGGTTATTCTATTCAAATGTTGCAAATTCATTTGAAAAGTGCTATGTCTGTGAATGTCCTCTCTTGGCCACTGCACACCTGTGACTTGCTGGCATACTTTTGGGCTGCCTGACCCGATTCCATCACATTTCCATTCTTGCTTATGTGACTGGTTCCTCTGTCCACCTGCCATGTGGTGAACATTGGGCCTCATTATGCTGTTCATCCACTGATGCTTAGGTTTCCCTAATTTAGCGATGACAGGATGCTTCCCAATTGTTATCTGGTGAGCAATGTGTTCAACTTCCTCCATAAAATGTGTGCCGTGCTGTACAAGATGATACA
Organism: Myotis lucifugus; assembly: GCF_000147115.1. Lineage (NCBI taxonomy): Eukaryota > Metazoa > Chordata > Mammalia > Chiroptera > Vespertilionidae > Myotis > Myotis lucifugus. Next base: position 51,738,505 of record NW_005871048.1, on the reverse strand, counting down.
GCTCACTCTGCAAGAATATCGTGTAGAGTCACAGGGAGACTGCAACTCCCTGAATGACAAACTGTGTGTTCAGGCCACAAAGCCAAGGCTACAAGACTCTCATACCTGTACTCCACTAGCTTACACGTATTAAGTGAGGGTCCCACTCCCTCACCCCCACCCTCATCATTCAGTTATACAGCATGATCTCACTTCGTGCCTTGTTTAATAAACTAAAACTTTCTGAAATATGTAGTCAAAGAATCTGCATTTTTAACCAAATCTCAGCTTCTATATTTCTCAAAGGAGGACAATAAAAAAACCCTGCATTACATAGTGTGGCAATCCAGTGAGAAAGAGCTTAATAAGCCACATGATCCAAAAGATGTTTTTCAGGCCTTTTTTTATGTTGTGTACTTTACTCATTTTTTTTTTCTGTCCAGAGTTCCTGTTCTAGGCAGTTCCATTGGATCTACCCAAATGGACAATGTCACTTCATCCAAGAGTGGATACATGGACCCACTTAGATCAGTCCTAGTGCCTTAATCTTTGCCTTTTCTCCCCTCCCTGGCCCATCTCATTTGTTCAGATTTGATTCCTAAACGGGCAGGGCCAGGAAAGGACTTTCTGAGATGTCTGGGTGTCTGGGAACAAGGACACGCCAGGCCAGGTCACTCGATCATGCATTGGCTAAAGGCTGCTGGGCACTCCGGGCAGCCATGTTCTGCAGAATATAAATCCAGTAGCCATCTGGGCCTGACAGAGCCCAATTGCCAACCGGACCATGCTTACTGTTTTATAAGAACCAATAATTTTCAGCTGGGTTATGGACTTCCGTGATCTTATTACTACTACTTTTATATTTGCACAACTTAAGAATGACATCACCATCATTTCTGGACTTCAACTCTTTCTGTGTGGTTGAGTATATTGCAATTCAGAGCCAATGGAGGTAAATAATTCCAAGAATATTATAGGATCCCGATAACATAGTCACTGCCTAATTGTTGAACTCAGTGGGGGAACTATCTAGGCCTAAAGATTCTATGTCAACACTGCTTTGATAATTTTCATTAAGAAAATGTATCCCTCCAGTGTGATTTCCCCTCTCATCCTCTGATTTGGTCCCCCGTGGGGATCTCCATTAAAGAGAGGCTAAAAGGGTTCCACAAACCACATAGGCATTGTGACAATAAGCAAACAATTGATAATGTATTCCAGGAAAATCAAAGAGCAGAGGGCTTTGAGTTATGGGGGAAAAAGGCAGCTCAGCAATTTAAAATTGTAAGTCTGTATTGAATTTGTGACAAGTGACTAAATTGAGCCTTTGACTCATCCCTTGCAAATGAAAATGTTTTGCACAGCAGTACCTCTCTATGCCAAATGCATTATTCTTTGTGATCAAACATTTTATGTTTTCAATAGCAGAACAACTGGTGTCACTGCGGATGGACCTAAGGTGCTGGCCGCTTCCGCACATTCCTGACCATGTCATGAAATTGGAGCTCCTGATGCTCTAACACACTTGTAATTTCTTCGTTAAGCAGATAAAAAATATTTAAAACTGTGTTTTGGAATTGAACAGTATTATTTCTCTCTGGGAACTCGTTGAAATAAGTCTTCTGTGTCGGACCAGGGGAATATAATATTAAAAGTACTGTTTTGGATCTTGGCGTTTCAGGAGTCAGAGTATAAGCAGTAAAATACAGAGGATCAAATTGTTCCTCAGGAAAAAAAGTATATTTTAAATAAGATTATGCAGAGCCAAAATAATAAATCATGTTGATAGTGAGAAATAAAGACTCCTGGTATGAAAGTGTTAGTCAGGAGGTTGGGGACTCAAGTTGTGATTGAGGGTGGGGCTCACTGAGATTTCTGCCATTAGGGAGATAAGGGGACCAACTAGGGCCCAGGGGTAATGACGATGCCTTGTGGGGTAACTCACATTATGCGGAGGAAGCTATGCTGTCTCAGAATAACAAAGCCATAAATCTACTCAACATATGTAGGCATACCTGTGGTTGGAGAGATTACCGCTCTACAAATCCTGCCTTCTACAAAACTCATCCTTGAAGAGGAAGAGGTATGGTTTATTTTAGAGATGTAAGAGATAGAAAACTGTGTTCTGCAAGGGAAGGCCCCCTCCTGCCTACCTTCTACCCGCCTGCTCCTCCTTCCTGGGCATTGGTCAGGAGACTCTGAGGCAGGCATGCACACTGGGACTCCATCTGCCACAAACAATTTTTCTACTGTCAGTGACTGCTGGGTGTGGAGTCCTATGATATTTGCATTGCAGAAAAGGGTGAAATTTCAATCTCTGTCGCCTGGAATGAAGAATGAAGAAATAAAGGGCAGGGACTCTGGGGATGACTTCAGAAGGGAAATAGCAGGGAGAGAGAGAGAGAGAGAGAGAGAGAGAGAGAGAGAGAGAGAAGAGAAGAGAAGAGAAGAGAAGAGAGGAGAGGAGAGGAGAGGAGAGGAGAGGAGAGGAGAGGAGAGGAGAGGAGAGGAGAAGGGAAGGGAAGGGAAGGGAAGGGAAGGGAAGGGAAGGGAAGGGAAGGGAAGGGAAGGGAAGGGAAGGGAAGGGAAGGGAAGGGAAGGGAAGGGGAGCAAGGAAGCCCATGTGTATCTCGGCATCTGGTGTATGAACAAGGTGCAATCCAGGAAACCATGGAAAGGACAGACTATTGAATACCCAGTGTTGGAGAGAAATCTGATGAAATAAGTCAATTTAGATGCCCATGTCACGCCATCAGTGAAACAAATTCCAGATGGTTTAAAAATCTGAAAATAAGGAAGCAAAAGATAATCTTGGAGTAAAAATGGCTTTTCTTGGAAACAAATAAAACAAAGAAGCAGTAACAAAGTGGAAAATTTCAAGCACCAGCCTAGACAAAACTAGTTGTCCCGATCTCCATAAAACAGAGAACTTGCAAAGCAGAAAGAAACACATCAAAGCCCGATGGAAAAATAGGCGAAAGGCTGAGCCAGCAAGAAATACAATGGCAGAGCCGGCTCGCAGATAAAAAGATGCTCCTTCCTCGCTATTTGGAAAAACACAGGAGCAAGAAGCAGCTGCCATTTCCCACATGCTGAGCTTTTAAAAGCTTGAATGTTGAAAATATCCAGAGACAGCAAGAGATGGTAAAACTGTCATAGGTGGTTGACATGTGTAGAAATATCCACAGCCCTTGGGATTTTGTTATTGTCCAAAGTTAAAATACACATATGCTTTTGGTAGCAATTCTACTTTAAGGACAATTCCTCAGAGATTCTATAATCATTCATATACATCTCAATGTATTGCAGCAGTGTTTGGGATCATAAGTAAAGGAAAATAGTCCAATGCCCATTAAAATGAAAATGTACAGTAAATGATGCTTGCTCTGTCCATCCTCTGAAAAGCTAAAATGAGGGAGGACCCAGGAAATCTGATTCTTGGAGAAGGCCGGGGCCACCGCCAGACTGACTCTTCATAAACTTGTTTCCAGGGTCTATCACGTTTGAAATGAGAAATAAATATTATTGGGTAAAAAGTTTGGCATTGCCTTCTAGGTATATTTCCACCAAGGAGAAGGAAAGGGATACGCAAACTTCCACAAGTTACTCCTGTTATTCTTGTTTTGATTCATTTCTTCCCTCAACAGCTGGACTGTAAACTTGAAAGAGGTGAAAATAAATACTGTCTTTCATCTTCTTTCCTATCTCCCCTCCCTGGGAGCCTGGACTATTGTTAGGCACAGGACATTATCAAGAGACATTGCTGACTGATTTCTTTCCTCATGGTAACTCTTATTTTGGGGTCACTTTCTGTTGCCTTGGTGAGTCCCCTTCCCCCTCTCTTAGGTCTGAATGTCTAGAAGGACACAGGCAACTCCTACTCTCAGGGGGTCACTTGTGTCCTGCTCCGGGATTTCCCTGTTGAGTGGCCTCAGGCACTGGAAGTACAGGCCCTGTTTCTCAGAAGCAAACTCTATGAGTTTATGCTACCCACAGCTGGACCTCAGGGACCCTGGTGATGTGAGGCCCACAGCTGGGCATTAGTCAGGTTCCTGACCACTGCCATGTGTGCCCTTGCCTAATATTTCCTGAATTCAAAAGCTTTGGTATTTGTGGCTTTGATGACTCTGGAAGAACTCCTCCTCTCAGAGTTAGCCGCCTAACTCTTCAGCCATCTCTAGGAAGAGATAATCAACCACTAGCCCCAGGAGCCTTTCAAATGCAAACCACCCAATTCAGAGTCCATAAGCCCAACCACCACTTCATGGGCTCTCACTCCAGGCCACTGCCCCCCTGCCCTAACTACTCCAGGGCCCAGTCCCAGACAAGGAAGGACAGTGCTGGGCCCCAGAACCTGATGAAAGTTTCAAAGTAGCCAGTCTTAAGCCTGCTCACCCTGCCTCACTCATTTCTCTCTGCAGACACCACAATAAACACTCTTGCCAGTGTTTTCCTGTCACTGCCTCTGCCTCCTGGTGGCCGTAGGTGGCATGGCATGCCTCATGTCTCTAGGGAACTCTGAGCATAATGAACTTTTTCCTTCACAACCATCATTTCCATACTGGGGATTGAACCCATAATGCTGGAATGTGCCCTGAACTTCTGGTTCATAGATAGATGCTCAACCAATGAGCCAAACAGGCCAGGCTCTTTCTAGCATTTCTTTCAGGAGCAGCCTCAGGTCTTTGTGGTTGTGTAGCCACGCGGACAGTGTCTCCAGAAAGGTGGGCACCCAGTTTCAGGGAAAAGAGAAAGCACTTCCACGACTGATTCCCAGTCAAGGAAAGAGGCACTGTAGGGGCACTGTGGTTGTATGCTGGGCCAGAAGAAGAGAATTCAAAAAGGCTGTCCCACAATTCCAGAAGCTAATGGTGGAGAAGAAGTTAGCCATGGGCTCTGGCATCCTAAATGAGAGAGTGTGGCCTCAGTCAAAGGGCAAGCACCTGGCCAGATTAGGGTTTGGTGAGAGGCCAGGAGAAGTCAGGGTATCTCCAAAGGGCTCTGATGTGCCTTTTGGGTGCCCAAATATGCTGTGGGAGGTTGTCCAGACAAGCACTGGGGAGCCATCACTCATACAACATGATTCAGAAGACACATGAATCATTATTGATGACCATGGGTTTGATTCACACTGTGATCTCGCTTCAGAGATTCTATTCCATCTTTAAAGGGGCTTGCAGTTTGATCTTTTTGTTCCCAAAAGGAAACATCTTTGATTCTTTTAAAAATGTCAGCCCTGATATAGTAATGTGTGTATCTGATACCATTGCTTTTAAGGTCATTACAAAGCACAGAATGGCTTTTAAAGAGAAGTGAGAGAACACATTATTGCTATTGTGTGCCAATTCAACAAGATGTTGGAGCTTTTATTTTTACTGGTATAATCCAGAAAATAGCCCTTATCATTATGTAGCCAGCATCGTAATGGGTTGTGCAGAGTTTGTCCTGTTCAGCTGAGATTTTTTTTCAGAACAAACAACACTGTGTATTGCATCTTACCCATAAAACATATCCTATATGTAATTCTTAAATTGAACTCAAACCAACTATCAATTACTTGTCACATACCCCATCTGACAATTAATCCAAAGTATCATTGCTGACCTTCTCTCACTCTTCCCAGCTCTGTGTCCAGCCAGGAAATTGTTGGAAAAATGGGGAGTGGAAAGGAAGCTGATGGGTGGTAGGAGGAAGAAGAATACTGGCCATGTGGTAAAGCAGCTGACACAGAAACCATGGGTTTTGCATCAGCTCTTCTGCTCCTGAGGTCGGGGACACACATGCCTCCCATATCTCCCCAAGTCTCAGTTTGTGCATTTGCTAAAGGTATGCTCTGTGCAAGCTTCTGGGAAATTCTGCCCCCAAATGGGACTATGTGTCTCTCCTGTGATTTACATATGATGATATCCTTCCTTTCTCAAATGACACCCTTCACCCCCAAACTGAAGGGATACTGTACACAAAGGTAGTAGAGAAATTCTACTCCTTAGTTTTAGGAAACCACACAGGAGCCACATATTGTACATTCACTGTTCTGCTCACAGATGAGACAACAGACAACTAGGTGGAAACAAAATTTGAGACGTAAGCCTATCAGTGCCCTAATTTTAAAGTATTTCTTTGGGCCCATTGTCTGCTTTTTATTGATTGAAAGACTGTTTTTTTTTATTATAAACCCACTACTTCTACTATGTGACAAAAGTTTAGGCTGATTCTGTCCATAAATATCATCCATGTAAATTAGAAAATCCAGTAGAAACAATGGCATACAATTTAGAAAAAAAAATAGGTTACAAAGTAGCTCTTCTGAATGACAACCCATTCAAGAAATTTCATAATATATTGATTATGTCATACAAAATTTCTGTAATTTGTATAATCATAACACATTGATTTAGACATATTCTGTAAATATGTGTGAGTGACATAAAATAATTAATAATCCCTATCCTCAAGACATTTATAAACAGGAATTAATACTGGAGGCTAATAAATTTCACTTGGATAAAATGTTTAGGTATCAAAGAATGTGATTCACCTGCTACCTTGCATGGAAGGAAAATCTTGTCTTTATTAGGCTGGGCAGTAGTTAGCCCTGCCCTCTGCTCACAAGGAGACTAATGCTCTACCTTCTACGTCTGTTCTCTGTACAAACATCCTTGACAAGCTGATCTGAAACAAATGGAGCCAGCGCCTCTGCTCACAAGATGTATGGAAACATGAGAGACCCATGCAGAATCCCCTCCCAACCATTACTGCATCCACCATCTCTTTAAGAGTTATCTTCACGTAGAAGTCATTTGTTAAATATTTTTGAATGTGTTAACAAATGAATGAGAGGCCAGAGATGACAGAGATTCATGACGGCCATCTGACAGGTAAGCAGACCAGCTTGGCGCCACCGTATATTCAAGCCGCCTGCTGAGAATGCATTTCAGAGGTCCAACTGTGGTCAGCTGTTGGGACATCTGGCTGCTTCCATGCATGGGGCATTTACAAATTTGGTGTGCAACACTTGGAGAGTGCCAATTCATGAATGCCAGAGGTATATTTAGGCTCAGCTGGTGGCATTCCCTTGGCCCCCAACTACTACCTCAAAGCAACACCAGTTGCAGAGGGCTTGCCAGTAAGGGCTCTCCAAACAGGCCATCCAACCTCAGAGGGAAGGCGGGGGCTGGGGGATGAGGGATCAAGCAAAGGACTTGTATGCATGCATATAAGCATAACCCATGGACATAGACAGTAGGGGGGTGAGGGCATGTGCTTGAGTGGGGGTGGGAATGATTGGGGAGAGGTCAATGGGGGAAAAAGGAGACATATGTAATACTTTAAACAACAAAGAATTAAAAAATATTTAGGAACCGAGTAATTTAATTAGCTCAATAGTAAGAAGTGCTGGTTTAGACCATTTGGAAAAAGGACCTGCCAAGGTTGTATTGCTATTATCTTAGCAACATGGCATTGTGCAGAGAAAGCCATTGTCTTACAGGGCCTAATGTGTTTTCATAGGGTTGGGCCACCTTGTGCATAAATTGGCAGGGACTAGGATTTTTGTGCAATGTTTTAAAGGACAAAACTACTTCTACCCCATGCTTTTATGCTTTGGGATGGTACCAATTACTGGGAGAGCCATCATTGAATCTTTGAACATGCAGTTTTTAATTGATTTCAGAGAGGAAGGGAGAGGGAGAGAAAGATAGAAAAATCAATGATAAGAGAGAACCATTGATTGTCTGCCTCCTGCATGTGCCCTCCTGGGGATCGAGCCCACAACCCTTCAGTCTGTAGGCCAACACTCTATTTACTGAGCCAAACTGGCTAGGGTCATAAAGAACACTTTTAAAGTGAGTTTTTGAGCAATTTGTTTGAAATTCCACCTAGGGTCCGGCTGGTGTTGCTCAGGGTTGAGCATCAGCCCATGGACCAGGAGGTCACTGTTCGATTCTTGGTCAGGGCACATGCCTAGGTTGCTAGCTTGATCCCCAGTAAGCAGTATTTAGGAAGTGGCTGATAGATGATTCTCTCATCATTGATGTTTCTATCTCTCCCTTTCCCTTCCTCTATGAAATCAACAAAAAGTATGTGCTTTAAAAAGAAATTCCATCTAGAAAACTTTTTATGCAGGAAGTTTTGTACCCAGATATAAAAAATTTTGCAACTAGTGTGTACAGTAAATATATATTCTGAAAGCAATTGCTTCATGGTAGACAACCAGCACATACATGAATGAGCAACAACTGTTTGAACAAAATAAAAGCAAGAAACCTAGATAGATGAATTTGTTGGGGCTTTTAATAACTTTAACTCCACCAAAAATTTGCAGCATTGGATTAATACACAAAAGGCACACTTTATGCTTACATAAAAAAATACAGTCTTCCATTACTTCTAAGCAGTTTTAACACATTCTTTAGCATTGTAGCTAAAACGGCCCAGAATTTTGACCTAGACAAATGTTGGAAGACTGTGGCAAAGAACTACAAGTTAGATTACATAGCATGCATATAAAACAAAAGTGTAGATACACCAATTGCTATTTTTTTTCCATTTACTCCCTCATTCAACCCATCTTATACTTTTCCTAGATGGCAGGCTCTGGGCTCAAAGCAATGATGTTAGCAGACAGGATTCTTTTTTGAGAGAATCTCAGTGGAGAGATTCATAAAACTAGTGGGTGATTACAATGCAGGGGATAAGTGAAACCAAGAGGAAGAACACACTGCTGTCAGAGCAGGTAGACCATTGCTAACTTGGATGTCGTGGTCCAAGGGCTATGGTGTCCAAACTGAGAGTTGAAAAATGAGCAGTGTTTACATAAGGGAAGAGGGCAAGAAAGCCAGTCTTCAGGAAGGAGACATGGATGAGTTCTGCAACTCTGATGTATTCCTAAAATACTGACCAATTATTAAAGTATAAAAACTACACTGATGATATCATCGGTCTTGATTCTGAAAATGAACTTTCTCTGGCACCGGAAGTACAGATAATAGAGAAAAAAGGATGAGTTTTGTATCTACAAAACACAAGGCACGATAAAAGGTAATTTATGCAGGTTATCACATTGAATTCTCATGACGTATATATCCAGCAACATCATCTCTAAACAATCAGATTTATTTCTCACTCACTTCCTGTACAAGGATGTCAGGCGGGTGGCAACTTCCTTGCTGCAGTGAATCAGGACCTGGGTTCTCGGCATGGTTGGATACCTTTAGATGTCAGGCCTTACAAGGTCATTGCAGACAGAAACCATGTGCAAAGGTCATGAGGGAGATTTTCTTACATCCACCCTGTGGTGGAGAGAGCCTCTAGCATCCATTGTCTAGGACTCAGCCACAGTGACATAGCCACACCTAAACCAAGGTGGGCTGGTACCCACAGTCTAGCTGGATGAGGAGTTGATGTGCCAGGCTTGTCATACATGGTTTTACACACAAATTAAAAAAAAAATAGAGGCTTTTTTTCTTTTTATGATAGCACTATAAAAAATCAAGTAAAACAAAATGAGGCTATTACATCCTATATAATAAAAGGGTAATGTGCAAATTGACCCTAACAGCAGAACGACCAGGAATGACTGGTCACTATAACATGCACTGATCACCAGGGGGCAGATGCTCAACACAGGAGCTGTCCCTTGGTGTTCAGTGTGCTTCCACAGGGAAAGTGCCGCACAGCCAGAAGCTGGCTCATGGCTGGCCAGTGCAGCAGCAGTGGCAGGAGCCTCTCCCGCCTTCACAGCAGTGCTAAGGATGTCTTACTGATCCCCCAGGGAGTGGGCCTAAGCCAGCAGGTGGACATCCTCCAAGGGCTCCCGAGCTGCCAGAGGGATGTCTGACTGCCAGCTTAGGCCCAATTCCCGGGGGAGCAGGCCTAAGTCATCAGTCGGACATCCCCTGAGGGGTCCCGGACTGTGAGAGGGCACAGGCCGGGCTGAGAGAGCCCCCCCTCCCCCGCCGAGTGCACAAATTTTTGTGCACTGGGCCTCTAGTATATTCATAAATATTTAAAGACCTTTTCTCTGACATTTATAGCCAAAGAAAAATGTCTACAAGTGAGTGAATTATTTTTAGCTTGGATTATATTTTCACTGCTAATCAGCCTCCTGTATAAAATGTGAGTTGTTAGACAATTCAAACAGCTATTTGGGAAAATAAGGAGCCTACATGTCTGTTATTTGGACCTAGTATTAAAGCCACACATTTTTCTATTACATTTTTACTGGGGAAAAAAGTGTGAGAAATAATTTCTCAATATTCCTAAGAGTATTTTTTACATTCCCAAGGGGCAATGAGGACAGAAAAGGGGTCCCTGGTGGTACTGGTTTGGTGTGGGTGGACTTCCCTGTACCATGAGAAAGATTTAAGGGCAGGGCCAAGGACATGTGCACTGGACTAGCATGGATGCTCTACAATTCAAAAGAAGCCCCTGGATACACATGGGTTGCTTTGAAATAAAAGATTTTTTTTCAGAAGTACCTAAGAGTTGAAGTGCAAGAGCAGTCCATTTGGACCTTTCCCATGGAGGTCCCAGTTTGTCGAGTTACAGTGCCTCCTGGGAGGTCCTCATGTTCTCCTTTGAGTCCCACAAATGCCCCAAAGGCACCCAATTTTCTTCTGGTCATCTGTGTTCAATTTCTCACCAATATGGATTTAAGTCATTGCAGGGAGAGAGAGCCATCATGTATGCCATTCTCGCAGCTTGGTCTAGCTTCCTGCAGCTTACCCCTCCCCGCAGTGAGAGAACACACACACACACACACACACACACACACACACACACACACACCATCTAACGCTTTCTTTCTCAAAGGTAACTTTCTCAATTGCACAATGGCATGACTAATATAAGTTTGGAACCAAGTGGCCATGCATCTGAAGTTTGTCAGACTCCCTCTGTGCTCCTGCCGTGCAGAATGCCAACTGCTCATTATACATATCCCGGCTCAATTGCTCCATGAATGAGCTAAATTTCATGTTTATGATAAAATTTGTATTGTTTGCCATTTCCATGCCAAGCAGAATTCCAGGTGTTTCCCCATCTATGTCTCATTTCATTTTCAGAACAAACTCATTAGGTATACAGTGCGGCTCCTTTTTCATCGACCTAAAGCTGGGAGCACCTAGATGTGGAATGATTTTAGCATTTCATTCCATGATTATACCAAAATTAATCCATTTTACTCTTCGTCAATATTTGCATCTTTACAGTTTGAAGCTATGGAGAATAATTCTTGCATATATTTTTATTATGCATGTGTGTGCATTCCTGGTGAGTAATTTAGGAGTAGATGCTGCATCATGGACCATGTGTGTGTTCCACTTTAGCAGATGAATGCTGAACAGATTACTGAAGTGTTTATTACCTGTCTGTACCCTGTCAGTGGTGATGAGCATTCCAGTTGCTCCACATTCACCCCATAATATGGTATTGCCAAGTGTGTGTAGGTGCATGTGTTTGTATAACACACAACACATAATAGTATGTATAGTATATACTTACATTACATATAACATATACAGCATATATATATATATATATATATATATATATATATATTAGTTTATATGTGTGTTTATGTATATGTGCATATATATGTGTATTAATTTTAGATGTGATGATCATGTACTGGTTATGTTTGAAAAAAATTCATCTTTTAGGTATACACTTTTAAATGCTTGCTTAAAATTAGCACAGGGTTGGCAAGTGATTAGAGGCTGGCCATGGTTGCCATAGTTGTTGACACTGGGTGATGGTAAATTGAAGTTCGCTAAACTATTCTGTCTACTTTGGATGTATTTGAACTCTTTGTAATAACATAGACACACATAAAAACTAATATATATGATATATAAATTATTATATAATATATATTTTAGAATATATATTATATATGACATCTATTGTATAATATATATTATATATGAGATATAGAATAGTTTATATATCAAATATAGTGATCTTACATATACTATATATGCAGCATATATATGTATATTCTATATATCTTTATCCACTATTATTCTTAAAATAAAGCTACCTTCTTTTTTATCTATATCTACACCTTCTATTGGTTCTGTCCCTCTGTAGAACCCTAACTAATATAACCAATAGGACTAATCTATAATTGCACATCTCTTTCTCAGAGGGAAACACAAAGAGTTGAGCCAAAGCTATAAATCCCTTATTGTAGAAACGGGGGTATTGGTTGGAAATCGGAGGCATACAGACCTGCCTCATGTACTGGTCATCCCACCCTGGAAGTGGCTTTTTCTGCTTTCTGTAGATCTCTGTAAATGCTGCTTTCTAATTACGGTTGCAGCTGTGTATTAAAAAGGCTAGGGTTTGGAGGTAGGCATTGCTTGTTCCTGGCATCGAAGCTGAGTGAGATCAGAGCTTACTTCCATGGCTGGTGCTAATATCCTAATGCCTGGCTCTAGAGAGTGATTATAGCCTGGTCATAGAGAAACTCACCCTCTATCCCTGGTCTCCCTTTACTGCTGGGCTGGCCCTTGACTGCAGTCGATGCTCACCAGATGTTCTTGCTTGCATGAGTAAGCAAGTACTATGCACCATCACTGCTCAGAAGTAAAAAATGGCTTCAGTGCAGAGCTTGTCTCCCACCTGGAAAACCCCTGCCACATGTAAATGTAAATCAGTGATTTTATATTAGATCTACACAAGAAATATTGCCATGGAGTTCCACAGTTCTTGAGGCTTCATGACACACCATCAATGAGGAAAACACAGTGCACTATTTGGCACCTGGTGGGCAGGTGGCAGACACGAGTATTTGGGACTGAGGTGGCAGTGATTCTCCAAATGATGGTCAATTAGATGCTTCATATCAGAGGTGGGAAGAGCTGGAGGCCCCACACAGTGATGAGCAGGATGAGTACCAGGGCTTCTGAATCAATAAAGATATCTCCTTTGTTTACTAAGTAAATTAAATTCTAGATACAGATTTAAATATAACATATAAACCACACCTATTAATCTATTTTATTTAACACTCTATTTTAGAACATCTGTAAAGCATCAACCATATTCCCAGCACTATGCACTTGATAGCAGGAAGTGCGCATCCATTCTTTGGTGTATGTGTGTGTCTGTAATACATTGTAGCATGACATGGTATGTGCAGTGCAGTGATTCTAAGTCAGATTCCACCACTGGTCTACTTAAGGAAGCTACTTAACTTCCCTATGCCTCAGATTCTTCAGGTGCAAAGAAGAAATAATAATGGCACCAACTCGGATGAGTTTTTATAATGATTTAAAGCACTTAGCAGAATACCTAGTGAATTATAGTTACCATCATTGTCCTATGTTTCATTGAATAGTTATTCCAGAGCATTGGTTCTCATCCATGGGCAATTTCCCTCCCAGTTAACATTTGACAATATATGGAGATATTTTTGTTTTTCACAATTGGTGAGGGTATTTCTGGCATCCAGTAGGAGGAGATCAGGAATGCTGCAAAGTTTCCTAAAATGTACAGAGAACTCAGCTCAAACATTAGTAGTGCTGACTTCAAGAAACCCTGCTCTAGAGAGAGAAATAGGAGAGACAAGAAAAATACAAGGTGAGAAGCCAACAGTCTTGAAGTGTGTGGTTTCTAGAACAGTCTTTCATCCTTCCCATAAGTAGGGATGCATTTTCTCTTCATGTTCTTGGAGACTCTGGAATTCTGAGTTTCCTTCTTATCCAGTTTCCTAGAAAAGCTCAGCTGTGAAGGAAGAGTCTGTCTTCCCTTATGGTCCAACAGAGAGCATGGCATCAGGGAACAGGAAGCAACACAATTCTTTCTGGAGATCTTTCCATCCTGGCAATAAATGCCTCTTCCAAGAACATATCTTAATGCTTAGAGCCACTTACTATTCCCCAGTTATGCCCCTGAGTAGCACCATGTAGGTTTGGAACCTATATTTCTCAGGTGATAGTCTAAAGCTTTATACAAAACATGCAGGGAAGCATGAGAAAAACAAGAGATTTTCCACTAAAAAGTAGCTTGTGAAAGTTAATAGATGCATCATGAGTATCATCTCTATGATCGCAGTTGATTTCAACACTCAAGGTTACTGTTTGGAAATGTATTTGAAATGACAGAACTGGCCTTTGGTCTTCTGGGTTATTGCCATAGGCAAAGCGTATTGCTGAAATATTTCTATATCCAAATGGCCTAGTTCCAAGAAAAACTAGATGTCTTATGCAGCAATATCCATAAAACTGTGCTGGAAAAAATTACTCCTGGTACTACCATAGCAAATAGCCAGTTGCCTCAGGAATGGAAGCTCATACACCATCAGTACACAAGCAGTTGCTATATGAAGCAATCCATTGGAGCAGATGAGCAGAATCAGTGCATGGCACACAATGGACACCCTGGCTCCCGGGCTGATTGCTTAAGGGGGATGTCACATCCTATTAAAATACAACCCCACCAATCTGTAAAATTGACCCCTAACATCAGCTAATATGACATCAGAGAGGGAGGAGAGAAGAGTGGGGGAGCAACAGCTTTGCTGAAGATATGGGTCCTTGCAAAGGGATGTCTTCAACTTGTAGTTCAGCTTGACTTGTTCCTTTATGCTCAACACTTTTCTCATCACCAAGGCACCGGCTGCCACCACATCATAGCAGAAGGCACCTCCAGAGTGTCTCCTTCTCTAGGGCAGTCCCAAGTGGTCCTTTCTACTCTCCGTACACTCTCCGAACTCCCTGAAGTAGCCAATCACCACTGGATCTGCCTTACGAGGGATAGTGAAACTGATTTGTGCCCAGAGCTGCATTTCGTCTAATTAGACCACTAACAGGAACATTTAAACATGGGATGCATGGTGGTCTTCAATAGTAAGAGTCTTTGACTCAATGCAATGGCTCTTTTTCAGCAGCTTTGGAAATTAGCCTCCAGAAGCATTTGAGAACTCTGCAATCTCTTCTATTGTAATGTATCTGAAGAAATATTTTATGCTAAATATATTTAACTGTAAAAACAGACATGTAGGTGATAAAAACATAGCTTTATTTATCTTTCCATATTTGATTTGCATGCTATAGCATGTGACTCTGTACATGGCTCCTGTTGGCTCACAAAATTTATTTTTTCATGAGTTCATGCAGTGTACACCCCTGCAGATTGAATTAGCATCAGATTTCTGCCTAACAACATCACCATTACCATCCTTTACCATTGGGTTCACTGCACTCTCTATGTCATTTCTCCATTGTCAGGGACAATAGACCCAGACTAGGATGTGGCAGCAAAGGCCATGCCCATTCCTGAGTGAGCTGTGAATCATCCTTACAAGCTGGCTTAAAATACACGTGAAATTAAACAGCTATAAGTCACTCTCATCAGATTTCTTTGCTCAGGTTGTCATGGTTTGCAACACTAAACAACAACCCTATCTCAATAAACAGAACATATGTTTTAACATCACCCCAAAGGCAGCCTAATCATCATCTGAGTTCCTGAATTCTGATGACATGCCCATGACTGTTTAAGCATTTAATGGAAAAAGATAATCAGTGACAACATTCATCCCAGGGAACAGGGTTATGAATTTGGATGTCTTAGCCACATACCATTTATTGTGGGAGATGATATTGCTGTAGCCCACAAACACATAGATTAAAAAAATTTACATTAGAGCTTAAAATAAAACTCTCAACATATATATTGCCATTACTAGGCAATCATTGTCAAAATATCCTATTCCCTGAATTCAAGTGCTCTCAGTTAAGCCAGAGCCAAGCTGCCACATCATATCAGTACACACTGCTCCCCACGCTTCGGACTCTCTTCTCCCCACTTTTTGGAAACGGGTCTGGAAACCTTTATCTGTGGTGCCCCGTGTAGTGAGCTGATCTCATATCACTGTGAATGTATGAGTTAAGGAGTGGTTTCATTTATCTGTCCTGTGGGGATGACTCATGGATCTGTAGCTACACTTGTGACTTCTCTTTGGAGCTTTAATTTCCCATTTCCACCTGCTGCTGTTGATAACAACCTGGAAGTCTACAGCCACCAGGGATGAAGATCACTGGGACAGGAGTCAGCTCGTCATCTCCATTCTTTTTCTGTCTTGCATCTCACTCTTCTAACAGCCTCTCCAATGCTGCAGAGCCATGGTGTCCTGAGGGTGGTTCTTGCTATGCCACACTTCCATACAGTGATTTTGGAAGACTCTTTGCTGACCACAAAGTTGACTTACTGTTCCTCAAGCCTGGAGGTTCAGACTATGAATTCCTGCCTCCACCTGGTATTCAATCTCTACTCCTGCCATCCCACCCATAGATATTATTGGCTGAACTGTGTTCATTCTCTCACCTCAATGATTTCTATCTCTTCTGTCTCTATTTCTGAAATGCCTTCACTCTCGGAGCCTTTTCTGCCTGCCCTATGAATGCATTCCACTTGGGTGTCTCCTTTGCCAAGCCTGCTGAGGTCTCCCCTCCTGCAAGTGGGCTCCCGTCTTCTCAGCCACCATAACATTTGCTTATTTATGGTGCTCTTGCATTTCATGATTCACCAGTATGTACAACCTTCTCTCCTATTAGGCCAGATGCTCTTGAGGACTTAATCTTTGTATTTTCTACAGGGTCTTGGTTATGGGTGAAAACTCAACCTAGGGAGGGTGGGTAGAGCCTGTGGGGGAAAAATGCCAAGTCACTCTAACATCTTTCTACAAAGTGAACCCTTTTCTCACCATTTTTGAATTCAGTGTTTTATACTCTCTAGAGGAGCATTGAGCTAAGGGTCACACACTGCCTTTTGTCCACTCCCTGGAGAAGTCTTTATACAGGTCTAGCTTCTCAAGGTCCTCTTTTAGTTCAAGTGGTTGTTACCAAAATTCAGTTCCTTGCAGCTGTAGACCGGAGGCTCCCATTTTCTTGTTGGATGTCAGCCACAAGCTTCTCTAAGCACCAGAGACCCGCAATGTCCCCTGGACTCATAGGTACTTATAGGTCTTCAGGTCATGGCAGCTTCTTCTAGGCCAGGGTTCTCACACTGTAGTCTGCTAAGAGGGCTTCTTACATAATGAATATCATCATAGTATAGCATCCATCACCTTGGCCACAGTCTATTGATTTGAGTCAAGTCATGGACTCTACACAACCACAAAGTCATCATCTTAGAGCTCATACTTTCTTATCTCAGGATGCATGTAGTTAAGCTTATGCTTAGTTCATCTCCTTATCGGGAATAGTTATTTTCATTTTTAAATCTTGAGAATCTGAACTGGCACCATGGCTTCCAAGACATTGTTAAGGATAATTTGGAATTTTGCATATATAAATAAAATATCCTCCTTTGTTGCACTTCTCTACCATGGAGGAATGCTTTGAAATCTCTTTTGAAGGTGGGTAGTTAGTGGAAAAATATGACATTTACTAATTTTCCATAGCTTCCTTCTACCACCCCAGAAAACTGCTAATCTTTTTATAACAATAGATTAGTTTGTTTCCTCTAGAATTTTATAAAAAAATAATATGTTATAAATTATTTTTTGTTAGTTTCACTTAGCATAAATGTTTTATATTAGGGCATGTATTAACACTTCATTTTTCTCTATTGCTGAGTAATATCACATGGCATGGATGTACAACACTTGTTTATCCACTAATCTATTGA
This sequence comes from Myotis lucifugus, assembly GCF_000147115.1. Classification (NCBI taxonomy): domain Eukaryota; kingdom Metazoa; phylum Chordata; class Mammalia; order Chiroptera; family Vespertilionidae; genus Myotis; species Myotis lucifugus. Next base: position 51,720,889 of record NW_005871048.1, on the reverse strand, counting down.
TAGGTGTTTCCACTGTTTGACTATTATAGATAAAGTAGCCATGAACATCTGTGTACAAGGGTTTATTTGAGCACCACTTTTTTTCTTTTGAGTAAATGCCTAGGAGTGTAGGGGCTATATCATAAGGAAAGTATAGGTTTAACACATTCTTAAGATAGAATTCCACCAGTAAAGCCATATTTTCCTGATATTTCTTGGAGTGAAGCTTTGTAACTACAAATTCAATTGTTTTCATAGACATGGTGCTGAGTCAGGTTACCTTTCTTCTTGAGTGTGTTTTGGTTTCTTTCTGTTAGGGGATTTGTCCATTTCATGTAAGTTATCGAATTTACCAACATAAAGTTTTTCATAATATTTCACTGATCAAATGTTCTCAAGGTTCATCTATGTTGTAGCCTGTGTCAGAATGTTTTTAAGGCTTGATATTCTATTGTATGCATATGCTACATTTTGTTTATCCTTCCAGTTATTGATTCTGCTTGACCTTTTGGCTACAGTGCTACAGTGAACACTGTACAAATATCATTTTGAGACCCTGCTTTTATTTCTAATGTGAGTATTTAGGCTACTATGTTTACTCTGGTCATTGATATGCACATAAATTTGCATATATTTACATAGAGTTGTTATATTTTTTCATAGCAAAGCCAGTTCTATCCTATACTAATAAAAGACAAACATGCAAATTGACCATACCTTCGCCATGCCCACCAGCCAATCAGAGTGACTATATGCAAATTAACCCAACCAAGATGGCGGCCAGCAGCCATGGAGCTGGAGGGAGCAGGAGCAGGAGGCTTGCTTGCTCCAGTGATGTAGGAAGCCGAGGTTCCCTGCCTGCCGCAGCCCAGCTCTGAGCTCCACTGAAAGCAGCAAAGTTTCAATTATAGAAGGTAAATAAATCCCAGAATAAAAAACAAAAAAAACACACAAACAAAACAGCCATCAGCCCCTCACCCAGCCTGGCCAAACCTCCATGAGGTGAGGGTCCCCACTGGGGTGGACATCCTCCGAGGGGTCCCACACTGCAAGAGGGCATAGGCCTGGCTGAGGGACCCCCCCCGAGTGCACAAATTTTTGTGCACTGAACCTCTAGTATTATTATAAAAAGTTTACTCAACTCAATAATTAAGTTTACATGTGAAAATTGTAAAGGATTCAATTTCAATAATTTGATTGGAAACATGTTATATCACATTCACTCTCCTTAATTACTTGCCTTGCTTGCTACCTAGCTGCAGCAGGCATAGAGCTGACATCTGTCTCACGTCACCCCACATCTCCACATGCTCTGGTAGGTTGGAAGGCACAGATTCAGTGACTTCAGCACTATCTGTGCTTTGGCTGAAAAAACTAATATGATGCTAATAAAACCACAGATGTTAATTAATTTTAATTGTGGAATTGCCCCTACCTTGATGTATTACAAAGACGCAGACAAGATGTAATGTGGGGATTTGGAGAATTTGATGACACTTGTGTTTGTGCTCACTTGTGCATTAAAAAAAAAAGAAAGAAAGAAAAATAAATCTGAGTCAGACTCAGGAGGGATCAGTAAGGAGAAAGCATTACACCCTATCCTAGTAAGAATTCAAATGTTTTTGAGCCAGCTTGCTTCAGATGCGTTCTTCAACTCCTGTCAAGCCTCCCTTCCCCTTGACACAGTGCCTGGATGCAGAAGTAGACACTGGTGTCCCCTCTTTTTTTTTCAGGGGGAGAGGGCTAGTAATATGGATGTCCTTCCAGGCTCCAGGACAACTCCCCAGAAAAGAGGAGCTGTTTGTTGGATCAGCAGACTCTGGTTCTCCGCCTCTCCCAGCTGCTGTGAACCTTCCCCTGGCTGGACCTGAGATCCCGGCCCAGTGCCTAGTGAAAGGCCAGCATTTTTATGGGGACATTTTATGGAGACAGCCACACAGCAGGAAAGCCAAGGGTCCTGAGACCCCTTAAATGCACTGGGAGACTGTTGGTCTCCTGGCATTAGGGAGTGGAGCCCAGGGCATCCAGCTGGTGGGGTTGGCTGCTCTTACCAAGGGCGGGAGTGTCAGAGTGACGACGGGAAACAAATAAGCCCAGAGCTCCCACTCCATGACAAATCCCGAAAACCAGGCTCCTACCGAGAAGAAAATGCCAAACAATAATTCTGACTCCCTGCAGAGCGGCGTCTCCGGAGTCTTCAGCATCTGTAACCGACTATACAATATGAGATTGTGACTTCATGCTAAGTCTGGAACTTTATTATTAAGTAACAACATGATATTGGAAGTGACAAGCAGAGAGTGCCTGGTCCCCACCGAATACTAATTGCTGTGGTAGAAAGAAGTGTCAGGATCATAAAGACTGTCATCTTTTGGCCGGTGTTTCTGTTACACACAAGCTGGTTGCATTCCTCGTCTGCACATGTTTCAAATCAAGCCAGCATCAAAATGAACTATCTAGCTCCAAGCCGCTCACATTTGGGGCCGAGTGACACTGACAGCGGTCCGTTCCCAGCTTCCTTTGTGCTGGTGGATGTTCTGGAGCAGAAGGAAGCTGCCATCAGCCCAGAACTCCTTCCTGGAGCCCAGGGGTGGAGAGCAGGTGGTTACCAAGCCTCAGTGCTTGCTCATCTCTCCCACCTGGTTCACACCTGACTCCTTTCTTTGATTTCAGGACTCTACCTTCCCATGGACTCAGGGAAGCACTATTGTCCTCCTGCCCCTGCATGAAAGCACATGAGGATCTCCTGGCTCAACCCCCCCACCCCCACCCACCCACACACACATCATTAAGTCTCTGACCATTTTGCCCCTTTAGGCAATGAGAGCATCTGCTCACAGGCTAGCTTTCTTTCTCAGAACCTCTGAGGGATGACTTTTCTTCCACACCCTTAAGTGGAATTGAACGGACTTCTTACCATCCACTGAAGTTGGAGATGAGGCTGCCACGCACATCAGATCATATGATTGTTCTGATTCACCAAAGAAAATGATTTCAGCACAAAACTTAGCCAATCTGAATGTTTTCTCTTCTGTTGCCATAATCTTGTTGGCCATCAGTTTCAATGTGTTTGCGGACTCCAGTGCCAGTAGGAGGGAACTTGAGGGTCCTGTGCTTCCCTCCGGGCCTGGTCACCATTGATATTACTCAGAAATAAACAACTTTGGAGCCAGGAAGAAGGCAGGCGGGCGGCCTCTTTTCCTTATGCCAGGTGACCAGGCAGAACAAAGTGCAACTTCTAGGTGAAGTCTGATGGAGAAACAATGCTGCTGCCCAGCATGCTGTCTGAGGGGGGACTCCAGGCAGCCTTCTCTCGGGGTGCAGGTGAGATCCCCTAGCAAGGAGCAGCAGGCAAATCAATCATACCTGTCAGCAAATTCATTCAGTGTAGCCGCGTCTTCTCACATTCTGAGTAAACCTCCACAGGAACATGTTGGTGATATTTAATACTTATTTAACATTTAGTACTTTGACCTTATCACTTCCTTATTTTGGCTATTTGCTCTTGTATGAAGGAAAGGTGTCTTTTTCCATTAAATGCTGCCAATGTACAGTGCCTGGGGATTTTTCTGATTCTAACTGGGCACCCTGAAGTTTCAGTCCCACAGCTGAAATGGGGAACATGTTTTGTCCTCTGTGTCATATATACCCAACCTTCTTTTCGGTTCTAGGACTCAACACATTCTGACATTACGGTTTACAAGTTACACATTATTATTGGAAACAGTGTCAAATGTTGGAAAAATAAAGAAAGAAGCCCCTTCCTCGATGCATGCATGGTAGGGTATGTACTATAACAGTCTTGAAAGCACAAATACATGACAGACTATTATAGCACCTGGTTCTCTTTTCCATTTTAGCTGGATCTCCTCACTGAGTTCTCAGCAGCCCTAGTCTTCCCTAGAAGGCACTCCTTAGAAGCATGAGTGGTTCACCTTTTACTCCTTTATCTCCACCACTAGGCCAGGGGTCAGCAAACTTTTTCTGTAAAAGGATAGACAAGGAGATTTTCTGCTTCGTAGGCAATATGGGCTCTGTTGCAGCTACTCAACTTTGCAAGCAATACAGCCTTGGTCACATGAATGGATGGGTGTGACTGTTGTCTAATAACACTTTATTTATGGACTCTGAAATGTCAATTTCATATAATTGCCATGTGCCACAAAATAGTCTTCTCTTATTATTTTTTTAAGAAATTTAAAATGTACAAGCCATTCAGCTGTGGACCAGATAAGACAAGCCTTTTTGCCTGCAAGAGACTAACATGAGAAGACAAAAGGTGTGAATATTGGGGTTACCTTCTTAAATGCTTCTGTCTTTGGGGTTGGGGTCTCAGGCTTCAAGGAGAGTTCTGTTTGCATTTGTGCAGTCACTGAACAATAGACTCTGAGACACCATCAAGTGGTAACTATAATCTCAATTAATCTCCTGTGAGCATATATAGCCTGAAGAATGAGATAAATATTTATACTAAAATTAACTATGTGAGATGTCTATGTAGCTTTCAAAAGCCTTAAATCACAAGTGGGTTTATCAATAAAACCCATCTTTTATTGTTGTTTACATTTTTAAAAATTTATATTTATTGTTAAAAGTATTACAGATGCCCCCATTTTCCCCCCATTGACCCCTTCTAGGTCACACCCACTCCCTCCTCCAGGCCTTCACCACACTATTGTCTGTGACCATGGGTTATGCATATATGCATGTAAGTTCTTTGGTTAATTTCTTCCCACCCACCCACTCCTTCCTTCCCTCTGAGATTTATCAGTCTGTCCTATGCTTTTATGTCTCTGGATCTATTTTGTTCATCAGTACATTTTGTTCATTAGATTCCACATATGAGTGAGATCATGTGATATTTGATTTTCTCTGACTGACCTTTTTTGCTCACCATAATACTCTCCAGGTCCCTCCACGCTGTCTCAAAGGGCTAGGGATCCTTCTTTTTCACTGCTGCATAGTATTCCATGGTATAAATGTACCACAGCTTTTTTATCTACTCACTCCTCTGATGGGTACTTAGGCTGTTTCCAGATCTTAGTATTGTAAATTGTGCTGCTATGAACAAAGGGGTGATATATTCTTTCTGATTGGTGTTTTAGGTTTCTTAGGATATATTCCTAGCAGTGGGATCAGTGGGTCAAATGGCAGTTAAAATTAATTATTACTAATTAATTGTTAATTAATGTTTTTGTTGATGAAGTTGTTCTACTTTAAATTGGTTCAAATTATATTATGACACATAATTGAAGTGGTCCTTTAAATTTTAAAAACACTTAATTTATGTGAGAATACTTTTCATTTGGAATCTGTTGTCTTATTTCCTTATCTTTTATATATATGATAAATCTCGGATCTCCTTGTTTGTTGTGAATCTCATGGCTTGGCAAGTCCTTGCTTGGCGTTTTCCCATTGCTCTTACTGGAAATGCATTTTCATAAAATAATTCACTATTTTGAAAACATTCCACTATGAGAAGGGGAGGAAAGATTTCTTCCTTTAGTTTTATATCAAATTTTACTTAAAAAATCCTCCAGTATCTCCAAGTCCCCATAGAATTTGTAACTATCCCTTTCCTCAACCTTGAAATTTTGAATTTTTTAGAAATGTTCAGAAAATGTCAACCTATATTTTTAATTTTGCTCGACATTGCTTTTATTTTATTTTTATTTTTTAATTTCTTTATTGGTTAAGTTATTACATATGTGTCCTTATCCCCACATTACCCCCCATCCCCCTCTCGCATGCCCTCACCCCCCTGTTGTCTGTGTCCATTGGTTAGGCCTATATGCTTGCATATAAGTCCTTTGGTTGATCTCTTCCCCTTACCCCCACCCTCTCCTACCTTCCCTCTGAGGTTGCTTTTAAAAAGATACAGTTCATGCAGATTCCAACTTGGTTGGAAATTTCTATTGAGTCACTTTTTTGTTTAAAGAGGAAGACAAATTCTCATTGTATGGAAATGTTTGGGATAGGATATATTTGAATAGAGATTTTTTATCTTTTCCTGTATTTCTGCAGCATTCTGAGAAAACTGTAAAAGCAGAACAAACTTTGGAAAAGAAAGGTTAATATAAACTTAATGGAAGTTTCAAGATGATGCTATAGAGAAGTCTGTCTTTTCCTGCTCAGGTTGCTGCGATCTTATCTCCCTGGGAACTCTGCTTTATGGCCTCTCTGTGCAGCCGCAGTGGGCCTCCTGGGGCATCTGTCATGATGCCGAGGTCCCTAATGAGTCCTCTATTCTGAGGTTACAGGCAAGAGGGGCTGTAGCTTAGCTGGTTAAAACTTGATGCAGATTCACTGTGCTGAACATTTCTTTTTTCTCTGTTCCTTTGTCACCAATCTCACTTTTGAAAACATCCAGCTTTCTCACAAACACATGCCTTTGGTCACAAGGGGGACTGGGTGGGAGATTGTGGCTGGACCCATTCTAATCCATCACCCCTGGTGGGAAACAACTCAAACCACATGGTTCGGTGGCCCTGAGCCACCCAAGTCATCCGTGTGGACAGAGGCAGCATCATAATTACTAAGAAAGAACGGGCTGCCAGAACGTTTTACGTGTCTCTAAGTCTGGGCTAGTATGTTTAATTCTTTCCATTGCTCTTGCATTGTTTCTGCATCATTTTAAGCGTCGTTAAGAAATGGGCAAAATCCATTTATCATTTTAAATTGCACAATACTGAAACTATCAGTCAGCATGCTGGAGAAGTTAAGATACAATTATTCCAATAAGGAATAATTCCAATCCATAATGTTTACATGCGTTTCTCCCACACATACCCATGAGCACTCACTTGCAGATAGTTTTAGTTTATTTTTGGTGCCAAATAAATATTTATTAAATGTGATTGTTTGTGAAGCATAGCTTACATAGGTCAGCAAAATTGTTCATATAAATGCAATTTTACGTAATAAAGTAAGATCTATTGATTTGAATCTAACTTGAATGTAGCAACTTTCTTTGTTACACAATTTTTCCCAGATGTGTTCATTCAGAGAGTTTATAGTCTTTTTTCCCCCTTTCAATTACTTACATTATATGAATTTCTATGAACATCTCCATTTCCCATCTTTTTGTTTTGTTTTGTTTTGTTGTGTCTGTTCAAAATGAGAAAGGGAGAAAAGGAGCTTCCCTCTGTGGCAGGGCGTTTACCAGGGTGCAGAGCTCGACTGCATTTCCTGGCCTCTTGGAAGCTCCCGGTGGCCACGGGACTGTGGTCAGTGAAGGGAGGGCACCACTTCTGGGATAGACCCCTGAGCATAGCCCTTGCAATCTGCCCTGTGTCCTTCCCCACCAGCCGGCTGGCTGCAGTTTCCTGTGAGGCTGCTGAGGGCCCTGGGATGGACCAACACAAGATAGAAAGACCTCAGGTCTCTGACACCCTACGTGGAAGTCCACTTCTCCAACCACATCTGCCCTGAGGGTGTTCAAGGACACTGCCTTCTCCTTTGACACAGGGGCAGTTTGGGTGGGGCTCTGCCTCCTTTGCCGGGGAAGGCACAGGCGCTGGCTGCCTTCAATGAAGGTGTCAACTCACCACCATGCAGAATGCACAGGGTGCTCCTTGGATAGGGTCATCTTGGCAGAGACAACAAAGTCTGCTTGTCACAACGCTGCCCTGTTCTCCCCCCTCTCTAGTGTCCAAGCCCAACGGCTGGTGTCTAACCGTCCAGCTCCCAGCCCAGTTGTTCCTCATGTGGACAGTCAGTCACCATCCTCTCTCATTTCTTCTTATTCATATGACTTCTTCTCCATGCCTTGCTTACCTGGTGGTCTCTCATTTTCCCTTCTTGAAAGCTGAACTAGAAGAAAAAGGCAACAAACCAAAACATATCCGGATGTTGCCTGTTTCTCTTTGAGCTACAACTGGGATGTTATATAATCCTAATTTTTCTCAAACCTGACAAGGAAGTGTCAGCACAAAGAAGCAGTGAGGTTTCCCAGTAAAATGAGAACTGGAATCAGGTTTGTTCTCTGTAAAAACCCCACTAACCCTATAGAAAAGTTACTGGTGCTCTGTACATGGAGGACAGTAAGTCTGTTAGTGGATAAGCCACTGCTGCCTCACCTCTGTCATTGCAACCTGCCCTCACTTGGATGGATGCAGAAACTGTGAAGTGGAGATGCAGAAGCACATGGGTGGGGCGTGCATGTTGTGATGTAGGATAGAGGGGGGTCCGACGGGAGAGCTAGGAAGTAAACCCACAGCGACAGGCAGGCTCTCGTCACTGTGTGAAAAATAAAAATGGTCCTCTGTCCTGAACCCCGAGATGGACCATCAGGGATCCAAACAGACTCTCAGTCTATGGCCTGATTTCAGATTTTCATCTAGAGGTATCCCATTGGCTTTTACAGGGATAAGGCACTGTGTGTGTGTGTGTGTGTGTTTACGCACATAAGTGTGCATATTTCCGGGTGGGTACATATTCATGTGAGTGTACATGTGAGTGTTTGAAGGAGGAATGGTGGAAGTTCTAGAAACAGAGGTCCAGTTAGGAAGTAACTATGTTAATAAAGAGTGGAGAGCCAATATACAAATATAAATTGTCATCCCATGGGGTGAGGGAGAGAGAGAGAGAGAGAGAGAGAGAGAGAGAGAGAGAGAGAGAGAGAGGAGTTAATCACAGCTTGGCTGCTGACTAGATAAAGTGGCCACATAACCAACCTCTGGGCCTATCACAGTGCCCACTACACATAGGCAATCAATACACAGGAATTGAGCAGGGGAAAAAGAAACTTTTAAATCAGACTAAAGCTTTTAAATAATTTTTTTATGTAGGTATAGTTGGAATACAATCTTATACTGGTTATATTAGTTCCAGGTATACAATATAGTGATTTGACATTTTTATATCTTACAATGTGATCACCTCACTAATTCTAGTACTCATTTGTCACATTCATCACAATATTATAGACTAAAGCTTTTAATTTAAGCTTCTAACTTTCCAACACCTGGGAAAACATAATAAAATTTAATATCTACATATTAAAATGAATCCATTTTTTACAGTGCAGCCCATTGAACCTGCAGAGTACAATTTGTAAAATAAGTATAAATTTACCCATCATTGAAATTCAGTGCCATTTTAAGAAAATCTTAAATTATGATCACATGTCTGTGTCCAGCTTGAATTTGGAGCCATGTAAAACTGCAGAGGAACTGTATTAAAGGGTCGCGGCATTAGGAAGGTTGAGAACCACTGGTCTAGAATCTGCCATTGCATAACTAAAATTGAAATGTAGGTATCTCTTGGTAATCGAGTTACTATGAGAGGAAGTATGTTCCTAACCAATAGGATGCTTTCTATAACATTTCCAAGATAAAAAAAATTCACTGACATTGGCTCCATAAATATTGACTTCAGGGCCAGTCTGTGGGTTTTCCTCATTGCGGAGCTCCTAATTTCTCTCACTAGTGACTTGAAGAACTGACATCAATGTGCTCATTGTAAAAAAATTTAAAAAGGTGCTCTAAATCATGCTCTTCTTTATTATAATCCTTTTTTTCAAAGTACTGAAGGCATGTCATCATCATATTCTATGGTGCAAGGTAGAAAGTAATGCAACCAAGTTCTATTGGACGAGTCTGACTTCTCCTCGGTGAAGAGAAAGCATCTCCTAAATATCTTCTAACCTGATACAGTCAGTTCTGTGGGCAGAGCAAGACTGTTTGTCTTAGCATGCAGCTGAAGCACTGGGCCAATAGTCTTTTTTTTACCTTCTCACTACTTACAAAAATGCCAAATAGGGGTCTATATCTTCCTATCTTTGGTAGGACTAAATCCTCACTGGGATCATGCTTGATCCCAGAACAATCCTCTTGCTTTGTGTAGGCCCAGCCACTGCATTTTTCAGTAAAAAAGAGCAATCCATCCATCCATGAGGTTTGCTCTAGACTGCTTTGGGAGTGCAAACCCCAGATGTGACATCCACACATGCAAACATGGTGACATAAATGTTGTAATATTAGATGATGGGGACGTCCAAGGCCTGAATGGGGATTGTGTTTATCATGCTGATGTGAATTGGGAATCCCTGGAAGGAAGGGGTGGTTCTCCTTGGCTGGGGAGTAGATTAAACTCTAGCTGTAACAGGTGGAACAATTTAGATCTGTTAGGTAGAATTACAAGGGACCACATTTACAGAGACAGGAAATTGAAGAGCCTGGAAGAGTGGATCCCGTGGGAAAGCATGAATGGCCTGGGAGGAGATGTAAGATTGGAGCAGAACTGAGTACATAGAAGAAGAATAACTCAAGGTTTGGGGATCTGATCCCAGAAGTACAGGCCAAGTTTGTGAGGCAGTGTGGAAAACCGCACTGCCTTTCAGCAATTGTCAGTTTTTCTGGATAAACATAGTCACTAACACTTTGAAATTGGTGGGGTGGTATGACTCTTCTGCATAAGTATTGCAACAGGTCATGATATAAAAAAGTCAGTCTTAGTATCCCACAGTCATTGTTTGGCATAAAACACTTATTCAATCCATCCTACTAGCTGAGTAAAAGCTCTGATTATCATTTTCAGGATTTCAACCAACACAGTACATGAAAACATTGCTTGAAAGTGGCCCCAGGGTTACCATGATGTCCTGGAGCTTCATGGGAGGGAAGAGTCCTGATAAGGTGGAGGGACACAGGGCAACCTGGATTCAGAGAGTGACATGAGCCGATGAGCTTGCCAAACTCAAACTCGAAGATGCCCTCAGGGTGCAGAGAGTGAACAGAAATGAGGGCATAAGTGAGTCCTGCCAAGTCAAGGACAAAACATTGAACAAACACCCAAAAGGCTGCTCATAGAAGAGACTCAGAAATCCCAACCAGGGCACTTGGACACAAGCAGATAACCTTTTCTACTCCTGAGCAGGGAGGGGCCTGGAACTCAGATCAGGGGTTGGAGGCAACCAGGAGCAGGAATATACAGAGAAAAAGGTTGAGGACACATTCTTTAAACCTCAGCATCCTGAACTCAGAGTGCATGAAGTAGGAGGTTGGCATAGAGCAGTGTGCTGGAGTTGATACAAAAGCAGGGGGCTGTAGGGATCCTGACTTTCTCACTCAGCTTGTGTGGGATCTAAATTTTGTTTTAGCAACACAATATATGGTAAAATAAGAATATTTGTTTTTAATAACAAATAAAACACAGCAAATTATAATTTAATTGGAAACACACACATAAATGAATGAATGAATAAACTGCTACATGTCTATGATTTTATTTTCCTATAATTTTTAGGTGTATAGCCTTTGTCTCTTTAAATAGTGGTGATTTTTTCTAGTATACTTTCTATAGAAAAACTAGAAAAATAATTTAATCTTTGCCTCATCTTGTTTTTTTAAAATTTATTTTTCTTATTGCACATGGAAATACATAAAACATGCAACTTCACATGGGAAGGCTCTCACCATTTGTAGTTAATATGAGTTTGTGCTCTACAAACACAAGGATACTGATAAATTCTATTTCATGGCATTTCCATCAAAAACATATTATAGGTTTATTTTAAATTATCAATGGAGCTTTACTGAGGATGTTCCTGAAAGGGAGAACATGCATTTTGATTCAGAAATCTTCTTCTGGTTGTACACATCTGGGAATTGGAAGACATTCTCATAGACCACCTCCCTAGCCACATGTTTTAAAGTCTTTTATCCTCCATTACCACAGGTGTGGGTGCCAACACCTACAGGGCATATTTCTATTACAGGACCTCTGACCTGGGTCTTTGCTTGTGTCTGATGAGCTGATAGTAGGGACAGTTACTAGTGACTTAGATATACAAGGACATTATTGCAAACCCATTAAATATGTCACCTTCAATTACAGGTTACATATATCCCTAAATCAACTCCACTTACTAGATTCCTAAAATGCTTATGGCCATTTACATTTAATTTCCCCAGCCATGAGGGCAAGGTAGACAAAGAATAGCCAGAGTGGAATTGACCCCAATATCAGTTAAACTCTTACCTTGGCAAATTTTATAAAAATATGTGACCACACAAATATATTGCGACAGCCCATCTTAGGGGTCCATGGACCAGCCAGGGTAGGGACTGATGGAGAAACTTTCAACTTCACCACTGATTATTAGTAACTGGCACGGTGACTTGCAAATGTCTTTATTTTATTTTATTTTTGATTGATTTTAGACAGAGAGGAAGGGAGAAGGAGAGAGAGAAACATTGATGTGAGAGAGAAACATCATCAGCTAGCTGCCTCTTCCTAGCTCCCTTCTGGGGATTGAGCCAGCAACCCGGCCATATGCCCTGATAGGGAATTGAACTAGTGACCTTTTGGTGCATGGGATGATGCTCAACCAACTGAGCAACACCAGCCAGGGCACAAATAGTCTTTATAAGTATTGAACAAATTAACATGCATAAAATGAAAGGCACTGTGAAGGAACACAATGCTGGCTTCAGGCAAAGGCTTTCATCAAGCATCACACTTAGCACTTCTCCAGCCTAGGATAGGGGCCTCACTTCTCCACAGCTGGGAGACTGCTCAGGTGGTTGTGTGCCATTATGCCCAAGTGAACAGAGAAGATGACTCCTCAGAAGGCTGTGGGCCCCTGCTGCTGATTGTGAGCAGGCAGATCCCCTTTTTTGCCTGCAGGTAAGGGTGTGAGGAGACAGACCTAGAAAACCACATGTGGTCAGCTCCTTCTTGACCTGCTGCTGTCCTGAAAAGTTGGGTACCTGGACACTTTACTAATACTTTTTTGAAAGTTATCTTGAGAAATACCGATGTGTTTATGATATATTCTTAAAAGTAGAGGCACAGAAAAAGTCCTAAGTCAAGAATAAGATTGTTTTTTAACCAACAGTGAGCCTGGAGTAGGCCGCCATGCTTACATATCCTGGAGACAGAGCCAAGAGGCTTGGACAGAGTGAGCTGACTGGCTCTAAGTGCAGATGCAAACACATGGCCACACACTATATTTTATCATGCGATTTCTAATTATGTTTTGTGGGAGAAGTGGAGAGCCTGCATTGTGCACCAGGCTGGCAACATGGGTCTAAGTTGTGTGATGGCGTGTTGCTCCACGCTGGGAACTGAACCACTCTCTGATTCTTTTTGGATCATAGACCCTCCCTGGTTCTATTTTGTTGATGTCTAGAGACAATAGTATATATATATATTTCTTTTCCTTTTGTGTTGTGGTGGCTGAAAATTCTAGCCAGAAAGATGCAGTTGGAGAATGAAATGTCTCCCAACTGAAACCACGTGCATGTATGTGACCTAGAATATTTCCTTAGAGACTAAATGCTTAAGCTCTCACCACCAGCAGACAATAAACTTAGCAGTGGGAAGCACCACAATGAGAACCAGGTCACTAACAATATGGAACCCAATATGTGTGACAGGCATGGCTTAATGGAAATAATCTGTGGTCAGTGATCACATTTCTAAAATAAATGAATAACCACTTTCACAGGGCTGTATATTGCATCTCTGGTTCTGAAACAAGAGACCTAGAACAGTCATACTCTTTAGGGATGAACTAATCCTTTTCTGACAAGGAAACTGAAAGAAATTATTTGTAACAGATTTATAAGTCTCATGGGAGGTACAGTATAGTTTCAAATCCACTAAATCATATTTCTTCCAACCTACAAACCACCCCACAGACAGTGCAATATTCTAGTGAAAGCTTATCTCACAGGAGAAATCAGGAGAAAGAGACAACTTCTGGAAAGATGATAGTAATCATGAATGTACTATAGAGTGGACAGTATGGAGTCAGTGGAAAAATGGTTTCTTGTTATTTCCCTGGAGTGACTTAATTTAATAGAGATAATTTGAAATGTATGGGCTGTCCATCTGACAACAGTAAATGTGGTCTCTGAAAACATTATTGTCATCATAATCATCGTATGATAAACATAATCATATTTTAAAGGGGTGGACATTTGAGAATATTCAAAAGAGAGCAGTGAAAATAATCAAAAGGTCAGAAAATAGGTCTAATGAACAAAGGCTTAGCTGAATGACGGTGGCTGAGTCAAGAGGGAAGAATCAGAGTTGGTTATTTTAGGGAGTGAGCCAGGTGGACACATATTGAAGAGCAAAGAAGAAACAGATGAAAGATGATAACAAAGAAGAAATTGATGTTTAAAAGAGAAGAGACCTCAGAACCACATTTGAGGGCTCCACCTTTTCCATCAGTTAGGATCCTGGAGGCTGAGGGCCAGGAATTTTTTTTTTTAAATCTCTCAGTGAGCTCACTGATCACCAAAATGGAAGTCGATGAATTGCTGCATCTCCCACTATTACAGACATACAGTTAAGGTAGCTAGAAGGATAAAAGGCATTCCGATGTCATGCTTGGTTACAAATGAGGGAATTCTATTATATAGATTCTGTGACCTCGTTTCTGAACATCTCGAAAAATTCCTTTCCTGTGTTTTGTGTGATGAGGACCAGGGTGCTGTGTTAGGTACTGATAAAAACACACATGGAAGGGGCTGTGCAATCCCATCTATTCCTGGTTAAGGAGGGTTAGCCAAGCCTCAGGTTTTATTGCAATCAGGAAGGCTGTTTGCTTTTATTTCCCTCTGGACTTGGATGTGCTTTTATGGTTCTCTTTAGATTCTTCTCAACTCAGCAAGAAGAGCCTCCCTTACGTGGGAGAGATTTAATTTGGCAAATCCTCCACTATTGTCCTTATCAAATGGTGCACTTGGGAAGGACCTACCTCTGCATAATGGAGTGCTTGGCACTGAGGACCCACACGCAGGCTCCAGGATGGGCAGAGTGTTTGCTATGCTTCATGGGACTCGTGCTGAATATGAAATTGCATTCGGAAGAATTAAGCAATCATTACTCTTGTCTTAATACATATTGGTTTCCATTGTTAACATTTGAAGATGCTCTAAGTTTGACTCTGTGGGTTTAAAAGGTGGAAAGCCATGGGAAACACTTGGAAGTCGTCCATTCACTCAAGTTGATAATAACTAGATGAGAATCATATACAGATTACTCTGTCCTCCCAGCGAAATAAGACAACACAAAAGAAGTGGAAGAAATTGGCTGCACTTTATGGTTTGATGGTTCCATTAAATAGAAGCATGATCATATCCTCATATTTATTAACAAGTCACTTTTTATCTATTTAATGCTTCTGCCTTTTGGCCTATGTAGCCATCAATCAGCCCAACATCTGCTTTAGACTCTCTCTACCCCTTGCTAGCTGAGAAATAACTCACCTGGCTGGTTCTTCGTTTTCTTAATTTAAAATTAGAATAGTAATACCTACCTCATAGAGAAGTCTTAGAAATAAAATCAGTCAAATGTGAAACTCTCAATAAACATTAATTTCACTGTTTTAGAAAGAATGGGGTAAACTACACATACAAATGATAACATGCATGACCAGTCTTTACTGGAAATTAGACCCACCACTGTCTCATCACTCACCTTTTTAAACCCAACTCCTGGCATGTCAGACCCCTCCTACTGAAACTCCTTGTCTAGTAAAGCCAGCTTCCAGCAGGTTTCTGCAGGGAAAAGTACCCCTTTTCAGGCTGCATGTGGGAGTCCTTAAGTCACCAGACCAGATGTACTGTTCTCTTGGTGACTGAGAAGTAGTAGGTACATTTTAAGTGAGAGTTCACTGCCCAGAGCCAAACTGGTGGTGAAGAGATTGTGCAGGTTAAAGAGAGAGAAAGGTAAGGTCAAGACAGCACATGGTGGTCATGCCTAGTTAAATAGGAACACGAGTTTTGCAAAGTCTGTTAATTAGAGGAGGAGAAATCCCTCTATAGAAATTAATAAATACTTAAAGGCCACAGTGAGAGTGCTTTGAGGAATTTAAAATGCATGGATGAAAAACTCATAGAAAAAAGGGGGGGAATGTGAATCAAGGAAACAAATCAATCCACACAGACAGCATGGAGAATCGCAATGTGGGCACAGAGAGGATTCGAATCTGGAAACCTAGGCACTGAGAAAGCTCTGAGAGTCCACACGTTCTGCAGAACTCAGTGGTCTCCAATAGTTCCTGAGTCACCTGTGGCTGTGACTCTGTGTAACAAACTATATGAAGTTGTCATTGCAGAGGGTGGACTCAGTTCTTGTCAAGAAACTTGGCCTTTGGGTGTAATCCTGATTTTTAAAAAATGCTCAAGAAATGATATCTAGAGACATTTAGATAGACCCTGCAGCAGAGTCAGTGGTCTGGTGTTTAAAAAGTTGGTACCAGTTTTAGCAAATGGCTGGTTCTACCAGTGTCTCTCCTTTTGGATGTTCCACACGCCATCAGTCACTTAATTCCTTCCTTTACTCTGATTTTTTATACCTATTTGCTTAAGGATACACATCTTTTGTGATACTTTGGAGTATACTGTTCCTAATACTGGCCACGTTTCTGGCTTTGTTAAACTAGTGAGAAAAGAGCAATTATTTTTAAAGTCACATCCTCATGGTTGCACAAGCCCCCGATAACCGCAGGCCCTACAACAGTTCTTTTTCAATATTCTTTCTTACCCAGGATTAAAAAGAACCTATCGTCTCCATTCTGTTGTTTACTCTTTAGTAAAGGTGATGCCTTATTTCAATGTATTATTTGAGTAATTTTGACTTTTAGCCTTAAATTCAGGTAATCTGAACATTTGTTTCATGTATTTTTCCTTCACTGAAAGGAAATGTCTCCAAGAACACTGGTGACCTCGATGGCCATGTTCATAGTTTTGAGGGCTACATTTGGGTATTAATCTGGGGTGACCTCAGTAGGTATCCAGGTGACCTACTGAGAAGGGTGCACACACACAGTGAACATGAGTGCAGAGCGTCCCTGTGGACACCCGAGGGAGGGATGAGCCAGAGAACTGAGCTTTCCCGGGGATGAGTGAGTGGGAGGCTGCAGCTGTAACATATCCGAATGGCCCTTGACACATAGGCTTATTAAATTAAAGTTATTGGCACAAAAGCATGGGCAAATGTCACGCGCTGAATATGAATCAAGAATTCATATCCTGACTCATTCATGCATCAACCCCTGCCTTTCTTGATGTGACAGTTATATTATGCCATTGAACTCTGACTCCTTTGTGATATTAACAGGATGCCCTTTAGCTTGTACACTTGAGATTTATCTTGTTCACTGTACTGAATGCCTCATGAAATCGCTTTACTTTGCTTGTATTTCCATTTGTTTAAAAAAATTTTGCCAGATTGCAATCACCTCACCCCCTTCAGAGTAGTTCATATTTCATAGGGATTTTTAAAAGTGAGTTCTACAGCTTTGTCAAAATGAGTTGACATGCTAAAGAATTTACAGTGCCCGCAATAAAGCCCCTGAGGAGTTATGGGGAAGCCCATGAATAACACCATCGATTTAAAAGGTCTAGAGTCAATCATTTCAGGTAAGTCTCTAGCTTGTGCCATTTCTTGATTACACGTAAAGCCAGGGCACCCAACAGCTGGCAACTGGCAGGATAGGCTGACCATTTTTCTCCATCAGACTCCAGGGGCCACTTTAAACATCTTACTGCCTCCTTCAATGTCCCTGGTGCTCAGAAGGCATTCCATGTGGTGAGCGTTGAACGCTAGTGTAGAATAGGGATTCCAGAGCTAAAGAGTGAGGGGGCAGTGCCCCAAACTGCTTCCTAGCAGTCACATCCCTGCACATGTTGTCCTCATGACTCAAATGGCCTTCCAGCCCACCCTTTAGCCCTGGGACCACCTCTTTTGGCTCCCATGTCTACCTCTATTGGCATCTCTTCCCTAAGCTTTGCTCCAGGAAAGACTGTAATCTCTGCCTCCCTTCAGCATGGCATCCATGGCTCTTGTCTCATGTTTCCACATGGTGTTGCAGATGTTTATCCCAGTGACTGTCTCCCCAGGGACTGGGAGTTTCTGCAGGACCTAGTGATTAGATATTGCTTCTTCTTCACCCCTTCGTGAGGGAGGGACTCCTGCCCCAGGGCAAGGTCAGATACCCTATACCCAACACTCAACACTGCACAGATGAGATTAGTGGCAGTTTATGAGCCATATGTACTCACATCCCAAGTGAGGAAGACACACACAGCCTGCAACCCAGGGGCACATGGAGGTTGCATTGGAAAATGGGGAATAGCCAGAGACTATGGAACAAGGGGGATCTTTGTACTAACCAAAGGCAGAGGTGGCCCAAGTTCCCAAGGAAAGATGGGATTGGCTTATATAATCATTGCATGGCTGGTGGGGGACTGAAGCCTACTCAGGGATAAATGGGATTGTTGGCGAGGGTATCCCATTCATGGGAGCAGAGTGGGGAGGGGGACTTGTGGTTCGGCCATTCCAGGTCCTCAAAATTTTACCAGATGTCAAAGCAGCACATAACATTGGGCCTTAATTTTAGGTCTTACACCAGAGAAGGCACCCCTTCAGTGGCTGTGAACTGGTGTGGCTACTGGGGCCACATTTGTCATCCTAAATTCACAGAGAACATTTCCAGGTTAGGAAACCTGTGAAGTCCAACATCTTTGTATCATTGTTTTGTTCTCCTGCCAAATTACAGCATGGAAGGTTATGAAGATCTCATCTTTGGCTCAGCGAGGAGTCTAAGACTAGTGAGAATGCCCTCTGGTGTGTGGTGGGCCAGGAACTTTACAGCAGGGGATGGACATGTGGATGTCAGCATTTGGTTTGTTCTTTCCTCTTATTTGTTTTCTGGATATTCCAACATTGTTAAAGTAGTCACAAAAATGAAATTTCAATTAGTTTTAATTATCTGTCAAAGGTAACGTAGAGCACTTGCCAGCAACACTGAGCTGAGTATTGGACGTGGTCAATATCTGGGAAGATTCACCTGGTGCTTGAAAGGGTCAACTGTTTCATGTTGACTCAGATTCCAGCCCTGGGTCTGCCACCGGTTGCTTTGAAACCTTGGACGAATGACCTATTTGTTTTGGTTTTTCTACCAGAAAAATGGGAGTGATAATAACAACACTACCACATTGTTTTCTGTTGAGAATCCCATCTAATAAAGAGGGAATAGGCTAATTGACCCTCACGCCATTGCAAAGATGGCGGTGCCAGCACCCAATAAGGAGGGAATATGCTAATTGACTGCCACACCCTCGAAGATGGCGGTGCCCACAGCCACAAGATGGTGGCACCCAGTCCCCTCAGCCCCACTGGGGTGGCAGGCATGCAGCAAGGCCGGCCAGCTCCCAGGCGGGCCTGGCCGCTCTGCACGCCTGCCTCTGAAGTCCTCCAGTCCCCTCAGTCCCCCAGCAGCCCAGGGCAAGCCCAAGGTTTAGGAAAACCTTGGATGGCAGCTGCCCAGCTGATGCCCGAGGTGCAGGCAAGCCTCAGATAGCAGCTGCCCAGCCTCCCAGTGCCTCCCGAGGCTCAGGTAACCAGGGCCGGCCAAGGCTTGCTCAGCTGGCAGTGGCAGCAGCAGAGGTGTGATGGGGCATCGCCTTCCCCCGATCGCCGGGTCACCTCCTGCCCCTGAGGGCTCCCAGACTGTGAGAGGGGGCAGGCCGGGCTGAGGGACCCCCCTTCCAGTGCATGAATTTTCATGCACTGGGCCTCTAGTAAAATATGAAAGTACAAGTGAAGCACTAACATAGGGTCTCTTATGCCAAGTCAGCATCCCAAAGATGTAATTTTTGTGTATGTAGAGTGTTGAATAGTGTACTCCACAAACAGCCACCAAGAACCTCAGAACATTACCTTATGTGGAAATATTGTACTTGTGGATGTGATTAAGGTAAGAATTGAGATGAGATCATACTGAATTCTGGGGAAGAGGGGAAATTAAATCCAATGAGAGTGACCTTATACACAGATTCAGACACAGAGAGAAATGGCAAAGAGAAGAAGGCCATGTGATGATGGAGGCAGAGACTGGGAGATGCAACCACAAACCAAGGAACCTGGCACCACCAGCTGCTGGAGGAGGCAGGACAGATCTTCCCCTGGAGCTTGTGGAGGGAGTGTGGCCCAGCCAACACCTTGACTTTGAACTTCTGGTGTTGAGAATTGTGAGAGGATGAATTTCTGTTGTCTTAAGCCACGCAGATTGCAGCAATTTGTTATGGCAACTCCATAAGAGAGTATGATATAGTATGAAGTGCTTAGGGAACACAGCAAAGCAAAGACTAAACCCTTCTCGAGCACTTATTCTTAAGAACCAGTCTTTGGGGGTAATCATTCATCCCTCAAAGTATTTATAAGGTGCCTACTAGGTGCCAGAACTACCATGGCAATGAGTGGAATCACCTGAGCCCATTTTCCAGGGGACAGGCTCACCTGGAGAGCAGGGGCTCCCCTGGGCACAAATTGGGTCTCTGGAATTAGGCCCTGCAGGTGTGTGCTGCACTAGGGGTGTTCCTCACAGAGCTGGGTGAGCACCGCAGGGTTGGAGGAGCCAAGGCTGGACACCCATTCTTGGTGCTGCCACCCCTGTCCCACATTGTGGGGGTGAGTCCCTCAACTTTCCTCCTGTTGGGTCTGTCATATGGTGGTATTGCTGCACCACCTCCCTACAGGTCTCAGGACAGCAGGCAGAGGCTATGCCAGTGCACAAGAGGGACCAAGGCCATCTGGCTCCAGCTGGTGGCTACTGGCCCTGCCCTGGAGGTCACCTCCAGCTTCATGAGTCATCTCCACCCTAGAGAGTGGAGTGGCCTGGCTAAATAACCTCAAACCTCTGCATTTATTAACACAAAAACCTGAGACATTTAGGGGCCTACCTTATTCTCCACATGCCAGATGAAAACATGTAATGTTTGTTTTTATTTTTTTCAAAATCAGAAGTTGTCACTTGTGTTCAAGCACAAGAAGCTTTCACCCTTCAAATATAATAAAAAGTAATAATTTTAATGAAGACTTCACTGTGAAAAACATCAAGAGATCAGACACTGCAGACATCCCACAAACACAGGGACAGACAGTGGCCTCATTCTTCTTCATAGTGACTCGCACCCACCTTCCCACCCACAGGAGAGGCCTGACCTGAAAGGCGGGCAGCCTGCATCTGGGGTTTCCTGGCTCTCCCTCTGGTTGATTATCCTCTGCTGCCCTCTGGTGTCAAGGCCTGGAACAACTTCCCCTGTTTATTTGGTCAATAGGCCTTCAGTAGGGTTGGTTATTGCCCCTTCGCATTAGGATTTGGGTAGAACTTAATGTTTGCTTCCAAGTTAGGATGACGAATGGCCCCAGCTTGTCCAGAAACTGGATGGAGGTTTCCCAGAACATGGGTGGGGATGATGACCTACTGGTGGACCTGTCTCCATACAGGTTACACACCTACTGAGAGCAGGACCAAGTCCTGCCGTGTCCCTGTCACCTAACAATGACCTTCTCATGAAGAAATCCTACCTCTCAGACCATTCACCACCTGAAGCTGAGAACCGGCCTTTTGGAGGTCACTTCAGGTGCCCTGACCCCACCCTGATATTGGAGAAGCATTAGCCAGCCCCTTTCGCTGATCTGAGAAGTGGGGCAGCTGGGGGCAGTGGGGCCCACCTCCAGGTCAGGGACTCCATCAGGAGAACGGACGAGCCAGAGCCTCACCTGATTTTGGAAGAAGCTCTGCAACGAGGTCCTCTGTCCTGGACCTGGTCTCCTGGAAAACACTACCAAGACCCCTGTGAGGGTGGCTTAGAAAGTGACGCCCATACCAGGAAATCTGAGGACAGGTGCCTGCTCAGTGCCAACTGGACTGTCAGTGCCTATTGCTGCCCAGCCCTTAGCAGGCTCACCTACCTTTGGGGTGGAGAGCGTCGAATTCCCCCTACTTGGCCCTGCCATTTGGCTGGGGCTGGCTGCTGATACCTGCCAGTCATTATGCTTAGCTCACTACTATCTACCACTCTTGTTTGCAACCCTTACAAAACACAGTCACTTAATGAGAATTTTGGAAAATAAAACAGAATAAGGTGCTTCTATAGGAATTCAAATTCTCTGTCAAAATTTTCAAGGCACACTACCTGATTTGTATTTCATTTGCTTCCTGTCACCTTCTCATTGTAATCAAGCAAGGTGAATCTCCATTGGGGATCATGCTCCAGAAGAGGGCCTGGCACTTCACTGGGAGGGGTGGAAAGAGGAAAAGCACGGCATCATGGAAGGTGGAGGACCGATTTGGTGCTCATGTCGTGGACTCGCCTTGCCATCCCGCCACTCAGCGATGTTCAGAGTCTCCAGGGAGGGAAAAAAGCAAGGGCTGCCGGTCTTCTGACCAGGGCATCTGTGAGGAGGAGCGTGGAGACAGCAGCTGGTAGGGAAAGTGTGGGCTGGACATGTCTTTGTAGAGAGAAAGGTGACAGGAATGCAGCCAAGGGCTTGGTGGCCTCTGGCCCTGATGCCCCACAGAGGACATAACCCTCTAGGCACCCATACTTCACCTCCGGCTGTAAGAAAGAGAGCTATGGGCCATATCTTCTCAAGTAATTTCAAAGTTCCTTTTCTAAATAGAAAATTTTTATTAAAAAAGAGAAAAGAGTAAGAAAGCATTTACAAATATGAAGTTAAAGAATAATAAAAAGTTTGTCCTTGCCGGCATGTGGACTGCATTGACCTTAGGTAAACAGGTCAAGGCTGTGGGCAGTTGCCAGGGAGACCAGCCTGGAGAATTAGCCTGTCTGGCTCCTAACAGCAGGGTGCTCCTGCCTTCAGCCCCTCAACCTGCACACTCACAGATTTCCTAAAAGAAAGCAAGAAGAAAAAAAGAGCAAAAAGTTGTGAGTCAGTTAATACAAACAGGAAACATGGCAAACTTTGATTTAGGTTGGGGAGGGCAGACACTATTTGCAAATATCAGTGATGCCTGGCAACAGCAGCTTCTGTCTTTGGTCCTCCCATCCAAGCCCTAGACAAGCACACACACACATTATCCCAGGTTCCTTTCATGGCAAGAAAAAGAGCTTTAAAAAGTAAAGTTACAAATGGACATCTGTGCACAAGTAAGTCCCTAGTTTCTCACACAAATGGTCACATATGGAAGCTGACTCCCCTAACTCGTGTGGGATGGGATGGAAGACAGAGACATCAAGGATAATGACTTTGGCAGATAAGTGAAGTTTATTTCTCTTTCTGGTTAATGAAGTTTTAAACACTTAAGCATTTTTGTTATGCATTTGCAAAATCCTTTGAAACAGGAATTTTTAGGGGTGAAAAAAGACAGGTTTAGGAAATTTGGAAATTAAGAGGACCATGGAAGAAGCACAGGGCTGCAGAGCAGCAGAAGGTATATTTCCATAGAATAGGGAAGCTGAAAAGATGCAACAGGTACATTTGCATAGAATAAGGGAGCTCTGAACAGCAAAAGGTCTATATTTACAAAATAAAGAGAAGTAAACCCTTCATCAGAAAGAGAAGAAGAAAGCCCAAAGGGAATAGGAAAATAATAAGGGGCCTAGGAGTTACTATAGTAACTAGTCTAAGGGAATAGTGACCAATCAGAGGGAATATCAAGGCACCAGGATCTACAGCCTTTTAAGCCAGTGGTTCTCAACCTTCTGGCCCTTTAAATACAGTTCCTCATGTTGTGACCCAACCATAAAATTATTGTCGTTGCTACTTCATAACTGTAATGTTTTGAATCGTAATGTAAATATCTGATATGCAGGATGGTCTTAGGTGACCCCTGTGAAAGGGTGGTACGACCGCCAAAGGGGTCGTGACCCACAGGTTGAGAACCGCTGTTTTAAGCCATAGAGAAAGGGAACTCAGTGGACCCTTTCCTCCTCCCCACGTGGGAGTCCATTCTGTGGGACTCTTTCCCTCTCCCCACGTTGGAGTCTATACTTGTTCTTTAATAAATCTCTACCTTTGCTATACTACCCTCTGTCCATGGATTCATTCTTTGACTCCAGCGGACAAAGAATCCGGGTTCCAGTTCAAAAATTCCGTATCACTTTCACATCCTTCCCAGTTTCCTTATGCTTTGCATGCCACGTCTACCTCAATTCCATGTGAAGATTCAGCATCGTGACTGTGGAACAGTATTTCCTGCACTGCAGAGCGTGACAGACGAGCTCCAATGTGAGTGAGGTCCAGGCTATGGTGCCCACCTGTGGTAACACCACCCAGGAGCCTCCTGCCATGATCCTCCCTGAGCCATTGTTCCTTGCATGGGGAGGGCGTGGGTTCTGGGTTCAGCACACCTGGGCATTACTCTTCCTGCCCCACAGGGTGCTGGGGTGACTGAAGGGTGACCCCGGCCCTACAAGTGACCATGAACTTCAGGGATGACTTTGATAAAACTTGCACTCAGCGCCAGCCCTTGGTCATGAGTGTCACCTGACATCACCACCACTCTGTGAGGTCCTACTCATAAGGAGGCAGGGTCACAAGTTGCTGGAAGCGGATCCACCCTGGCTGCTTGAGGCAGTCTCTGCAGGGATGTTTCAAGTAACCTTGAAATGGAGATGAGAAATGTCCTAGCCTTTGGAATGGAATGGATGGGATTAAGATCAAAGAAGATAAATGCAGATGTAAGAGGACAATAGGGGAAGGAACCCGGCTAGGAGAAGAAAGGTTGTTTCCCCAGGTGAGGATTTTTATCAGTAAACCCTTTAACTGAGAGTCAGAGGGGTGGTTGGTCGCTTTGATCTTTGCTTGGAGTGACCTCCTTCAGTTACTTCCTTGTAGCTTAGTGGAACAATAGAGTAACCTTTGAATGGAGTTGGGAAGCCCCCTGGCCTTTTGTATAGAATGGATAGGATTGGAACCAAATAATATATAAACAGATGTTAGATGACAATAAAGAGAGGTACCTGGCTAAGAGGAACCTGGCTATGACGATCACCTGAACACTGCCTCCGTGTCATTCATTCTTCGACGACTCCGTCCACACCTTTGGGAATCCCTGGACCCGCTGGGGCTGGACCCCAGCAACAAGTCACAGAGGCTGCAGTGGTCACCCAGCGGCTGGGATCTGACTTCCACTCTGGCCTTGACCACCTTCCTGCACTCCTGCTCACCAAACCTCACCTACCAGTGCTGCTCTTGTACCTGGTCTGTGATTTGAATGGGCTTGTTAACCTCCTTGGTATCATATCCCTCACCTTTGAAAAGAGGGTATTGCTTGTTTTGCCCGAGGGCACTTCTGGGTGAAACTCATGTAACCGCTGGTAATCAGAAGTGTCTCTATCCTGCTGTTGACTGGCCCACGAATATGTGCTTGCCCTTGCCCCTGCCTTTGCCTAAACCCTTCAAGAGCCCAGAATCCCTGCCTTGTGGTATCTGGAAAAGTTCCCCCTGCATTCGTAAGCTTCTTTATTTTTATTTTATAGCCTCATGTCTGTTAATCTGCTCAGGAATCAGGCTCTGAGTAATGTTGAAAAGGAGACTGGATCCCCGCCAGCATGGCTCAGTGGTTAAGCATTGACCTATGAACCAGGAGGTCAAGGATCAATTCCCGGTGAGGGCACATTACCAGGTTGTGGGCTCTATCTCCAGTGCAAGGCATACAGGAGGCAGCTGATCAATCCCGTTATCTCATCATTGATGTTTCTATCTCTCTCTCTCTCCCTCTCCCTTCCAATCTGAAATCAATAAAAAAAATTTTTTTAAAGGAAAGGAGACTGGAGTTGGTAGGATGACAGGGTAGGGGGAGGGGGGCGGGGGGACATGGAGGATGACTCTAGTCCCAAAGTTGGGGTAATGAGTTGGAGCTCCAGATAACCTGATAGTAGCTCACGGGAAATCTCAGGGAGATGTGACTGTGATGTTGCTGTGTCCTGCCAGCATGGTCCCTGTGCGGACAGAGCACTGGATCCTCCCTGTTCCTCACCTCATGTGGGCCCATACTGTGTGGATGCCTTTCACATGGAGAGTGCTTTTTAGGCAGCTCATACCTGGCATGTCCTAGGGATGTGTGTGGAGGGTGCAGAGATGAATAGGAGGTGGCCATCACCACTGGGGAATTTGCAGTCTCCTGGGAGATGGACCGGTAGCAGGTCATTTTAACAGAATGAAGTTGTGAGTGATTGGCTCAGGTTCTGGGATGGGGCCATGGCTCTGAGCTAATGAATATCCATCACTGGCTTGGCCCTGTCATCCAAGCTCATCCATCTTCCCAGGACTCGAGGAGACAAGAATTGTGGGCTCCAGCACTTGGGCCAATTATCTTTCTGTTTTAATATGACATAGAATAGAAGTTGGGGGGAAATATAAAGAATGAATGCAACTTGGTTAAAGTTTCCTAGTCTTCCTTGAGAATAATCATGGTAGAAGCTCAGGAGAGACCCTTTGCTTTAACATCAGATGACAATGGTGGAGGGACCCTCATCCTGAGTCTGTGCAACCAGAGTTTGGAGCAGGCCCCCTGGTAAACAGAGGGGACAGACGCCAACATCCTCAAGGGCACGCATGTTGGTAAACTGCTAAAATAATAAAGGAGTAGCTTCAGTCAATGGTCACCATCTTCAGACAATTTTTCCATGAAAGTGTGGGGGTCTGTCTCCTTCCCTGGAACCTGGGTGGGCTTCTCTCTCCTCTCCCACCCAGAGTATTTGGCAGAAGTGATATGATGAGATTCTGAGATGAGATATTTTTAAAAAAACACTCATAGCCATGACTGATTTGGCTCAGTGGATAGAGCATCAGTCTTCGGACGGAAAGGTCCCAGGTTCGATTCTGGTCAAGGGCATGTACCTTGGTTGCCGGCACATCCCCAGTGGGAGGTATGCAGGAGGCTGATCAATGTTTCTCTCTCATCGATGTTTCTAACTCTCTAACCCTCTCCCTTCCTTTCTGTAAAAAAATCAATAAAATATATTTAAAAAAACCACTCATAGCTCCTTTGAAGAATATCTCAGGACTCGCAGAGCAGCCCAGCATGCCAGTCCCACCCATCCTGCACCACCGCGTGGGAGAGGAAGTCTGCAGAAGACCCAGCCATTCGCATCTTCCTAGCCAAGGCCCCAGACACGAGGGTTCAGAGATAAGCCAGCCCTCTGCGCCCTGTAGAATTCATGAGCATGATTTTTGCCCAATGCCACCCAGTGTGGGAAGCTTGGTGTGCAGTAACAAATATCCGGAGCAGGGCAGGAGCCAAATGATATTGTATGACACAGCCAGCGCTCAGATGTTACACAGTGAGTGACTAAGACTTCACACATTTCAACCAGACTCTGGGCCGCCTGGCGCCCTAAGTTAATGATCCTTTTGGATTCTTGCCACAAGGGAAAAACATCAGGGTAAACAGAATATAGTGGGACTTTTAAAATCCATTAAAGATATGCTCATACAGTCTACTTTTCTCAGTGTCACTAAAGGAGGCCACACTGACAACAGGAGGAAGAGTGGGTGACACCACTTGGGAGATTTGTTTTCAGGAGCACATGCAAGGAGCCCCGCGCTGATTCTGGGAAGGAGAAGACACACTAGTACACCCTAGCAGTTTTCAAACAGTGTGCTCAAGAACTTTTACAACATGCAATACCTGACTGTTTAGTCAGGGGCACTGACCTCTTTTCCCTTAGATTGTCAAATAAAAAAAAATGACAACAGCCAACACAACAATAGTTGTTTGGTGTGAAAGAATCAAAATTATACCAATTATTTTGTCAGATCGGCAAAAATATATTTTTTGGTGTGCTGCAGAATATTAGTAATTAGTTTATGTGCTCCATGAGATGAAACAGGTTGAAAATCACTGCTCCAGAGGGACCTTGGCCCCAGCTGAAGTCTCCAGGCCATGATGAGGACAGAGCAATGGGGACTGGAGTGGCAGCAAATTGGCATATGGGAGACCCTCGGGTTTGACAGCTGGGTGAGGAAGTTCAGTCTGCATCATGCCACCTTCAGGGTGAAGGCAGAATAAAAATTTATCTTGCATATTTACTTATTTATTGTATTTTTAAAATATATTTTTATTGATTATAGAGAGGAAGGGAGAGGGAGAGAGAGATAGAAACATCAATGATGAAAAAGAATCATTGATCAGCTGCCTCCTGCATGCCCCATACTGGGGATTGAGCTAGAAACCCTGGCATGTGCCCCTGACCAGAATCAAACCCGAGACCCTTCAGTCCACAGGCTGACGTTCTATCCACTAAGCCAACCTGGCTAGGGCTTCACTTACTAGTATTTATTTTTAAACAAAAACTTACATTGCGTTTACTCTTTGTCTTGGAATAGTCATTAATTTGTCATAACAGTCCTATTAGCAGAAGTCTCCCTTGTCCAGATAGTCCCTGCATGTGTGGATTCAAACAGCCTTACTGTTCACACCAGGAACTCAGGCTTAGCTAACACTTTGCAAAACCAACTCACCTGGAAGGAGCAACAAGCCAGACTGCCTTTGCTATTCACCAGAGACAAGCCTATGATTTTAAAGTTTAAATTTGCTAATTGTTTTCGGGGTAACATGATAATGATCATTTTTAGCTGCATCACCTGTCTGACTGTGTGGATTGGATACAGAGCCAGGCACATTCACACCCAACTCCAGGGGCATATGTACTGTGAAGCTGGTCCAGGTTTAGGATTAAAGTTCTGCTGTGTAAGTAAGACTTGACAGATAATGAATAAGACCTTTTACGTCTCCAATTTACTTAATGTCTCAGACACACCAATTCTGGATCTGCCTTTGGAAGGAGGGGGGGCGGGTGAGAAAGTGACTATATCCAGGTGCAGTGAGATGGCCAGGAAGGAAAGTCCAGATGTGATTTTGTGATTCAGGATTCAGTGACAGTGTTTCCTCCTCCAGACCTATTCCTGACATCCTCTCTGCTCAGGAGGCCCTTCCCCTAGACACCTGCCTGCAAATCCTCCTCATTCTTTAAAATTCCACTTCAACAAGCCCTTGGCCATGGTGCATTGCTGTCATCCCAAATCAACATGACTCAACTTTTCCTGTCATATTGATAGGTCTTTACAATGGTCAGGTGACACGTATCCCAACAGCTATACTAATAAAAGCCTAGGTGGCCCTTGTGCCTTTGCGCCCTCATGTCACCACAAGATGGCCGCCCCCACACCATCACAAGATGGTTGCCCCCACGTCGTCACAAGATGGCTGCCACAAGATGACCACCACATGATGACCACCAAAAGATGGCCAGCAGGGGAGAGCAGTTGTGGGCAATCAGGCAGGCAGGGGAGGCCAGTTGGGGGTGATTGGGTCAGCAGGGGAGGGCAGTTGGGGGCCATTTGGCTGGCAGGGGAGCAGTTAGGCATCAATCAGGCTGGCAGGGGAGTGGTTAGGGGGCAATCAGGCAGGCAGGCAGGCAAGTGGTTAGGAGCCTGGGGTTCCAGATTGGAGAGGGTGCAGGCTGGGCTGAGGGACACCTCCCCCAGTGCTCCGGGCCTCTAGTATCCTATGAAAAGGCTCATAGCCCTCACAGTACCATGCACAACACGCCATACAAGAGACAGAGTTCAATACACGTCTGTATTTGAGTGAATTGAAGCTGGATTCCAAATGAAACCCTTGGGAGCAGTAAGGTGGGGAGGGGAGAAAGACACAAGATCTTTGCTGTGAAACCAATAGTCAACACTAAGCCTGTGTAGGTATTAGATCGCAGAGTCTAGAGATGTAGGGCCAGTCTCTAAATGTTTTCATTGCTTTGGTCATTGCATAGCTCATAGTCAAAAATTAAGAAAATATGTCAATCATGTCCTGAAGGCCTCCTGTAACCCAAGTTCCAGGAGAAAAGTTGCACTTTGCTTGAGATAAATAATAGAAAAATGTAGCTACTTAAGCACAAAGCAATGATAGCTTAAACAATAACAGTGGTCACAAGCTGTTTAGTCTCTGCCTTTGGCTTTAAAGATAACATCACTGACACACAATCATGAGATGTTTTGCAGAATCCTGATTCCTCAGCCCAGTTAGATCACCGACCACAGTGATGAAGGCTCCAGACAAGATGATGTCAGGAAATGAATTAATCGGACTAAGGAAAACCACTGAAGCTTACACAAGAACTAACCAGTCAGCACTATCCTTGATCCTCAATCTTTGTCTTTAAAAACCCTTGATTAAAAATCATTGGGGAGTTCAGGCTTTAAGCATTAGCTTCTGGTTCTCCAAGCTTGGTGCCATGAAAATAAACTGCCCTAATTTCTCCACTGCAAAACTTGGTATTAGTGTTTGGCTCTGCTGCGTGTCAGGTTGGGGACCCTCCTTAGGTTTCTTTACAGCAGTTCATGAAAACTCCATTAGTGTAGATGGGGGCTCGGCTGTTTTTCCCACATAAAGTTGCTCCCAGGAGGAAGGGCACTAGAAAAACAGTCTCAGTCCAGTTGTGACAAGCACACAGCCACCTTTATGGAGAAGGCACAACACCTCTGTACATCTGCCCTCCAAGGAAGTACAAGGCACACAGTGGGGAGACCCACCTCTGTTCTGGGGGTGTGTATCTCATCAGTGCCTTGCTGGAGGGGGCAACATCAAAATGTTCTAAAGGCAGAGGCCAGGGTCCTCCTTAAAACAGAGGGACAGGGACCAGCAGGGTGTCACAGCTCAGATGCAAAGTCAAAGACCTTGAGTGCCCCACTACTGGTTCTCATGCTCATGCACACACAAGTGGTGGGCTCAGGAGATCTAAGCTTGTTGTGATGCTAATTTCAGATAGTTTGATAGTAAATAACAAGGTGTTAAGTTGTGTGGTCCTGGCAGTCAGGGCAGGGAGTCAGTGAAAGCTGAGGATTTGGGGAAAGCTGCCTACACCAAGACCTGCTTACTCTAATCACTCTCTGTGCTGTTCCCCACAGGGGTGACCATGCTGGCCAGATTGTGACCTTTGACACAGTGTGACTTTTTAAGGCTTTGCTCTACCTCCTATGGCCTGGCTTGCCCCTTCCTGGCCCAGGTACCTGGAAGGACCGATGTAAACCACAGACAGCAGCTCCTATGGACAGAGTTCTCAGTGCTGTGTGCTAGAATCATTTGCTCAAGCACCAAAGATTCTGCACTGGGGATACCAACTTCATATGTGTGGGTGAGGCCCTGTATGTGCCAGTCCAAGGGAGATAAAATGCTTTTCAATAAAAAGTTACTAATTAGAGAATGACAGAGAATAACTCAGCACAATTTTGAAAAAATCAACAAGAATAAAATTGTTACAAGTAAAAATTGTCCACATTGTTTAAATAATGGGGGTCTGCCATCTCCAAAGATCTAATTGAGGTCCTAACAAAATCCCCTCACATTTACTAGTGTGACTGACTGGATGTATTTTAGGACCATGAATTCCTTTTCAGCTTCACAGTGCCCTCTGGTGGCACACACAACAGAAGACATATTAACCACCATTAGCATGTTGCTTAAATGCATGTGACTAAAGATTTTTCTCAAAAATTCTACATTTTTCTTGCTGCAATTTAGGTAGGCCTTTTAATGTACTTTGATAATACTGTTTATTAATACACTAGAGGCCCAGTGCACAAAAATTTGTGCACTCGGGGGGGGGGGGGTCCCCCAGCCCAGCCTGCGCCCTCTTGCAGTGAGGGACCCCTCGGGGGATATCCACCTGCTGGCTTAGGCCCGCTCCCTGGGGGACCAAGCCTAAGCTGGCAGTCAGACATCCCTCTGGCAGCCCGGGAGCCCTGCAGGGAGTGGGCCTAAGCCATCAGTCAGACATCTTTAGCGCTGCTGAGGAGGCAGGAGAGGCTCCCACAACTGCCACTGCGCTGGCAGCCATCTGCCCAGCTTGTGGCTGAGCGGAGCACACTGACCACCAGGGGGCAGCTCCTGCATTGAGCGTTTGCCCTCTGGTCGTCAGTGCGCATCATAGCTACCGGTTATTCCCAGTCATTCTGCCATTAGGGTCAATTTGCATATTATCCTTTTATTATATAGGATTATTATATAGGATTGTACTGAGTTAACAATAGCAAAATTAAAAGTGGTATAGTTAAAAAACCAAGCCCACCACCCTCCCCTCTTAGTCCAGAGCCCAGTGACCTGACAGTGTAATTAAAGCAGCCCACTTATTGAGGCTCTAATAGGTGAGAGAGACTTTACTGGAATTATATTTTCCATTTTATTATATTTTCACGTATACTTGATGTATACATGTCAAATAAGTAGGG
The DNA here is from genome assembly GCF_000147115.1 of Myotis lucifugus. NCBI lineage: Eukaryota > Metazoa > Chordata > Mammalia > Chiroptera > Vespertilionidae > Myotis > Myotis lucifugus. The sequence goes on along the minus strand of NW_005871048.1, from coordinate 51,688,906 downwards.
AAGTAGCATATGCCTTCATTTGGACATGTTTCTAAACTTCATAGAACTGTTTCCATTTTAAATAAAATCCTGAGTGCAAGGCAGGTGCCATGGTGCTTGGGACAAAGTGAGACTCAAAACATGGTTGTTATGGTTCATTTAGAAATGTTCTGGTTTTCTTAGTACTCACAGGACCTCATTCAGGGAGGAGGGAGTGAAATGGGGAAGCTCTCTCTCACAGTTCAGGGCTCAGACAGAGCCCACCTCATTGCCACCCAGGGCTGGGCTCCCAACATCACAGCTCCTCGTTTTCCAGTGATTTCGTTTTATTCCACTCATGGCTATTGGCACCCAAGCACACTGTTTTCCCCAAAGCACATCCTCTGTGATTGGCTGGTTGAGCCAAGGGTGGTCCCATTGCCAGTCCTCAGCCAAGGCAAGATCATGAGATTCCTTCTTGGAGCTACTGCTACAGTTCTTGATGCAGCCCCGGTGACAGCCTCCCCAGCCTGTTAGATGTGACTTCACCTTGACCTAAGAAGTATATGAGTAAGAATCTGTGGCTGATTCTGAGGGAAGCTGGTCATGCGGAAAACTGAGGTGGCATGCAGAGCTGACCAGGGTAGCTGGGCTGAGATCTCTGTGGACCAAGTCACTGTGCCCCCAACCACCCTTTGGCTGCTGCTGCACACCTGCCCTTGACTCCGCCCTGGCTGATTAAGGACCTGGCCTCTTGTACTGTGAGAAACAGAAGTGGCAACTAACAGCAGGTGGTGATTGCTTTTCTAAGAACGAGTGTGGCTTTTTTCTAGTCACTGGGCTGTATGTACTAGTATAATTGTGTGTATGCATTAATATGTGGCATGTGTGCATGTATGTGGTATGTGCATACACATGTGCACATACACGAGAGTGTGAATGTGAGTACGTGGGCATGTGTACTTGTGTGGTAGTGTGAGGATTTACAGGCACATGCATGTGTGCACATGTGCATGTGTGTACATGCAGGGGAATGTTCATGCATATCAGTGTTTTGTGATTGTGTGCACCTGTGTTCCTCTGCACATGCACATGTACATGTGTGTATACTAGTACATGTGCACACATGCATGTTCACAGACACCAGAGCTATGAGGCAGCACAGTCTAGAACAGCGGTTCTCAACCTGTGGGTCGCGACCCCTTTGGGGGTCGAATGACGCTTTCACAGGGGTAGCCTGACCATCGGAAAACACATATATAATTACATATTATTTTTGTGATTAATCACTATTCTTTAATTATGTTCAATTTGTAACAATGAAAACACATCCTGCATATCAGATATTTACATTACGATTCATAACAGTAGCAAAATTAGTTATGAAGTAGCAACGAAAATAATTTTATGGTTGGAGGTCACCACAACAAGAGGAACTGTATTAAAGGGTCGCGGCATTAGGAAGGTTGAGAACCACTGGTCTAGAAGAGAAAGAGAATGAAATCAGGGAGCTGATAGACTTGAGTTTGAATAAACTCTGCCCCCGTAGACCATCTGCCCTGGTATTTCCTGTGCTCGTGGCGATGATGCTGGGAACACAGAGGCCTGTAGGAGTCTCCCACCAGGTAGCACCTGCAGGGCCCTGGGTCCTCCACTATCACCAGCCTGTGCAGGTGCTACAAGGTGCTATAAACTTTGCATTTCTAACTTTACATTTGTCTTAGTTTCCAGGGCTGCCATATCGAAGTACCACAAACTACATTGTTTAAACGAAAGAAATTTATTATCTCCCATAGATTTTGTCTAGAAGTTTGAGATCATGGTGTGAACAGGGTTGGTTCCTTCTCAGTCTGTGAGAGAATCTGCTTCAGGCCTCTTGTCTGGTGTCTTGGGGTTTGCTGCCATACTGGCATTCCTCGGCCTGTAGGAGCTTCTCTCCACCCCTCCACCTTGATAAGGTATTCTTCCTGTGTGAATGCTTGTTTATGTGTGTGTGTTCAAATTTCCCCTTTTTATAAGGACACCAGTCTTTTCGGATTAGGGGTTCACCCTATTCCAGGATGACCTCATCTTGATTAATTACATTTGCAAGGAACCTATTTCCAAATACAGTCACATTATGAGGAACATTATTAGGACTTCAACATAGGAAGTTTTGGGGACACCAATCAACTCATAACATTATATATTAGTTTCCATATCCAACTTAGACACTAAAGTTTTTATCTTTATATTAAATACCACCTATGAAAACACTTTTTAAAATTTTACAAGCTATTTATTCACTAAGCAATTGATTTTAAAAGAAGCTTATATGAAATATCTGTTTATGATTATATGATTATAATTAAGGTCTATTAGTAATCAGTGTGGTCCAATTAACTAAAATAGAATAACAAATTCAACCTGTGTATTTGAGTAGGCAGGTGTATTGCTTTATGTAGTTTTAATTTTATGACCAGCAGAGGGCACTCCAGGCTAAACTTTGGAATGCCTTTGTATTTTTACTAGTAAATGACTTGAATAGACTACAGTGAAATAAACCAGTCAGAGAAAGACAAGTACCATATGATTTCACTTATGTGTGAAATCTAATGAACTAAATAAACTAACAGAGTGGAGACAGACTCATGGATACAGATAATAGACTGACAGCTGTTAGAGGGGAGGGATTTGGGGGCTGGGTGAGAAGGGTGAAGGGATTAAGCAAAGAAGAAAAAAAAAAGAAAGACTCAGGAACACAGACAACACTATGGTGATTGTCAGATGGGAGGGAAAGGAAAGGGAAAGGTAGAAGAAAGTAAAGGGAAGATAAATGGTGATGGAAGGAGACTTGACTTGGGGTGGTAAACACAGTACAATTACAGATGATATATTGTAGAATTGTATACCTGAAACCTGTGTGATTTTATTAACCAACATCACCCCAATAAATTCAATTAAAAGCACACACCAAAAAACAAGGGTACATCTCAGTCTTATTCCTAATTTTAAAGAAAAAGCTTTTAGTTTTTGTAAATTGAGTATGATGTTGGCTGTGAGTTTGTCACATATGGCCTTTATTACAGTGAAGTATGTTCCCTCTGAGAGTTTTTATCAAAAATGGATGCTGGATTTTAACAAATGATTTTTAATCATATCTATTAATATGATTATGTAATTTTTATCCTTCATTTTGTTTATGTGGCATATTACATTTATTGATTTGCAGATATTGTACCAACCTTGCATCCTGGAATAAATATTAGTTTGGTGGTAACAAACTCCTTTAGCTTTTTATTGTTTGGGAAGCTGTTTATTTCTTCTTAAATTATAAAAGATGTCCATTTTCACCACTCTCATTCAACAGAGTACTAGAAATCCTAGTCACAGCAATCAGACAAGAAGAAGAAGTAAAGGTATCCAAATAGGAAAGGAAGAAGTAAAATTGTCATTATTTGTAGATGACATGATACTGTATATAGAGAACCCTAAATATTCCATCAATAAACTACTAGAACTGATAAATAAATTCAGTAAAGTAGGAGAATACAAAATAAATATCCAGAATTCAGTTGCATTTTTGTACATTAATATTGAACTATCAGAAAGGGGAACTAATAAAATAATCCCATTTATAATTACATAAAAAATACCAAGGCATAAACTTAACCAAGGATATAAAAGATCTGCACTCAAAAAATTACAAGACACTAAAGAAAGAAACTGAAGAAGATAAAAATATGTAGAAGCATATACCATGTTCATGGATAGAAATAATTAACATTGTTAAAATGCCCACACTACTGAAAGCAATAAATAGATTCAATGCAATTCCTATAAAGATACCAATGGCATTTTTACAGAACTAGAACAAATATTTCAAAAATTTGTATGGAACCACAAAAGACCCCCGATTGCCACAGCAATATTGAGAAAGAACAAAGTTGCAGAAATAACACTACCTGATATAAACTATACCACAAGGCCATAGTAATCAAGACAGCATGCTACTGGTATAAAAACAGACTATATAGATCAGTGGAACAGAATAGAGACTCCCCAAAATAAACCCGTGCTTTTATGGTCAATTAATATTTGACATGGGAGACAAGAACATACAATAGGGTGAAGATAGTCTATTCAGTAAATGATGTTGGGAAAATTGAACAGATGCAAAATAATGAAACTAGACCACCTTCTTACACCATACAAAAGAATAAACTTAAAATGGGTTAAAGACTTAAATCTTACATTCAAAACTATAAAAATCCTAGAAGAAAACATAGGCGGGAAAATCTCAGGTATGTCTCATAGCAATATTATTTCTGATATATCTCCTTGGGTAAGGGAAATAAGAAAAAATAAGCAAATATAACTACATCAAACTAAAAAGTTTTTGTAGCCCAGGTGTCCACAGTAGATGAGTGTATAAAAACACTGTACGACATTTACACAATGGAATACTGCTTGGCCTTAAAAAAGAAGGAAGTATTATCTTTTGCAACAGCATGGATAGACCTGGAGAGTATTATGCTAAGTGAAATAAGCCAGTCAGAGAAAGACAAGTAACAGATGACTTATGTGAAATTTAATGAAGAAAGTAAACTAATAAGTAAAATAGAAACTGACATAGATATAGAGAACAGACGGACAGCTGTCAGGGAGAGGGATGGTTGGTGGCTTGGGTGAAAAATATAGATTAGAAATCAAGAACTTTAGAGCTACTTATCTGTACAGTTGTGGGATTCTTTTGTCAGTTTTTTAAAAATATATATTTTATTGATTTTTTTACAGAGAGGAAGGGAGAGGGATAGGGAGCTAGAAACATCGATGAGAGAGAAACACCGATCAGCTGCCTCCTGCACACCCTCCACTGGGGATGTGCCCGCAACCAAGGTACATGCCCTTGACTGGAATCGAACCTGGGACCGTTCATTCCGCAGGCCAATGCTCTATCCACTGAGCCAAACCAGTTAGGGCTCTTTTGTCAGTTTTTATGTTGACACCAAAAAATAAAATACAGGAACATAGACTAAGGCTGGCATTTGGTGGGTAGGTAAAATGGAATGCCAGTATGGCAAGAAAGTTGGCTTTATTCTCAGCAGACTGATTACCTGAGAAGCGATGCTGTGCTAGAGGAAAGGCAACAGCGACAATGACTTGAAAATGTACTTTTATGTGAGGAATAACATGAGCTTCGTGCAGTCCAGCAACAGGTGTCATGGGAGAGGGAAATTCTGAGAATGGCAGGATGAGAGGCTGTGGTCAATGGCAGAATCTAAGTGATGGAAGAAAATGCTGGGTGTGGCTTGACTTCGGTGGTTGGTTCATATTGTGGAGGGCAAGGACTTATGTGAAGCTTGATGGCTTCTTTGATAGGAGAACACATTGGGTGGACAAATTGCCATGAACAGACACACCTGGAGGTGGGGTGAGGTGAAAGAGACGGAGTCAGGATGGTGAACATGAAGGCATCAGAAGTCCCGGTGGGAAGTCAAGTGCCCCCTAGAAGCAGGGCTTTTTACATCAAAGTGGAAGGACATGTTCCCAAGCCATATTGGAAATCAGAGACAACAGGGACAGCTGACATCTCATGCAGTGATAAGGACCAGGCCTATGGGTCATGATGCGTCAGCTGGACCCCAGTAGTTACCTGGTGAGTTGGGGTGTGGGTTGTGGTACTCAGGGTACAGTTAGGAGCCACGTCAGCCTGAATGATGGGATTAACTGGTTCCCAGAACTATATATCTAGACACTGAAAAACGGACATCTCTGTGGGGCTGCAGCTATTTTCTCCTTTTCCCTCCTTCAAATAATGTGTCTGAGTTTGGGACTTTTCTATATTACCTGACTTTTAACAGGATTTAAACTCTAATTTCAAATTACCCACCTTCCAAGCTCCTCTTCAGGTCTTTGGTTGGTGGCTATCACCAATGGAGGAACAAATTATGTTTGGAGTGTGTCAATTAAGAAGGCATCACTAGTAAGTAATGAAATTCATCTTATTCTATTGTTTTATCTTACCTTAGACCATTTGGAATCCAGAGTGTACTGATTTATTAGAGATTTAATGCAAAAACATGCCCTAAGTAGAAAATACTTCACTTGTTATCATAAATATTCATCTATACTGATTCAAATTGCAAAAGAGAAAAAATGCCAAAATTCAATGCACCAATCCAAAGTTTCAATGATCAAATCTCACAATATAAGTATTAGCACAAATATTATCTGTTTTTTCCCATATAAAGTTACTCTAGAGGCCATAATCTGGTCATAATTACCACTGGCAGAGAGGATCCTGGGGGTTTACAACAGGCATGTGAAGGTTTCTTGCCTGCTTATTCTTCTATATAATGACAACCCCACCATTACATTTAGCCAAGATTTAGGGAAAGAACATTTGGCTTTACCTCCAAATCCCATAGGGTATAGAATATCTTCTCTCAAGATGTGTCCTGTTTCCTGGCTAACAGGTAATGTATCCAGTTTTATGGCATGTGCCCAGATAGAATGTGAGCTGCAGGTACATTTTCATCATGCCAAAGGTATCAAAGTATTTAACTATTTATGAAATCATGCAAATTACTCTCTCTACTTACCTTTAAAATGGCTCACATTGCTGATCTGCCCACCATCCAAAACCATTTTTGAAGTTGATGAATCATGTGGTCAAATAACCTGTCAAATCAGTTTATGAAGTCACCCAGTGTAATGAGATGTGACCCACTGCAGTACATCAATTACTGGAAAGGTTTATTGTGGCAGACACTGGTGGAATATGTGGTTTTCTCATTACACATCACTCATTAGCACTGAGAGAATCAGGCTTCATGTCCACATGGAAAGACTAGAGATAGAGTAGCAATAAAATAGAAAAAATAATTAAAATAAAAATTAGTGAACAACTATAATACTACATATATTTTTTGTCTGACTGTGGTTTACTCATGTGTGTATATATACCTCTACACTAATAAAAGAGAAACATGGTAATTGGCGTACGACCGCTACCCTTCCGATTGGCTAATCAGCGTATCCTTATGCAAATTAACTGTCAGCCAAGATGGCGGCCAGCAGCCAGGCAGCTGGAAGCGAACACGAGGCTTGCTTGCTCCCGTGACTGCAGACTCCAACGTTCCCCGCCTTGCCGGACTCTGAGCTGGCAGTTTGAAACATTCTAACAAATATAGCCGGCTGGGATCTCAGAGCTGAAGTTATACATTGTTTCGATTATAGAACGGCAAACAAACCAGCAGTGGAAGCCTCAGAGCTAGAGCCAGAGCTAAAGCTGGCCCAGAAGAAAAAAAAAAAAAGAAAAAAGGAGCGGTTGGGAGCTTCAGTCAGCCTGAAAGCAGCCCTCAGCCCCTCACCCAGACTGGCCAGGCACCCCAGTGGGGACCCCCACCCTGAAGGGTGTGTGACCAGCTGCAAACAGCCATCATCCCCTCATCCAGGTTGGCCAGGCACCCCAGTGGGGACCCCCACCCTGATCCAGGACACCCTTCAGGGCAAACCAGCTGGTCCCCAGGCCTCTATCCTATATAGTAAAAGGGTAATATGCCTCCCAGCACCGGGATCAGCGGAGCCGCGAGGCCTCCTGGCACCAGATCAGCATGACAGGGTGCAGCGCCCAAACCCCCTGATCGCCCTGCGGCTCTGTGTGTGACAGGGTGCGATGTCCCAACCCCCTGATCGACCCTGCTCTGTGTGTGACAGGGGGTGGCGCCCCAACCCCCCCCACACACATACACAGGCCCTGCTCTGTGTGTGACGGGGTAGAGCCATAACCTCCCCATCGGCCCTGCCCTGAGTGTGACAGTGGCAGCACCCCAACCCCCTGATCGGCCCTGCTCTGTGGGTGACAGGGGGCGGTGCCCTAACTCCCCTATCGGCCCTACTCTGTGAGTGACAGGGGGGAGCTCCCCAACCCCCTGATGGGCCCTGCTCTGTGCGTGACAGGGGGGAGCTCCCCAACCCCCTGATGGGCCCTGCTCTGTGCATGACAGGGGGGAGCTCCCCAACCCCCTGATGGGCCCTGCTCTGTGCGTGATGGGGGGTGGGGGGGCAGTGTCCCAACCCCCTGATTGGCCCTGCTCTGTGAGTGACAGGGGGCAGCGCCCCAACCCCCTGATTGGCCCTGCTCTGTGCATAATAGGGGGTGGCGCCGCAACCTCCCCATTGACCCTGCCTTGAGTGTGATAGGGGGTGGTGCCCCAACCCCCCAATCAGCCCTACCCTGAGCGTGACTGAGGGTGGCATCGCAACCTCCCAATCTGCCCTGCTCTGTGCATGACGGGGGCGATGGCCCAACTCCCCAATCAGCCCTGCTCTGAGCCCGACCAGGGGCTGCACCTAGGGATTGGGCCTGCCCTCTGCCACCCAGGAGCAGGCCTAAGCCAGCAGGTCGTTATCTACTGAGGGGTCCCAGACTGCGAGAGGGCACAAGCCGGGCTGAGGGACCCCCCCTTCCCCCCCGAGTGCACAAATTTTTGTGCACCGGGCCTCTAGTATATATATATATATTATGTGTGTGTGTGTGTGTGTGTGTGTGTGTGTGTGTGTTTCTGATAACTGGGTTATAGACTGTCACACTGATAAGTTGTCTTTATTTGTACCCCACCCAAGGTAGATGATCCCATATAGGGCCGAGATTCACATATTCTCCCATTATGACACACTGTTCCCTGCAATGTTCCCATCTCATCTTTGAGACACCCCAGACCCCTTTCAAGAGATGAAGTCTGAGAAGGTAAACTGCAGGCAGAAGTTGGATGCCCCATGTATGGATGGTCACTCAGAGTGTAGGATGCTAAACAATTGATAGTCTCAAAAGGCATCTGAAGTATGCTATGAGCCAGTGCTACTTTCCTGAAGTTTACTGGCTGAAGTCACTTCTAGTTAATGCATTTATGATACATGGAATAGCTTCAGATACAAAAGAACAGAGCTAACATGGACGTGTATCTGAAATAATTCACCCCAGAACGTTTTTATTCAGTAGTTGGCCCCATTATTTATTGCTCCACAACCCCTATGAGTAGGAAGTCAAACTTGAGTTTCTTGCCATCAATGTGATCTTTTTCAATACTCTGTTCTTTCCTAGTTAGTGAGAAAATTACCCAGAGAGAGATGGAGAGGCTATAATTTTCACAGAAATGTTGAATATAAAAACTTACAGAACAGACAATTTGAGAGAAAAATATTTTTCTATTGACATCTTTACCATAAGTGTTTTGTAAGAAAATAAGAACCTTTAAATATTAATTGAACTATAGGGCAAGTCATTATATATGACTTTAAACAAAAGTAGGCTCAGATATAAAGCTTTGTTGCAGGATCTTTCCAGAGGTAGCAATCATTCCAATAAGATGGAAAACTTTGCAAGATACCTTGATGAAAGTGTTTCATGAGAGTCTAGAAGAACATTGATTTGTTACTTTACTCTTAAATGTGATATAAATACTTCAAGTTTTGCACTCAATGTAAACAAAAATCCATCTGACTATAGATATTTAATGGGATCAATTCTATACTTAACTTTCTTAAAAATCCTTTATTTTCAAGGATGTTCAAAATGTGCCTCAAGAAAACCAAACACCATGTAATGAAGGCTGGGGGGTTATAAGCAGTTAAAATAGCTACATGGAAGTTTCGGTGTATTATAGGCTATGTGAGATAATTCGACGTTCCATTTAATAAAATGACAATATTTAAAATTTATTTTAAGGCCTTATATTTTTATTTAAACCACATATAAAGTCTCACAATGTCATTCTGTGAATAAAAATCAAATAAATATTGACACCATTTTGCAGAGAAAAACACTTGGAAAATCCTCTACTTGGAAGGATGGGTTGGCTTCCACAGCAGAGCAGAATGCTTCGGATATAGGCAGGTGTGGCACTTTTTGGAGAGATTGCATGCTACTGTGTTCAGTAACAGGTTTTGATCCTTTTAAAATCAGGAACAAATCCTGGTAAAAGAGAAAATGAAGACAAGGCTTGGGTCACAGGGGGTGGTTTCATGGAGAGGGTTATAAACTCAAAGGCAGTCAGAAGTCCCCCATTTCTCAGGTCTTATGTCATTTAAATTAAAGTTATGGCTAATTCATTAGGTGTCCTCTGAGTCCCCTGTTAGATTGTCATAGCAAACCCACACAAGAGTTCTGCCATGAAGTCATTAACAAGATGCATGAGTCCCTGAGTTCTCTGCTAACATTCCACGTCGAAGCCCTGTGACTTACAACTTCCATTCTTGTGGGTAGCCGGAATGTTTGTCAGCTATTATGACTGGACCTCCAGAGGTACTCAATTTACAGTATCTACAGTGGAGTGAAAATGAATGAACATCTGTACGTTTGCTCAGATACTATGTCAGGCGATACGAAATTAGCTGTCATAACAAGTCCATAAAGCCTTAACACACTATTTGTCTTGCTCAGTTTGTAAAGTACATAAACAACGGTAAGCTGATCTAAGCTGGCTCTCTTTGGAGGACAGCTTGATCTAGTGGTAATGAGAATCTCATATGGATTTGACCCTGCCGAGAATTTTTCTTCACCCATATGTTCCGTCATTTATTTGCATGCTTAACTGTAGGCTACAAGTACACCAACTTAGTTTCATCTTCTAGTAAAGTTTCATAAAATAAAAAGATTTAGAAATGTTCCTTTTTTTCTTTACTGTCCCAAACCCAGTAACAATAATTTATAGTTTAGATTCAGGGATATTATAGTGGGAAAATGTGCAGATAAGTGAAACCCATTTCTCCAAAGTAGTTTAAAAAGAAAGAGAGATTGAGAGATCAAGACTAAAAAGTCCACATTTTTGATGGAACTATTATAATTTACAAAACACTTAACAAGTGCCCCAATCTGCTTCAAGTGTTTGTAAGAAAATAAGTGTTTTGATATCTTCACCTTAAGTGAAGTACCTGACTAGAGTGATGTACCTGATTAGACTGTCTCACTGTTAATTCCCATTGACTCCATAATTTTCAGGCCAGAGGTCATGAATGTGAGAACTGTTTAACTATAAGGACTAAAAAGTCTAAGATTCAATATTTAATGTAGGGATATTTAGACTAAAGCAGGGATCCTCAAACTTTTTAAACAGGGGGCCAGTTCACTGTCCCTCAGGCCGTTGGAGGGCCGGACTATAGTTTTAAAAAAACTATGAACAAATTCCTATGCACACTGCACATATCTTATTTTGAAGTAAAAAAACAAAACAGGAACAAATACAATATTTGTATTTGCATGTGGCCCGCGGGCCGTAGTTTGAGGACCCCTGGACTAAAGGTTTCAAAGATTGTCTCCATTTACAAATGTGGAAAGAGAGGTTCGGATGTGGAAAGTTACCCATCTGAAGCTGAACAGCCTCTTCTCACACTCCTGAAAATGCCTTATAAGGTGCACAGAGGAATGGGTTTGCCCAAGTGCACAGGTACCCATCATCATCTTCTAAAATATTGCTTATACAACAGATACCACAAGATTGTGTATTAGAGAGGATGGGGTATATAAATCAGATTTTTAGCTCTTCCTTCTAATTATGATTTGGTCATTTTATGTGGATTATACTTGGAAAAAATATTCTTTGGGTAATAAATCTTTAAATAAACAACCAGCAATCACTAAGCAATAAATAAATGGTTGACGAATAGGTAACTTTTTCCCACTTAGTTTCCTCAAAACTTTAGCATTATTTTAGTGGGATTGAATTTAAAAATAACCTTACCATGCAAACCAAGAAACAGTGCAAAACAAAGAAAGATTACAAAGAAAGGTTGAAGGTCAAATTAAAACAGCTTCAAACCTACTACATGGTTCAACAAGTGAACATTCTTAGGAATTTCTTCTAGGTCTTTTTTCTACATTATTTCTATACATCCTGCTATCACAGGACATATAATTTACTTCCATTATTCTCCCTTGAAATGGTAACATGATGATCTTTCATTTTAATTTAGACTATTTTAATTGCAACGGTTCAACATAATAGCCAGTCTCCAATAGTCAACTACTGAGAGTGTGAGCTCTGCTCTATCTATAATAATAAAAGCACAATATGCTAATTAGACCAGATATACTTCCGGATGACCTTCCAGATGAAGCCGGGGCTGTGAGGGAAGCCCAGGTCCTGGGTGCCAGAGGGAAGCTGCCAGTGCCAGCAGCCGGAGGAAGGAAGGCCTACTCTTGCACGATTTTCATGCATCGGGCCTCTAGTTGTAAATAATGTTCTTTGAAGATCATAGTGCTTGCAACTCTGCATGGCTGTTGCATTCCTGATTATTTATGAGAGCATCACACAGAAGAGAGAAACTGGACAACTTTAAAGGGGCTTCACCATTCTGAATGCTTTTTATACACATTAACAATTTCTTTCCACATACCTGTTATCACCTTCCTCAAAATGTACTCTTAATTTAAATCATTTCTAAATTTAGTAGGAATTCAGATTCTTCATTATTGATTTGCTTTGGTTTAATTTGAGAACCTAACAGATTGGAGCAGCCAATATTTAGAGATTTTAATGTTAAAGCAAAATATTTAGGCAAAACATAAAAAAAGAGAGACAGATATTTCCACCACACATACCTGCTGAACTGCAGAATTTGTGAAAACCCCTTCATCATAGCCCATTGGGTTATCAGCGATCAGATCACTGCCAAACTTTTCCTTCCAATCCATAGAAAAGATCTTTTCACCATGCTAGTTCTTGTAGAATTTAAATCTCTCTTTCCAGTCTCCTGAAGAAGGAACTTTTATTTTCATCAATTTTCTGTATTTTTTTTTGTTATCAATTTTGTTGATTCTTTCTTTTATCTTTATTTTCCCATTAGAGGCCCAATACATGAAAATTCATGCAAGAGTAGGCCTTCCTTCCCCCGGCTGCTGGCATCAACTTCCCTCCAGCACCTGGGACCCACGCTGCCATCACTGGCTTCCCTCCGGCACCATGGACCTGGGCTTCCCTCCTCCAGCTTCCAGTAGGCATCCAGGACCCAAGCTGGCTTTCCTTGGGCCACCTGCAGGCATCTGGGACCTGGGCTGGCTTTCCTCTGGCCCTGGCTTCATCAGGAAGGATGCCCGGAATGACGTCCAGAAGACACCCAGTCTAATTAGCATATTACCCTTTTATTATTATAGACTAGTGGCCTGGTGCATGAAATTCATGTGTGGGGGATGTCCCTCAGCCCGCCTCACCCTCTCCAATGTGGGCCCCCTTGGGGGGATGTCTGACTGCCAGCAGTCGGACATCCCTCTAGCAATCCAGGACCGCTGGGTCCTAACCATTCACTTACCTGCCTGCCTGATCTCCCCTAACCATTCTGCCTGCCAGCCTGCTCACAGCCAACTGGCCCACCCCTCCCCGCCTGCCTGATCGCCCCCAACTGCCCTCCCTGGCCAGTCTCCCGGAAGTTCTCCCAGTCTAATTAGCATTATACCCTTTTATTAGTATAGATTAGTTGAGTTTGTTTTAGATTTAATTTGCTCTACCTTGTCTATCTTCATTGGTATATGTCTAATGTCTATATTATTGATATGAAATACTTCTTGTTTTTAATATAAAAATGTAACATTATAAAATTTCCTCTTAGCACTGCTTTAATTATATGCCACACATTTTCATATGAGACTGTTCTTTTTTTTTACATTGCCAATATACTCCTTTATAATTATAAAATGCCTTCAATTTTTTTCTGTAAATATTCCTTATATGAAGTCTACTTTGTTTGACATTAAAATAAGCACTACAGTGCCCTGGCTGGGTGACTCAGTTGATTGGAGCGTCATCCCATATACCAAAGGGTTGCAGGTTCGATTCCTGGTCAGGGCACATGTATTGGTTATGATACCTGATTGGGGCTTACACAAAGGCAGCTTATCTATGCTTCTTTCTCACATTGGTATTTCTCTCTCTTCCTTTCCCTCCCTCCCTAAAAATCAAGCTTTCTTTTGTTTAGTGTGTGCACGTTGTGTATTTTCCCATTTCAGTTAAGCTAACTCCCTTTTAAAAAAATGAAGTGGTTTTCTTTTCACACCAGTCATTGCCTTTTATTTGTCTGTCTAGATTATTTACATTTAATGTGCTAATTAATATGAGTGGATTTAAATCTACAATTTTTGCTATTTGTTTTTATGTTGGCACTTTGCTTTTCTTTCCCTCTTTTCTGCCTTTTTTGGAATAACTGAGTAGTTTAATTTTATCTCCATTGTTGGATTATTTCTTATACTTCCAATGAGGCATGCTCCCCAATCTTGCTTCTGGGACTTTCTGCTTGGATCATCTTCCACACCCCCATCATCTTGCTTTATTGCCCTATTTTCCTGAGATCTCTTTGCAATCTCTAGAGGAAGGGAGTAGTGCTCACCTTCAGGAGGAGGAGATAGGCTTCCTGGGGCATCCTCCCAAACTCCCTACTTGAGTAGACTCTCTTAGGTTCCAGCAATACGCAAACCATAATTTGGTGGGCCAGAACCAGACACTTGGCATGAAAAAAAGAGTCACACCTCAAGAGAGTTAAATTTCTAGTGTACCATTGGCTATGTATTATGAAAAATTGGGCCCAGAATATGGAGAGCTTTCTGAGTCAAGGATCTTAAACTTCAGCTCAAATTATGTTTCCTTGGTCTGAATATGCCAAGCAATTCTACAGTTTCTATATTTATTCTCAAATTCATACCATTTTAAAGATTTTTAGTTTGTTGGTTGACTTTTTTTTAATATTCCCAAACTACAGATTGAGAGGAGTGGGGCAGAGGCTCCCAAAAGAGCATTAGGCAATAAATGAGTGAGTAAATGAATGAATGAATGAATGATTAAAAAATAAAACAAACAAAATATATAAATCCTGTAGAGGGGGAAGTGAACACAGCACTTTTCCTGTCTAGTCTGTAGCTGACCTACTGTAGGTCCAGGTCTTTTCCTTAAGGGGTGGTCCTCTTTGCTCAGATCCTGGCCACATGGTATTTTTGTTGATAACTCTAAAGTAGCTATTTCACCAATGCTACGCCCATAGCAGTTACATAAAATTGTGGTGAGTGGTATAAAAACTATTTCCCTCGCAATGTTGAACTACTCTTTCTTTTTAAAAAAATTTATTTTATTAATTTTTTACAGAGAGGAAGGGATAGGGATAGAGAGTTAGAAACGTCGATCCTCTGCCTCCTGCACACCCCCCTCTGTGGATGTGCCCACAACCAAGGTACATGACCTTGACTGGAATCGAACCTGGGACCCTTCAGTCCGCAGGCTGATGCTCTATCCACCGAGCCAAACCGGTTAGGGCTGAACTACTCTTTCTTAATCCCGTGCTGAAAAGAGTGCTTTAATGAAAACAACCATGAAACAAGACCAGAATGACATTGGATTTTTACAAATGTGCTGTTAGTTAAGAACCTAGTAAATGTATAGTCACTTTTTGGGTAATTTTTTCATTTTCTTCAAGAAATAATCAATGCAAAAGACCTGCAAAGATGAGAAGTCATTAAAGGTTTATGCACCAATTTTAGATGTACAGGTGGGTGATAGCATTAAAAGTAACTTAAGCTCTAAACTAAGGTGCAATAACAAGAGGAAAACATGCCAAAGGACTGTTTCATTCTATTAAACCATGAGTATCCATTGGCCAGCCCTACTTTTCCTCTTCCTTCCCATTCATGTACAGTGACAGACTATCACATTTTTCCAACACAAAATGGCCAGTAATATATGTGGGACCATCTCTAGCAGGGGAAGGAGGGGGGGGGAAACCCAATCTGATAGATACGTAGGGGCATTAAAGTTCTGGGGGCGGGGAGATCCACACAAACCACTTAAGCACACTCATTATTATGGCTATTGCTACCTCAGGCCACTGGAGACTTGATAATTTAGTCAGCATTATGCAGTTTGAAGTGTTTCATGTTCTGCATGGGAGCAGGCTGCAATTCAAATATCAGTGGCCATGAAAAATATGCACATACGTTTAGTAGGAAAATCTCCACGGGGACAACAGAGGAGATGGGCATATGTCGTTGCCGTGTGATGGAGAGTTTCTGTGAATTAATCATCTGGACACAGTTTATCACCATTTTTCGTCCTGCCAGAAACATCCCCCTTTCATTTGTTGGAGAAGCTTATTATACATGCACATCCCGGAAAGATAATAAGACCAAGACCTCTGATGCTTAAGTGCAACAGGGTTTCTGGGTTCTGTTCTGACATAGACAACTTTCCCACTGATGGAGCTTTCTGATAGCAGGGTAATTGCTTATTTTATCTAGTTTGGGGAATAGTGTCTCTTTCTACCAGCTACTTTATTACATCAATTACTGCAAACCATCATCTTGTATAATTTATGGGGAAGAATCCAATTTCATTGAGATCATCTTTTAAATGTAAGGCATCCTTTGTTCACATGCTTCCAAATATTAAAATTTTTATCGCATGTCCTAGAAACTAGGAACGCTTCATTTTCTGTGTGAATTGAAACATCTGGCCAGACGTGTAACCTGTGTGATTTGTTTGTTTAATTCCGGGGTGGAAGTGGGGGTTGTTTTGCCTCCCAGATAAGGTATTGCTGAGTGAAATCCCTAATCTTTAAAGTCCCGTTTACATAAGTGGCAGTTTTTAGGAATGAATCCCTAATGCCGTTAAAGCTGAGGGTGACTGCCTGTCAGAATTCTGGCCCGCAGTTACGCCACTTGGTTGTTGTTTTGCTTTAGAAGTACTGAGATGTGCTGCTCTGGTTAGCCGCCGTATAAGTGCAAACCAGAGCAATTGCTTCTGACACTTAAAAAGGATTTTATTGACAGTTGGAAACACGTTGGGGATTTGAAAAGAGTACTTTTCCATCTGTAATACTTGGTGTGATCAAAGATCACTCAGCAGCCCCAGATTAGTGGGAATGAGGCTGCAGCGAGTGTTTGCCACTCCACACGGGATGAGGGCTTGGTTTTTGATTCACACTAATCCCCATCACGATCTAAGTGGAATTTACAGTAATGTGGATATACTTCTCAGGGCTCCTGCCATCGTATATTTAAATAGTCCTAAAGTAGATAATAATATGGCAAGATTTAAAATTTCCTTTTAAAGTTAAATCTTACTTTCCAACTCTCCATTCAGACATTGGTTTAATGTTCCTAACATATTATCTTTAACTCTATGCATTTCCTATACGCATTTATAAATGTGTGCATGATGGATGGTGGTATTTTAGATAATAGGGACCAATCTGCTTCAATTCTCACTGAGCAGTAGCTAGCAAGGTGGTGTGGGAAATCATTAGGCTGCAGGTACAACTGAACAATGATAGATATTGGTCTCCGAAGACCCGGTATAATTTACAATTCCTTCCTTCCTTGTGACTGTCAGTTATAGATACATATATACATATATATTTATTTGCAAAATGCCAACTAGGTGCCCTCTATCTGTTCTATGACCTTGGGTTATCTAAACCTTAATTTCTACTTCTGTTAAAGGAGAACAATTATACCTCACTCAGTATGTTTAAGAAAGAATCAGAGAGTACACTATAAGCAACAACGCTTAAGTATGTGTTTGTTATCATAGGTAAAGTAAAAGCCACCGAGAGAAATGAAATACGCTTGACCTCTTCTATGAACACTGGATGATGGTGGCCACCCCAGAAGTCAGTGGAAAAGAGAGATTTCCCTTAGTAGCACACAGAAGAGACACATAAGTTACTGTTCTGAACTGAAGTCCTGGTCTGAGGACATACCTGACACTCTACAGGGAATTGGCAGGAGAGGAACTTTTTCCAGAAGGAGGGGAGGAAACAGTACAGCTTTAAAGAAGACATGGCCTTCAACCGAATCAGTTTACTTCCAAGTGGCATTGTATTTTCAAATTAACATTTAATCTAATAACCCCATCCAATCCCCACCATATCATTGCAGCTTGACTCCTACCCTCCAATCTTCTACTCCAGACCAAAACCTTAGCACTAACTTCACTTAAAAATTATAGTCCCAACAACATCCTATCTCTTACACCAAGGATAAACCTTCTTCCATCAAGCATCACCATTATCCAAAACTCACACATATGTCTGGTTTTGTGTAAGAAATCCACACACTTAGGTCCATTGCCCATTTTTTGATTGGGTTGTTTATCTTCCTTTTGTTAAGTTGTATGAGTTCCCTGTAAATGTTGGAGATTAAACCCTTATCAGTCATAACATTGGCAAATATGTTCTCCCATGCAATGGACTTTCTTGTTTTTTTGTTGATGGTTTCTTTTTCTGTGTAAAAGCTTTTTATTTTGATATAGTCCCATTTGTTTATTTTCTCTTTAGTTTCCATTGCTCTAGGAGCGGCATCGGTGAAGAAATTGCTTCGGCATATGTCAGATTTTGCTGCCTGTGGATTCCTCTAGTATTTTTATGGTTTCCCATCTTATGATTAAGTCCTTTATCCATTTTGAGTTTATTTTTGTGTATGGTATAAGTTGGTGGTCTAGTTTCATTTTTTTGCATGTATCTGTTCAATTTTCCCAACACCATTTATTGAAGAGACTGTCTTGACTCCAAGGTATGTTCATGCCTCCTTTGTCAAATATTAATTGAGCATAGTGGTTTGGGTCAATTTCTGGGTTCTCTATTCTATTCCATTTATCTATATGTCTGTTCTTGTGCCAGTACTAGGCTGTTTTGAAAGAAGACAGAAGGAAGGCCAAGAGACATATGAAAACATGCTCAAAGTCACTAATCATCCGAGAGATGCAAATCAAAATGACAATGCAGTACCATCTCACACCTGTCAGAATGGCTGTCATTAACAAATCAACAAACGACAAGTGCTGGCAAGGATGTGGAGAAAAAGGAACCCTTGTACACTGCTGGTGGGAATGCAGAATGGTGCAGCCACTGTGGAGAACAGTATGGAGTTTCCTCAAAAAACTAAAAATGGAACTCCCATTTGACCCAGTGATCCCACTTCTAGGAATATATCCCAAGAAACTAGAAACACCAATCAGAAAGGATATATGCACCCCTATGTTCATAGCGGTACAATTCACCATAGCTTAGATTTGGAAACAGCCTAAGTGCCCATCAGCAGATGAGTGGATTAAAAAACTGTGGTACATCTACACAATGGAATGCTACACTGTGGTAAAAAAGAAGGAATTCTTACCATTTGCAACAGCATGGATGGAGCTGGAGAGCATTATGCTAGGTGAAATAAGCCAGTCAGAGAAAGATAAATATCACATGATCTCACTCATTTATGGAATATAATGAACAACATAAATTGATGAACAAAAACAGATGCAGAGACAGAGAAGCTTTGATCAGACCGTCAAACCTCAGAGGGAAGGTAGGGGAGGGTGTGGGTAAGGGGGAGAGATCAACCAAAGGACTTGTATGCATACATATAAGCCTAACCAATGGACACAGACAACAGGGGGGTGGGGGAGAATGGGGAGGTAAGGACACATATATAATACCTTAATCAATAAAGAAATTAATAAAATAAAATAAAAACAAAAAGAATAAATAAAACAATACTTAATTATTTAAAAAACTATTGTAAAAATGCTCTGTAATTACAAAGGTGTTTACAATTACAAATGTGAGGTGTTAGTATACCTTCCCTGTTTATTAAATGAGACAGAATATAAATAAATAATATGTATAAAAAAGAAATCCACAAACTATGCATATTCATATGCTTATTTATTATACATTTATTTATTTTGTTTCACATATATTCATTTTATTATGTAGATAGGTAGATATTAAGATTTATTTATTTATTTATATCTTAGAGATTTCCTTAAAATATTTTTAAAAATCCATGAGGGAATGGAAAAAAGTGATTTTATGGGAGAACATTTTTGCCAATGGTACATCTGATAATGGGTTAATTTATAAAATATATAATGTACTTATACAATTCAACACCAAAAAGACAAACAATCCAATAAAAAATGGGCAAAGGACCTGAATAATCACTTCTCTAAAGAGGACATACAGATGGCCAATAGAAATATGAAGAAATGTTCAGCATCACTAATCATCAGAGAAATGCAAATAAAATCACAATGAGGTACTACCTCAAACCTGTCAGAATGGCTATCATCAACATATCAACAAACAACAAGTGCTGGTGAGGATGTGAAGAAAAAGGAACCCTACTGCACTATTGGTGTGAATGCAGACTGGTGCAGCCACTGTGGAAAATAATATGGATTTTCATCAAAAAATTTAAAATGGAATTGACTTTTGATCCAGTGATCCATCCCACTTCTGGGACTATATCTCAGGAAACCCGAAACACCAATCAGAAAGAATATTTGCACCCCTATGTTCATAGCAGCATTATTTACAATAGCCAAGATTTGGAAATCCATTGGTAGATGAATGGATAAAAAAACTGTGATAGATTTACACAATGGAATACTACATGGCTTTAAAAAAGAAGGAACTCTTACCTTTTGCAACAATATGGATGGACCTAGAGATTATTATGCTAAGTGAAATAAGCCAGTCAGAGAAAGACAAATACCATATAATCCCATTTATATATGGAATCTAATGAACAAAATGAACTGATGAATAAAATGGAACCAGAGGCATAAATACATGGAAAAGACTGACAGATGTGAGAAGGGAGTGGGTGGGGGGACTGGATGAAAGTAGGTAAAGAGATTAGCCAAAGAACATATATGCATAGCCCAAATACACAGACAATAGTGTGGTGATCGTCAGAGGGAGGGGGACCAGGGGGTTAGCTGGAGGTGGGAAAAGAGGGAAAATTGGGGGACATCTGTAATAGTGTCAACAATAAAAATAAAGTAGAAAATATTATACTCCCTGGTCTCTGTTTTTACTGAAAAAACAAAACAAAACCCTAAAATTAAATGCTTTTATGGTATAAACATTGGGTTCTATTTCTTTTAAGTTTTGTTGAAGTTCTGAATTCCAATGTAAAACAAGTAAACACAAAGAGCTAAATGCTTTTACTTTAAAGAAAAATAATGAAGTGTAATGTTTCTAAGGGGCTGCAAATTCCACACTCACATCCTTTTTCTAGAATTCCCTTAGAGAAGGAAAGTGGTCCCTAATCCAATAAATCCTCATCTCTTCATACCAATGGCTTCACAAAGAGAGGCAGTTGCCCCTGGTGGTGGTGGTGGTGGTGGGTTTTCAGAGGACCAGGGCCATACCCAGGGATTTTCCTGATGGAGCTTCGATCATACGTGGTTTTCTACTGTACTTATTTCAAAAGGATTTCTCAGAGGAGCTGGTGCTCCTAGGAGATAGTTGCCAAGTCCTGCCTTTACTCCTGACTATCATTCTTGAGCTCACTGTCCAAAAATGACAAGGAAATTCCTTTCATTGACATTTGGAATTATAATTATAGAACATTATATCAGGGAATACTTTTTCATGGTCTAAACACACACACATGCACACCAACATTTACATACTTGCACAGACATATACCTCAAGCTTTACATCAGTGAAGTTTCATAGAGATAACAAGGAAAGAGATAGCCAAGGAAATTCCTCTGAGGGTTTGAGAGAGCATCAAGGATGGGTAACACCTTGTCTTTCAGAGGATCTTATATTTCATTGGTTTGAGGGTGGGGCAATTATGTGACAGGGCATTGTTGAAAACAGCTGGAAGACACCTAGCAATTAGTGGAGGCTAACCATTTACTAAAGAAGGCAGATAAACCAGAAGCTCAATGAGATAAGGGAAAGAGCCACTCAAGAGAGCTCAGCTAAAACCACAGTTATCCTTGGTGGTAAGGAAAACTTCCTGTCCAAAAATGCATTATCTCAGGAGCAGCATCAGAAGCTGCAGACTGGGAGCAAGATACCACTGAATTAGTCCAGCTATCTAAAGGAGAAAGCAAACAACAGCAACAAAGCAAGCCCCAGTGAAGAACCTTTATACAGAGTTACTATAATAGATTACGTAAGAATCCCAGTTACAACAACACAACAACAACAACAATGACAACGACGACGACAATTTCATGACATGCAAAGAAATAACAAAATGTGATCTATCTATAATAATAAAAGCCTAATATGCTAATTAGACCAGATGTCCTTCCGGACGAAGCTGGGGCTGTGAGGGAAGCACAGGTCCCAGATGTCAGGGGAAAGCCAGTGCTGGCAGCCAGGGGAAGGAAGGCCTACTCTTGCACGAATTTCGTGCATTGGGCCTCTAGTACACAAAGAAAAATAAGAAAAGAGATAATATAGACTGCCTTTGAGAGGGACCAGATGTTGGAATTAGGAGACAGAGACTTCAATGAAAATATCAGAAATATGTTTAAAGGAAACAATATTTAAATAATTTGAGAATATTATGTTGAAATGTCTTATTAAATAAAGTCATGCAGAAAAAAATTATAATGAAATATCACTTCATACTCTTGTTGATATACTAAATAAGACAAAGAATAATATGTTGGTAAGGATATAAAAAAGTTAACCATCATAATTTGATTGTGGAAATACAAAATAATGAAGCCACTTAGTAAAACAGTTTGCCTCAAAATATTAATCACAGCATTAACATATGACTCAATAATTCTAGGTCTAGGTATTTATCTAAGAGAAAGAAAAAGAGATGTACATAAACAACTTGAACTCAAATGTTTCTAGAAGTATTATTTATAATATCCTCAAAGTAGAAACAGCACAAGTGTCCATCAACTGGTGAGTGAATAAACAAAAGTGGTATATGCACACAATGGAATTTTATTTGGATATACATAGACCAAGGTAATAATACATGCTACAATATTGATGAACCTGGACAATATAATGCAAAACAGAATTGGGTAATATAATGCAAAACAGAATTGGGTAATGATTACATAATTTTGTGGATATACTAAAAACTATTGAATTGCACAATTTAAATGAGTGTTTGTGTGATATGTAAATTATATCTCAATACAGTTGTTAGAAAATATTTAGCATTTTGCAAGATATTTAAAGACATGCTTTATAAATCAGACCAGTTCACAGCTGGGGCACCAAAAAATCAACTTGTGACCTGTAATGAGCACTTTCCAGATATGTGTACATATTTACCCAGCATAAATTCAGTCTTTTCTACCTTTTCTGGAACATTATTCCCCCTTATATCTTTCAGTTGTTCTGAAGTCAACCCTCAGAAATGTATCAGAATTGTTCTTGTCCAATTACATTGCTCTAGTCAAGGAGCTGAAGTGTGGTTTATTAACAAACTTGCCAAAAGTGAGATTTACCAGCTCCTGACTCTTTCCCCTGTGTGGTGATTTATCTCAACACAGGCATAGTGCTCATTGTTCAGTTGTCACTCTCTCATATCTATATAATAAAAGCCTAAGCAACCATTAGGGCAGAATGATCAGAACGACTGGTCATTATGATGTGCACTGACCACCAGGGGTCAGACGCTTCAACGCAGGAGCTGCCCCCTGGTGGTCAGTGCGCTCCCACAGTGGGAGTGCTGCTCAGCCAGAAGCCATGCTCATGGCTGGTGAGTGTAGAGGTGGTGTCTGAAGCCTCTTTTGCCTCCGAGGCAGCACTAAGGAGCAGCGAGCCGAGTGGTAAGGAGTGAGCACACAGGCGGAAAAGAGTGAGGTATCCCAGATTGGGAGAGAGATGTCCGACTGCCGGCTTAGGGATCAGGCCTAAGCCGGCAGTTGGACATTCCCCGAGAGGTCCTGGACTATGAAAGGGTACAGGTCGGGCTGAGGGAACCCACCCAGTGCACGAATTTTGTGCACCGAACATCTAGTTTATCACTAGTTTATGTATAAGTTCAGCAAGAAGATGTGCTGTCCAAGGCTAAGTGTATCACATTGACTGTCACACCTAGCAGTTTGTTGTTTTTGTTTTTAATTTATCTTTACTGTTGAAAGTATTACAGATTTCCCTTATTTTTCCCCATTGATGCCCCCCTCCCCTCTACTCTGCTCTTACCCCCTCCCCAGGCCTTCATCACACTATTGTCTGTGTCCGTGAGTTATGCATATGTACACATAAGTTATTTGGTTAATCTCTTCCTGTCCCTTCCTTTCCTTCCTCAGATCTGTCAGTCTGTTTCATGCTCTGATTCTATTTTGTTTGTCAGTTTATTTTGTTCATTAGATTCAACATATGAGTGTGATCATGTGACACTTGTCTTTCTCTGACTGGCTTATTTCACTTAGCATAATACTCTTCAGGTTCCTCCATGATGTCTCAAATTGTAAGAGATCCTTCATTTTTACAGCTGCATAGTATTCCATGGTATAAATGTATCACATCTTTTTTTTAATTTTTTTTTTTTATTTTTCGCTAAAAGTATTACAAAGGGTATTACATAAGTGTCCTTTCCCCCCCCCCCCCCCCTAGACAAGCCCCTGCCCTCCCTTAACCCCCAGTGTCTTATGGCCATTAGTTATGGGTATATGGGATGCATACAAGTCCTTCGGGTGATCTCTTACTCCCCTCCCTCCTGTCCCCAAACCCTCCCTGGGCTTTCCCACTGCAGTTCGAACAATAAGTTTGAGGCAGCTCTGCCCGCTGAATTTATAATTGTTCAAAAGTTTGTGTTGGGTCCTAAATTATCCACCAAAGAGGGAGAACCATGGGGAATTTTTCCTTCATTTGACTGGGCTTGTTTCACATAGGCATAAATGCCCTCAGGTCCCATCCATGCTGGTGCAAATGGGAAAAGAGGTCCTTTCTTTTTAACACGCCGCA
>NW_005871048.1:51598110-51664149 GCF_000147115.1 Myotis lucifugus | reverse complement strand
TGAACAGGAGTGGTGAGAGTGGGCATCCCTGTCTTGTTCCTGTTCTTAGGGGAAATGGTGTTAGTTTTTGTCCATTGAGTATGATGTTGGCTGTGGGCCTGTCATATATGGCTTTTATTATGTTGAGGTATGATCCTTCTATTCCCACCTTTCTGAGAGTTTTTATCAAAAATGGGTGTTGGATTTTGTCGAATGCTTTTTCTGCATCAATTGATTTGACCATGTGGTTTTTTTCTTTCAATTTGTTTATGTGATGTATCACATTTATTGATTTACGGATGTTGTACCATCCTTGCATCTCTGGGATAAATCCTACTTGGTCATGGTGTATGATCCTTCTGATGTACTGCTGGATCCGATTTGCTAAGATTTTGTTGAGGATTTTGGCATCTATGTTCATGAGGGATATTGGCCTGTAATTCTCTTTCATTGTGATGTCTTTACCTGGTTTTGGTATTAGGGTGATGCTGGCTTCATAGAATGAGCTTGGAAGCGTTCCTTCCTCTTGAATTTTTTGTAGTAGTCTGAGGAGGGTAGGTTTTAGTTCTTCCTTGAATGTTTGGTAAAACTCCCCTGTGAAGCCATCTGGCCCTGGGCTTTTGTTTGCTGGAAGCTTTCTGATGACTGCTTCAATTTCTTCCATAGTTATTGGCCTATTGAGGTTTTTAGATTCTTCCTGTTTGAGTTTTGGAAGGTTGTATTTTTCTAGGAATTTGTCCATTTCCTCCAGGTTGTCTAGTTTGTTGGAGTAGAGTTGCCCGTAGTATTGTTTAACAATCATTTGTATTTCTGTGGGGTCTGTTGTTATTTCGCCTCTATCATTTCTGATTTGGTTTATTTGGGACCTCTCCCTTTGCTTCTTGGTGAGCCTGGCTAGGGGTTTGTCAATCTTGTTTATCCTTTCAAAGAACCAGCTCTTGGTTTCATTGATTTTCTGTATTGTTTTTTTGGTCTCTATGTCATTGATTTCTGCTCTAATCTTTATTATCTCCTTCCTTCTGCTCACTCTGGGGTTTTCTTGTTGCTCTCTTTCTAATTCTTTGAGTTGTAGAGTTAGATGATTGACTACCATTTTTTCTTGTTTTTTGAGATAGGCCTGTAGAGCTATAAACTTTCCTCTCAGGACTGCTTTCATTGTGTCCCAGAGTTTTGGATTGTTGTGTTTTCATTGTCATTAGTGTCCAGGATGTTTTTAATTCTTCTTTGATGTCATCGGTAACCCAATCAATATTTAATAACATGCTATTCAGCTTCCAAGTGTTTGAGTATTTTGGGTTGTTTTTATTGTAGTTTATTTCTAACATTATGCCATCGTGGTCTGCGAAGAAGCTTTTTATGATTTCAATCTTCTTGAATTTGTGGAGACTTTGCTTGTGACCCAATATGTGGTCTATTTTTGAATATGTCCCATGAGCACCTGAGAGGAATGTATATTCCGCAGCTGTGGGGTGAAGTGTTCTGAAGATGTCAATTAAGTCCATCTGATCTAGTGAGTCATTTAGGATTGCTGTTTCTTTGCTGAGTTTTTGTCTAGCGGATTTATCCAGTGATGTCAGTGGTGTATTAAAGTCCCCTACTATGATTGTATTGTTGTCGATCTCTCCCCTGATATCTTCCAGAAGTTTTCTTATGTATGTGGGTGCTCCTGCATTGGGTGCATATATGTTTACCAGGGTTATATCTTCTTGTTGTATTGATCCCTTTAGTATTATGAAGTGGCCTTCCTTATCTCTGGTTATGGCCTTCACTTTGAGATGTATTTTGTCAGATATAAGTATTGCTACCCCAGCTTTCTTTTCCTTTCCATTTGCGTGAAAGATATTTTTCCATCCCTTCACTTTCAGTCTGTGTGAGTCCCTTCTAATGAGGTGGGTCTCTTGTAGACAGCAGATGTATGGGTCATGTTTTTTTATCCATTCAGCCACTCGATGTCTTTTGGTTGGAGCATTTAGTCCATTTACATTTAAAGTTATTATTGAAAGGTACTTGTTTGTAGCCATTTCTTTTTTTGTGTGTGTGTGGCTGTTTTCTTTCTGAGCTTGATATTTCTTCTTTTTACACCAGTCCCTTTAGCATTTCTTGCATGGCTGGCTTGGTGGTGATAAACTCCCTTAGCCCTTTTTTGTCTGTGAAGCTTCTTATTTCCCCTTCAATTTTGAATGATAGCCTTGCTGGATAGAGTATTCTTGGATTCAGTCCTTTGCTTTGCATCACTTTGTAGATTTCCGTCCATTCTTTTCTGGCCTGGTGTGTTTCTGTTGAGAAATCATTTGATAATCTAATGGGAGATCCCTTGTATGTTACTTTCCGTCTCTCTCTTGCAGCCTGTAAGATTCTCTCTTTATCCTGAACATTTGCCATGGTAATTATGATGTGTCTTGGTGTGGGTCTTTTCGGGTTCACCTTGTTTGGGACTCTCTGGGCTTGTGTGACTTTTTTCTTCCCCACCTCAGGGAAGTTTTCTGATATTATTTCTTCGAATAGGTTTTCTAATCCATGTTCATCTTTCTGTTGTTCTGGCACCCCTATTATTCGTATGTTGTTTCGTTTCATGTTGTCCCAAAGCTCCCTTAGGCTCTCCTCCTGTCTTTTAATTTTTTTCTCCATTTGCCGTACAGTTTGAGTGTGTTTTGCTTCCTTGTCTTCTAATTCACTAATTCGGTCCTCCGCTTCTCCCAGCCTACTGTTGATACTTTCAATGGAGTTTTTTATTGAAGCTATGTCGCTCTTCATTTCTTCTTGGGACTTACTTAAGTTGTTGATTTTTTCATCTGTTTCTTCTAGCTTCTTGCATAAGTAGTTGAGTTTTTCATCTGTTTCTTCTTGCTTCTTGAACATCCGGTTCATGTACTCTAGGAACCTTATTCTGAATTCTTTTTCCGTCATGTTGCATATCTCTGTCTCACTTAGCTGCTTTTCTGGCGAGTCCTCCTTTTCTTTCCTTTGGGGGTTTCTTTGTCTACCCATGTTTGATCTCACTGACATGACTAGTTGTTGAATCGTTCAGTGGCTGGACCCTGGGTGGCAGTGGCTGCTCCCTGGGTGGCAGTGGCTCCTCGGGCTGTGGTTGCTCCTTGGGCGGTTGTGGTAGCAGCGGCTCCTCTGTTGATAGCAGAGCCTCTGGTGGGTGCTGTTCACAGCTGTGGTGGCTCTTCTGGCTGGTGGAGGGAGGCTTCACACACAGCAACTGTTCCCCAGGCAGAGCGTATGGTGATCAGGAGGCCGCTGTTGCTTGAGTCTGCTGCGTTGATTTAAAGGCACAAAATACAACACAACAAGGCACAACGTACCAGGCACTAAACACTATTGTATTTACGATATTACTAACCCCAGATAAAGGTGGCCTCCCGAGCTAAGAGAGTTGAGAGATAAGGGGGAAAGAAGAGAAAAAGGTAGAAGAGACAGAAGAAAGAAAGAAAAAAAGGAGTGCAAAAATGAAATTGGGAAAAGGGAGGGGAAAAAGAGGAGGAAAAGAAAAAAAAAGTAAGAGAGAAAAGAGAATGAAGTATAAAAGGGGAAGAGACTATTTATATGAGGAGAAAACTCCTATAGGTCCGCCACTAATACCAACAAATTACAGCAGCAGATTCCTGGAGATGAATACAAACTACAAACAACCAATAATATCAAGCGACGCAAGGGGAAACAGAAACACAGAAATAACCGGGGGGGGGAGGGGCAGGAAAATAAAAAGAATAAGCAGTCTAACCTCACAAACAATTCAAAAAAAAAAAACACCCAATATACTCGTCAATCAAGCAAACAACAATAACACAATAGAGAGAGAAAAGAAGAAGAAGAAGAGAAAAAAAAAATTGGATAGTGAAGGAAGATAAGGGAAAGGTGTATAAGGATTTAGAACAGGGGATTGGACGTAGGATATATAAGCAGGGTTAAATTTTGACAGGAGGTAAAAAGAATAGGAAAATCAAAAGCTGGAGTAGGGTAAGAGAAACAGGACAGCAAAAGGGAAAAAGTGGGGAAGATTGTTTAGCACAGAGGCAAATTGAGGTAGAGAACGATGTTGCTAAAGGAATGATGAAAATAGAATGGAGAACATTAGTCCCAAAATAAAATAAAGACAAAATAAAATGACACTTAAAAGAATGGTAAAATGGTAGGGGTAAAAATACTAGTTAAAAATAAAAATGTAGTAGCTGAAAGGGCAAAATCAGGTGATGGAGAAAAAGAAAAAAGAAAAACTGAAAAAAAAATGTTTTCTTAGTTAAAAGGAGAAAAAGTAATTTAAAAAAATAAAAATAAAAATGTGCAGTAATGCAGGTGCTTCAGATCTTCTACTCTTCTTATTGGCCCGCCCGGAATTCAGGAGAATGTTGAGTTTCCCTCTGGTACACTGCTCCTCCGTGTTGTAAGCCACAGTCCTGATTTTAAGGCCGGCCGTAGAATCCCTTTATTGCCTTATCTGTATTTACAGAAGAGTCAGTTCGTGGCTCTGCCTCTGGGTGGCAGTGTTTCTGGATTGACCTCCGAGGCTATAAGTTCTCTCCAACCAGGAGCTCTGTATTGTACCTGAACCAGCTCCACCCAGAGCTGGTTCCGCAGGCGCCACTCCCAGCTCTGTTTCCCCGGCTCCCCAAAAACAATCTTCCCCTACAAGCTCTGCTAGTGACCCCAACTGGGCAATCACATCCAATGGGGTCAACAATCAAACTCCCAGAAGTAAGAGGAAGTGTGTAAACAAGAGCCTGGGAAGCTGTTCGAATTCGCAGGGTTCCACCCTCCAGAACTGCGCGAAATGTCTGCGCGTTATGTCTGCGCGCGCTCAAGCCCCTGGCAACAAGTAGCCGGTTATCAGGGAAACTCTGAGGTAGCCCTTTTTTGCATCCAGTCCAATTATGGGCTCATTTATAGTGTTACCTTCTGGCAGCAGCCCTGCGGGAGCCCTCCCCACTTGCGGATTGCCCTGGCCTCTATGTGCGCGGATTTTGGAGTGCGCAGATTTCCCCCTGCGCCTGCGCGCGCGTTCCTCGCTCCAACCTGAACTGCAAACCGCACCTTTGGGGTAAGTCTAACCTTTCCGTGGAGGGAAGCAGGTCTCTGCTGGGCTCTTGTAGTCGCGCTGCTTGCGAGTCGTTGCCTCCGGGATGGTAGGCGCTGGGTTAGTAGCCGTTCTCTGGATGCCCGTAACTCTATCACATCTTTTTTATCCACTTATCTATTGATGCACACTTGGGCTGTTTCCATATCTTAGATCAGTGGTTCTCAACCTGTGGGTCGCAACCCCTTTGGGGGTCGAACGACCCTTTCACAGGGGTCACCTAAGACCATCGGAAAACACATATATAATTACATATTATTTTTGTGATTAATCACTATGCTTTAATTATGTTCAATTTGTAACAATGAAATTGGGGGTCACCACAACATGAGGAACTGTATTAAAGGGTCGCGGCATTAGGAAGTTTGAGAAACACTGTCTTAGATATTGTAAATTGCATTGCTATGAACATAGGGGTGCATATATTCTTTCTGATTGGTGTTTCTGGATTCTTAGGATATATTTCTAGATGTGGGAATCACTGGGTCAAAGGGCAGTTCCATTATTAATTTTTCAAAGAAACTCCATACTGTCTGTGGTTTTATATTAGCACTATTTGTCAACAGATTTCATCTACCCCTACCACTTTAGCAGACCACAGCAGAACATCACTCTTCAAATTAGCCAGAATTCACATTCTGTTTCCCAATTCACATTCACATCTCATCTCTGGTCATTTCTGATTGAACTCTTTGAGTATTTGATCTGTGAATCACTCTGTGTGCCCTGAGTCACAAATGCCTTTTTAGGAAAGTGATCTGAAGCACTAAACAAAGGCTCTCCAATACCTCCAAGACCGCCAGAACCAGCTATATAATATGCACAGTGTTGAAAAAAAAAGGTGTGTGTTTAAGCTTTGCTGAGCATTGTGACATAAGAGCCATGGTACCTATTCTCATTGTTCTGGAAATATTGAATATCAAAGACAATCCAATTGCTAAAATGTTACTTTAGTCCATTTTTTCTAAGATTAATGTATTTACCAGTGGTTATTTTTCTACTTGTTCATTATGACTTACACATATTTTAAAAAATATTCTCAAGTGGAAATGTTACTGCTCATTTACTCATGAAAATGATCACCTGGGCATGAGATCCTTCACTATTATTATTTACCATAATTTATAAAATAATTCACACCATTATTATATAAGTAATTTATTTTATAATTATGTATTTATTTTATTTTACAAATAACTCCTTTAACATAAAATCTTTCATCAACCTGGGTTTCTGCTATAAGCAGTGTTCAGAACTTCTAAAAACTCACCATGGTGACATATCCTTAAACAGATTTCCCTTGTTGCAGACACAGTCGCAATAACCACTGATGAAATCCTGAAGAATGTTGATGTATTGAAATATGTTTTGAGAAGCACATTTTAGATTTCAAATTTTATTGAAGATCTTTTCAAATTTTGTGTTAACCATAAAATTGGTGACAACATGATGGATGTTGTACCTTTATGAAAGTTTCTTTATGGAGTTATTAGAAATCCTTCCCCCTTGATGTCTTGAACTTCTGTGCTTCTCAGTCTTAGGCAAACGGTTTGACAGTGCA
Source organism: Myotis lucifugus (assembly GCF_000147115.1). NCBI lineage: Eukaryota > Metazoa > Chordata > Mammalia > Chiroptera > Vespertilionidae > Myotis > Myotis lucifugus. The sequence goes on along the minus strand of NW_005871048.1, from coordinate 51,657,529 downwards.
AACAACTTCCTGACCAGTCTTGGACTAAGCAAAGGTTGAATATGAATCAATAGCTATTAAAATAAATTTGAATCCTTGTTCTGTTTAGAACAAGCTCAGGCACTCTATCTGCGTCCCATTATTAATTTATATCTGGCAAGTTCTGGGATTCTGAGCTACTCTGAGGGAGGACCGTAACCATCTTCCGCATTGAGCATAGAGTTGATGGTTCCTGTTCACTCCACCTTTTCTCCTTTAAGCTTCAATAGAGAAGTAAAACATTCCTATTGAATAACAAATCTCCTCTAAGGAGCTCTGTATGTCTTTTAAGTCTAAGCACTTAGCAAAATGTGAAGAAAAAAACAACAATAAAAAGTTGTGTTACAAATTACATATCTCCCACCACCTTGGTCTTCTTGTGGTTCCACTAACATGCCTAGAATGGTCCTACCATGCTGCCTTCACATGTACTCTGCTTTTTATACAAAATGTTCTTTTTCACAAAACTTCATGCATATATCTACTGGAATGCCACATTATTAGCGTCTCCACCTCCATTTTTTAGTAAATTAATATAAAGCAAAACAAAACAAAACAAAAACTAGGTGTGGTTACAACCTACTATTTAATGATTCTATTGCACTTTGTGGAGCCTGTGCAGGGAAAGACCAGCCATATGACTGGTACTTATGCATGCTTTGGTGGAATGACTGATTAATACCTGGCCTTCCTTCTGCAAGGATGCATGGACACCCTGCTGCCCAGACTGTGCTGGATCCAGTTTTTTTCTGAACACACAGAATATAACTGCTCACAAGACTGAATGTTATATCCTAACAGTTTTTTTAATCTGGTGAGACTGAGAGGATGAGGACATCAGAATAGCAGCTTAGTGATCCAGTGGCATCCCATCCTTCACAACAAACACAGCAGGGATTTTCCCTGAAGGACCAGTTATGAATGCTCAGACCTACCTTTGCTGACATGTCTCCCAAAGTCCAGGCATTGGCACAGGATGCCTCTGACCTCAGAGGACTTTATCAGGGAGCTGTTAACAGCACAAGAGGGTCTACTAGTATATTAGAAGAGAATTTCAAGCTCTACTTCAATTCCTAGCCAAACAGAAAGCTTCCCTTAAATGTAATTTAGTTTCTTATGATGGATTTAGTCATTCAGCCATTCATTTATCTATCCTTTCATTAATCAATTTATTCATTCTGTAAATATTTATGTTATGTTATGGTTGGGGAGGAGACACAATGTGAGACAGTACACACTAGCCATGATTTCACGAAGTGTGCAGTTCACTGGGGAGATATTCCACAAACACACACACAGTTTTTCAACAGTAGTTATGGCAAGTGCTACAGAAGAATATTCACTGTGTATGAAATTGTTTAACAGTGTCCTTAAGGGAGATTGGAGGCTTAAGATAGCCTATTTGAAAAAATGTCACTTACAAGCAGATTTGAAAGCTGTGCTAAGATTGCCTTGCTTTTAGATTACAGCTAAGTCTTGGCCTGATGCTTTGTTATATTTTTTATCTTTTCCACCTGTCATTTACACTCTGATCCCCAACTGGGTTGCCATATGTGGATACTATACCTATACCAGCATTAGCCAAGGCTGTTTTGAAATCTGTGTGACAACCACAAAATTTTATAGAAATAACTGAATTATGTTTTTGTAATATTAAATAAAAAATATCAATGAAATGAAGAAAAATTGGAGTAATGAGTATAATGTTAAAACACTGGCAGGGTAAGTGATGAAAATTTAAACTATACTAAGAGTCTCGTGGAGAGAAAGAGAAAAAGAAACATCAGTGAAAATATAATAATAATAATAATTATTAATGGATACCTGAGTTGAAAAAATACAATTTTTCCCTCTGATTAAGAAGCCATTCTAACTAAAATGGAATATGATAAATAAATACAACACATACATATCCTAAAGTGTTCCTATACTGCAATGTTAAAGATAAAACCTTGCAGGTTTTATTATTGCTACTTTTTAAATAAATATTATATTTTCAAAGTGTGTGTGTGTGTGTGTGTGTGTGCGCGCGCTTGCCCAAGCAAAATGCATGTGTGGGCACAGTGTCAAGGGCAGCCATCTGCAGGACAGAAAGAGAGCTGTGACCAGAAAGCACATCAGCCAGCACCTTGATCTTGGACTGCTAGGCTCTAGAACTGTGAGAAAATAACATTTCTGCTGTTTAAGTCATCCATTGTATTTTGTTATGGCAGCCTGAGCAGACTAATTCACTGGACATTTGTGTGATGCCCTTCCCCCAAATGAGGACTGTACAAGGGAGGGATTGTGCTTTCAACACCCTAATCTGTTGGTTAACATGAATATTATGTCCACTGATGTGATTCTAACATCCAGAATTCAACATCACCTATGTATTGTCCTACAAAAACTATTTAATTTTTAGTGTTTAGGTATAATTTCCAGTTGATGATGATACAGGGAGTAAAAAGAAATTAATTGGCTCCAAGAGGAAGCAGAGACAAAGTGTTTACAGGACATCAGGTTGAGCCTCTTTAACAATCAGTGTTTGTTTGTGTGTGTTTTTTAAACAGTTCTGCTATGTTAACAAAGGTAAAGCTCTTCCTAGATCTTGACAAATTAGATTGAAAGAGTACTTTTAAACACAATTAGGAAAATTTACATATAATTTGGGTTTTGCAATCTAAAGGATTATTTATAAAAAATAAAACAAGAGCGTTAACAATAGCAAGCGCTGTAAGATCTCATTTTGATTAAGATACCTGTGTATGTGTGTACATAGAAAAATCACTAGACAATTATTTATAAGAAACAGCACTGAAAGGTTGATGGTTATCTCTGGATGGTGAGGCAATGACTTTTTAATGTGTTTAACTTTTGCTTATCTGTATTATCTAGTTTTCTACTAGAAATGTACAGCTCCCATAATGATAAATGCCATTAGAAAATTAGCTCTTTTAAGACATGCATTCTGTTACTAGCTGCCAATGACCCCTTTATTTCATTAAAGAATGCAATCCCTAAATAACTGTGTTTCTTTTGACCTTTGATTCTGACATATTCTTTGATGAATTCAACATTTGTATGAATGGTCCTTGTAATACTGGTGCCTCTGAATTCTGTAATCTCCTCTCCTTATTCATTTCACTTTAGCTATAGCCTCTAAGGCTTGTATTCTTGACTTTGTCATTCCTAATAACACCACCACCTCCAAAATTTTGATTCCAATATTTCATTTCTGCATGAAATATATTCCCAAGCAAGTTCCATGCCAAAAAGTTTCCCTATAATTAAGACCTTCTATTGACCCAGTCTGTCCTTCATATCTTCACACTCCATCAAATCCTTGATTTTTTCTTCTCTAGTTTCAATTCCCTAGGGTATCATTGTAACCAACCAATTAAAAACATATTTAATTTTGTTGCAACTTTTGGGGTCACACTTATGCATTGAAAACTTACCTCTAAAAAAAAACTATTAGCCAACTTCCCATGTTCAGGAGCAAGTATACATGGCTAAAGAAAAAGCACTTAACCATGCTTCCCAGTGTTACCTGAAATTCATGACCAAAGTTCTCAAACTGACCCTGAAATCTCTTCTAATTTGGATTACACTTTAATATGTTTACTCTTCTAAACAATAATTTCCCACCTGCTTTATCAAACATCTTATTCTTTTGTGTGTGTGTGTGTGTGTGTGTGTGTATTTGAGAACATACGTACAATCAGATTGACTTGTCTTAGTATTCCAACATCAAATATACCAGTTGACCTGCATCCATTACTCCATCTTTCAGCCTCCTGTGATGGACAAAGTATCTCTGTGCCCATCAAAGGCTAATCCCTCCAGTGACTTCCTGTGTTGCTTTAAGAATAACATCCAAACTTGTCACCATGAATTCTAGTTCCTACCCAGTCCAGGCTGCCTCTGGCATATTTTAATATGTAACTCTTCTCACCAGGCTGTAGTCACATTCACATTGTTTTAGTTCCTGCCACATGGCTTTGTGTTTTCCGGTTTTCCAGCTGGAAAGCTCTACCTACAGGTCCTTGCAAGGTTGTTTCCTTCATGGATCATGCAAGACATAGTTCAAATATCACCATCTCAGAGAGGCCTTTCCTAATAGCACAAACATAATTAGCTGCCTCTGGGGTTTTCACTCACATATTTTATTTCCTTCACACTATTTTTTTCTTTTTTCTTCCTTCCTTCCTCCCAATCATTCCTTTCTTTCTTCCTTTTATTGTTCCCCCCTTCCTTCTTCATTTTCTCCTCATTCTTCTCACTTACCCCACTCATCCATCTCCTCCTCTCTCTCTCCTCCTCTTCCTCCTCCTTCTTTCTTCTTCACTTTCACATCAATTATCAATATAAAAATAGAACCTTTACTGTATTTTCTCTCATTTATAATGTAAGCCCTATGACTCTTCTGTTCATGGACCTATTCACCTTGCTTAGAACATCGCCTGCCCACCATCTAATAGCCACTCACTGACATTCAATATATACTGTAAGTGCATATAGGTTGTACTGAACCTAAGAGTGACTCCATGATTCCCACCTCCTGGTATTCATGCCTTTGTGTAATTCCCCTTTTTTAGTGTAGGCATAGTGATTTAGTGGGGATTATTTCTAACTGATAGAATATGACAAAGGTGAGGAGATGTATATGATTATGTGCATGATCACATGATTATATCATAATATTTTAGTGGCACTTTGCTTGACTCACACTGTCTTTCTATTGCTGGCTTAAAGAAGCAAGCTTCTAAGTGGGAGCCCACTTAACAGTGAAGCGAGGCATCCTATGAGAGCTCAGGTTGCCCTCCAGATAGCAAACAGCATGAAGCCCTCAGTCCTACAGACAAGAAACCAAATCATACACCAACCTGAGGGAGCTTAGGAGTAGATTCTGTTCCAGCTCAGCCTTTGATAAGATCTTAGACTTGGCCTACACCTGAACCACAGCCTCTTGAGATTCTGACTCAGGAGACACAGGTCATCTGTACCCAGGTTCCTGATCCACAGAAACTATGCGAAGATAAATGTGTGTTTCTTTAAGCCACTCTGGTAGGGGTATTATTGTTATGAAGCAATAGATGACCATTGCCTTACTGGAGAAGTTGAAGAGATGTTAGCAGCACCTTTGAAGTCCATGTGTGGCAGTTACTGGCTAACAATACCACTTGCTTCCTAGTATAATTTTCTAGACCTTTCACACAGCAAGGGCTTGCTTTATTAGTACAAACATAGCCCATTTAGTTTTATAAGAACTAAGAGTGATGAAGATCAGAGTCGGGAGGGGGATTTTGATATGTCTTTCCATAACTGAACTCTTAAAAGACTACCTACTAACTGCTGTGTGAGCAAGGCCATCACCTGCACCATCAGTGGAATGAAAAAATCAGGTGCTTTTTTTTTTTTAACCTGTTTTCATTTATTTTGTTGAAAAGCAACTCTTGATATAACATTGTCATTCACTTATTTACTATTAACTAAAAAGCATTAAATGAAATATAAAGAGCATATTTAAAACTAAATTTTAAATTCTGCCTCATAATTTGTTGTGAACAAACAAATGTATCATGCACATATTCATGGACTCTGCTTTGTATGCATAACTCCAAAAGTGATGGAAGAGATCTTCGAAGTACTTTTACCAAATTCCTCCTTTGAGCCAGGATTCTACCTTTGGAGCACAGTTAATTCCATATCTCAGAACCGAAATGCTGTCTTTGTCTCTGTGACTATTGTTGACGTGATGTATGGAAGTTACCTGGTAGTGAAATGTCATGCTTGTTATTTGATCATCTCTCAAGTAAAAGAGAAAATGCAGCCCACAGCTACTCCTGTGATTTCTGGTTTAGACTTGGTTCTGGTGCTTTCCAGGAGACCAAGGCAGGAGAGAATAAGGACTAGGTCTGCCCATCAAAAGTAACAACTGAGGCACAGAATTAGATATGAGAGCTTACTCACTTTTGAAACCCCTAAGGAAAATAGCCCCTTCATAAAAACCAAATTGACTGTTACCTTTTCTGAATTTGACTTCAAGTAAATGACAACCTTTGGCAGTAAGATTTTTTTTTTAACCAAGTATTTCTTTTGGATCTTACTAAATTCACTTAATCACTCCTTATTGCATGAGGCTTATGCTCAGACTGTCTGATTTATTTTTGTAAACTCTTCAGTATTCAACTTGTGACATGATAGATATAATTTTTTGTGCTCTAACTGGGAAAGACAGAATAGTAAAAAGAAGAAAAAAAAGGTGTGTGTGTGTGGGGGAGGGGCAGACAGGAGGGTAAAAGGAAGAGAAAGAGAGAAAAGGAGAAAAGTGTTGGCTATTCCATAATTAGAATGAGGGTTTTCTGGAATATTTTTAATACTTAGCAAACCTAAAGCCCAATTATAGTACTGCCTTTTATTAAACTGTTTCTTTTACATGTCTCCCTAACTTCACAAAAGTTTGCTTTACAGCACTTTGCTTTTATAAAATTTCTACACTGGCACCTGTTTTTGCTAGCGGAAAAAAAAATCTGAATAGGATGTTTGCTTTTACAAAAAAAAGGTGAGAGGTGAAAATATCATCCAGGCTTGTTTTGCAGGAGTTCATATAGCGCAGCTGACACTGGGAGAAGCAGTGAGGAGGCCCCCGCATAGTGGCTTCCTGGGAACCACACTCAGCATCTCAGTGTCAAACCACCGTAGTTGTGAACTGTGTCTTGAGCATCTGCGCTTTATCTCTTGTGTATCCATTAGCAAGGCTTCTCCTAAGGTGATTGCTTCTTCTCTTCATAGCATTTGATTTAGGAAAACTTTCATAGGAATGCTCTCCTCTCAGGGAGCGGGGGACATTTCTAACCCACTTAACCTCCAGGGAGCCTAGGTACAATACAATAAAGCACTTCAAAGTGTATGAAGAAATACGAATTTTCTGAACTGAAATTTTTAATACAAATATAAAGACGGGCAAGAAGTAAGTAATGCCTTTTTAATTTTGACAAATGATAGAATAAAAGAACATTTTTATGAAATCCCTATGTAAATGTTGATACACATGACAAGATCTGTGATTAATCATCTTTTTAAAAATCATTATTAGGATTAAGTGTTTATTTTTGATAGTTATTAACTTAATTAAGTATAGTTACCATTATTATTGACTATTTAACTTTTTTCCCCCTCATTTTTAGTGTTAGGCCCAAAAATTGGTCTGGAGCCAAGAATTTGATTGGCTCCAGAAGCCACAGAAATCTGTAATAAGGAAGGATTTTCTTACATCCAACAAGCACAGCATTTGATGATGTGCAATATTTAGTGAGTTTAGGGACTGTACATCTCTGGGTTCAACAATCAAGCATGCTTCCTGCAGAATCACGCATTTCAGAGTTTGAGAAGCCAATACCACCTTGAAACTGGCTAATAATACACCAAATGATAATAAGCTGAGTAGAAAATCTTCCATGTAAATTATAATGGGGTCTTTTTTCTCTCCCATTGGTTTATATTTGAAAATCTTTAAAAATATCCTAGAAAAAAAATGGATGTTACATTCTTTACCATTTGCTTTAAAAAGGATTTTTCCACTCATTCATCTCCAGAAGGTCATCTTTGAGATGTACAAGCCAGCCCTTCATTAGGTCCTCTCTTGCATTCATATTTAACTTTCTTTCATTCAGTGGCCTTTATTAGCTGAGCTCCTGGAGCTTGTAGCACATTTTAAACAGCAACACTGGGAGGATGTAAATGCAGAATAATGTATCAGGACTCAAATTTGCATGGTCAAATGTCAAAAAAATTAGGCCTTCCCCAGAACCATGTCAAGAGAAATAACATAAGTGGGCAAACTCAACAGCAGGCATGCCATTATCACTTAGCCCAAGCTGTCATCACTGCCAGCTAGTGGAAACAGTGGTCATTAGCTGGAACTCTGCCGGGGGATGTTGCAATCTTTCCTTTTCCCTTTTTTAAAAAAGATTTTTATTTTTTCCCCATCATCTGACTGTATTTCACAGAACACCGTGATGCGATGTTACCTCCCTGACAGGAAAGTCAAGAGATGGTGGATGGTGCCTTTGGAGTGGGGGCAGCGAAAGGACTAGGAAGCAAAATCCATAATCGTCCACTGTCAGCTAGAGGGTGCAGGCATTGCCTTACCTATCGGATAAATACTCATTAAGAGTAATCACTTTATTTCAGCTCTGTAATGACATTAACAAGCTTGGAATACAGGGAATTACATGAGTCAGAACAAATAATTGAATATTCTACTGTGGAGGGAACACAGCACAAGTCTGCCTTCATGTCATGGCATTTCTGAAGCTAGCACAAGCATGCAATTAGATAATAAGCTTAAACAGCATTAAATTGGCACTGCTTGAACCACCACTGAGAAAAAAGAAGTATTAATTGTCCAACTCTCACCTGCTTGTAATTTCATGCAATGCAAATACAAGTTAGGCTGCCATATTTCTATTTAAATGGACTTATGCCCAGTATTTAAACAAACCAATAGAAATAGAATGTAAAGAGAATCTGAGGAAGAACACAAGAAAGAAAGTGAAAACAGATTACAAATCATGTTAATTGCAGGAGGGAGTTCCTCTTTGAAAAAATGAAGGATAAAATTTTAGCTAAATTTTAAAAATTAAGACCACCATAATGTGAACAAGTATCATATATATATATTCAAAATTCTGACCAACATTTTTCTTTCAAATTTACATTAAAATCTCATGAATATGGGCACTGAGGAGTGACTCATGCAGCTCAGTACAATTAGCACATCTGAGTCGATAGGCAGGGTGATGATATATGTAGATACATACAGATATAGTTACAGATACAGACATAAATGCATATATAGATATAGATACACCTATACACATAAACATAGATATGACATAATTAGTGTTGGAACATCTTTAATCATGGAAATATTATATGAATATACTAGTGTAGCTTTCGAACAGAACGAAATAAATTTGTGCTGTGACAAACAAGAAAAGATGGTTGAAAGCCGATAAGCAACATGAGTCACTTTCTTAACTTGTTTGATTTATTAACAAGCTAAGATGCTGAAAGAAGAGGATGTTGCATTTTTGCCACCTCCATCTCAGCGCCAACCAAACTGTCATTTGGTGTCCTGGATGGCCTTAAGCATGCGTTACCCTGATGTGATGCATCAAATTACACACACTGTTAGAGAATGCAGAGGAGCAGCCGATAAATATGCTGCCTGCTCTGGCGTCCACACAGAGAGAATGTGCTTTCCCTTCCAGGGTGTGCTGCCCAGATCAGAACAGATAGTGATGAGATGTGAGAGCCTGGGTTCTCTGGGGAGAGCGATTTGGGAGGTGTCAGTTTATAGTTGGTTCTTAGGACAACCCCAAATCTGTGAAGTTATTCAGACAAGCCAATCAGCACTGGATGTTTGATAGGCAAACTCAATAATCATTTATAATCTTGACAGGTTAAGGGTCTCCAAGGCAAACCTTAATATACACAGTGGGTTTGAAAATAAGAGAAAACAAATAAAGAAATCTCTATATTCCTGAGCAAATGTCTTTTCTTTGTCTAGTCCTACAATGGTCCAATCAGAGTTTTTCTTTATCATTTCCATCCTCACAGGACACACAAAACCTATTCAATCTATTTTCTAAGTAGACCACCATCCAACCTTCTTCTCAGTCCTTGTCTATAACTCATGTAGGTTTTTGAAAGTTATTTTTTAACGAAGGGAAAGGGAAAGGGAAACTAGATCCCAAACTGGGACACTTTAGAATGTGCCAATAAGATTGAGACCTAAACTAGAAATTGAGTATTTATCATATCTGTCCTATAAAATAACTTGAAATTGTTAGAAGAAAGATTATCTGCTAGCCCATATTTTTAAGAAATGGTATTAAGCATATTGCATTTCTCATGACAGGTGAACAATTTATCTTTAAGAGGATCCAAGGAAGGGACATTCTGCTAGTAGAAAACTGGAACTAAAATTAGTGGTAGCAGAAATAGTCCTTCTCTACTTTTTTTGTTCTTTCTCATTTTTTTCCTCTCTCCCACGCTCTCTTTCTAATGTCCTCTTTATCTCTGTTATTATCAAACGGTTCTAGTTCCAGTCTATTAATAATGAGACACAGTTATAATAGATCTTAGCTTACATAAAATTCTTACTAATTATACAAAGAATTATATAATTACTTTTTTTCAAGAATAATGTATTTATTGAATATTCACTGTCTAGCTATCTATGTGCTGGGCACAGAAGAAGGTGTCTTTAAGTATGTATATTACCATTGGGTTCATGACATGCATGATACAATTATGAAATAATGCAAACAAAATGAAGAGTTATATTATATAAAATGTTAATTGAACATGGATTCACCAAAAGGAGCTATTTATGTATTCAGTCAATAAATTTTGATGATTACCTACTGAATGCCAGGCACTACATTTTGTGTAATATACAAAATATGCCCTCCAGGAGCATTATTCACTCGGAGGAGACAACTATGCCCAGTGAGGTGAAGAGTATGGTATTCATTGCAACTTTCAAATAAATTTCTTTGGAAGAAGCATTCTTGTCAAGATGAAAGCAACAAAATCCTATGGGAGATGTAGCAATCAAATGACATGAGATAATGGGACAGGAAGACAAGTCTAGTTAGGGTGATAGAAAAAGGTCAAGTATCCTCCATGTGACCCTCCCAATGACCATCCCAGTTAACTTCAGATCTCCAGTACAGACATTAAGCTTGTTACCCACTGGAGAAGAAGAGGTTGGACAGGTTCTGCTATTATTTTTTTATTGACACAGACAGAGCAGTAGCATTCTGCCTAGATGAGGAAACTTGTTAGAGAAAGAAAGGATGACTCCTGTGGCTGACTCTGCAGTGAAACTGTATTTCCACTCAAGCTTGGTTTGATCCTTGTTAGAAATTTTCTGAGTCCTGATCCTGAGAAAGAGGTAAACTGGGATAGACTATTTCACGCAGATAGTTTATGTAAAGCTATGGGGAGTAAGAGGATTTCTTATCTATACCAGTATATATAAAAGGCTAATATGCAAAGGGTCCCCTCAGAAGTTCCACCAGGAGACCTAGAGTTAGATCACTCGCTATGACGTGCACTGACCAGCAGGGGGCCTCACAGAACGAAGAAAGGCCCCTGCTGGCAGCTGGAAGACTCCAATCCGCCCTGATTGCCAGCCAGGCCTAAGGACTCCATCTGTGCACAAATTTCATGCACCGGGCCTCTAATTATATATAATAAGTGGCTTCCAGCTTAGATCTATAAGATAAAGTTCATTAGATGGAATACCATGCATGACACTGATCTTTTATGTCATTAAAGGAGGTTATCATTTTTTTCCCCAAAGGTGATAAAGATTCATGATTAGTTTAGAGTCAGGTACTGGGAGTATAGGGGTTATGTTGGTTATATTATCATAGTGTAAATATCACAATGAAGAAAGATTAAAAGAAATGAGACCAGAAACAGTAAGAACAGGAAATAAGATATCCTAATATCCAGGATTGGGTAATTTGATACCAGTCACTAAAAAAGTGATTGTGAAAGGAGGGAGAGCAGGTTTTGAAGTTTGGAACATGCTAAATTTTAGTTATGTATGGACATCTAATTAGAAAAAAATCATCCACATACATGGGACAGAATATTGGGTGGACAGCAAAACTCCCCTAAATTACACTCAGTTTCAGAAAATAGCAGAGCTATTCTTCCAAGGTTTTTCCCATTTTTAAAGGAGTGCTTTCAACATTTTGCCATTACAAATGACTCTGGCTTGCATTATGGTAGACATCTGTAGCAGTTAGAATTAAGTGTGGCTGTGAGTGACAGAAAACGCAAAGTAATAGTGATTTAAATAAGATATAAGTTTAAGTCTTTCACAGAAGAAAGAAGTGTGGAGGTGGACATCCAAGATATCCATGATCACTGGGGAGCAAGATGTGTTCTCGCTCTGTCTGCTCTGTCATCATTAGCAGAGCCTTCATACTGCGAGATGACTGCTTTAACTTTGAACTTCAACCAAGGGGAAAACTGAAATGTGAAGGAGGGTGTGCTAGCAGCACAACTTTGGGTTACATGTCCTTGTCCAGAACTTAGACATATGGTCACTCCTGGCTATGAGGAAGGACGGGACATAAGATTTTTGTGCCATGTGACCATGTGCCAAGCTACAAACTGGAATGTCTATTGAAGAAAAAGGGAGAGAGTTGATATGACAGAAAAACCAACAGTCTACTCTTCCTCAGGCTGAAGACATTTTTTATTATGCCTTTATGCTGAGAGATTTTCTGTAAAGTATCAAATAATTTAACAGAATTTAGATATATTTTTAATGAAATCAGGAAAATATCAAAAATATAAAATATTCATCTATAAGTAAATCTTATCAGAACACCTAATAAGAAAGTAAAATAACACAGTAGTGCTCAGCAAAGTTCCAGAACAGCCACATGGTCTATTTTGAGTGTCCTCCAGGTCATGCCTCACCACTCCCCCTCTGCCCTTCAAACCTGCCTAGCTCTGTTCCATGCTGACGCCTTCCCCACTCTGCTCAGGCTCTGACCAGATGTACCCTTTATTTTACCCTTCTCTCCTGAAGTTCACGTGTTTGGGTTCTCCAGAGCCATGTTTGAAGGAAAATAAAAATAAAACAGTATTAACTTATAAAACCTTTTTGCATTCCTGCACTTAATATAATTTTTCTGGAGGCCACAGGAATGCTTCTGAATGAGTTGAGGAAGGGTCAGGAATTATGAAAAAGAAAGTTGGAAGATTACACTTATAAAAGCTTAAGTTTTCACAAAAGCACACGGATGATGAAGATGATCATGAGAATAACCTCATGTGCCAATATAAATCAGGCTTATCCTGGTCCTTGTTGAGTAAAATATGTTCTCAGAGCCACTGTTCATTCCTGACTCTATGAAACTCAACACATACGCTGTGACCCTCAATCAGGTACACTGGGAGTTTCTATTTGCCCTTTTCTTTTTCTTATTCATCTCTATTTATCTTATCTCCCACTTTAATAAAGACCACAAACTAGAAGCCTATATATTATAGGAGCAAATACATAGGGGAGTAAAGACTCAGAGAGGCCTCACATCTACATCCAGTTTCGACTATTGCATCTACCCAGTAGACCTCTGAATAGATGCCTCCACTGCTCATGGATTTAAAGGGCCAACATAATCAAATTTTGCTTTCATTAACAGTCAGTTATGTTTTCATTGCTCAAGGGCCCTTGTTTGGCACTTGATGGTCATCTGCTGATAGACTTTATTAACACAACGTTGGTTATTTATAGTCTCATACTATCATCTTAACCTCTCCACCAACCCTCTCTATTTTTGTAGCTACTTTACATAAAATGCACCACATGCTACTCTTTCCATATCTATAGTGTACAGGCAGGTTGCTCCTCTCCCAGGAAGCCACATCAGGTCCTGGGTGAGGCTGGCCTTTTCATGTAAATGGCAAGTTTTCTATCAATGTCAGATTAGCAGCAAGGTTGTTTAAACACTGAAACCTTCTGACCAGTTGACAAGACAGGATTCCCATGAAGGTGACATTTCTGAGGCATTCACATATCTCAGGTTTTGATGTATTAGTTGAACTTTCCCCCGATGGCGAGCGATACAGACACACTTGTCAGTATTTTACAAATAATAAAAAAGTACCTCTTTGTTCTTGTTTCATACTTTTCTCTTGAAAATTATTCTGTTACCTAATTACCTGTTCCAATCTTAGCCTTTAGGAGTTGGGCTAATGGAAGTAGAAACCATCGCGACAATGTGCCTCATGCCATAGAAGGGTGACGGCGCATTGTGCACTTGAAGACCATTGTACACTAGAAACTGCTCTGAGGCAGAGATCCTCTTTCCTGATAAATACCTACAGGAAAAGGTAACCCACGATGATGCAAAAGTTTCCAATTTATTCTTGAGAGCATGGGGGCTCTGGGAGGAGGGGAGATGCTGAAGGCAGAAAGAGAAACACTGTTGTACTTTTAGAAAAAGCCATGGCAACTTGATTTTTTTTATTTTCTTTTCTTATTTTTTTACAGAGACAGAAAAGATGCATGCTTCATCCTTAGGTAGTTTGGAAAACATGTGTCACACATAGTGCACAGTAGGTCCACAGCACATACAAAGAAGAAGTGTATTCCCGGCATCTCATGCAGTTTTCCTTGTCCCTTGATTCACTCACTTTGTAGTGGGAGCAATCCATCACTATTTCTTTACTTATATCTTTGTTCATGTCTCTATGCACCCTACCTTTTATATATAAAATATCTGCTGAAGTGAGTGAAATTAGTGCTTCTTTGCACTTGAAAGAACAGGCACAGCTTAGGTTACTGGTGGAGTGGCCAACTCCTGCCCAATGCCCATCTCCCACTTCTGACCTCTCCTCTGGGCTCCAGCGTTACATGTCCAGGGCCTGATGGGTATGTTTTCCTGGATGATTAACTGTTACATGTTGTCATTTTTTTCAAACTTCTGGAAACCATGACTGTATTAATTCTAAGAAAAATAATAATGATAACATTGATAATGACTACTTTCCAAGTTGCACATATTCTCCCTTCTTTTCATTTTGTAGCTCCTCTCTTCATTTTTTAGCAATGGCATTTCTAAAAACGTCCACACGTAAATTAGATGACTGTTATTTTTGAGGAATTAAAGATTATGAGAAGAAAATATCTCTACTGCCTGTCCAAAAGCTGTACTCTCACAAATCTAACCTAATTTAATTCAGGAATCAGATAATGTAATTTCACTTGTGAATTTCTGTTTTGTTTTCAGAGGGTTAACATGCAGATGAGCATTTATACTGAGAGCATTTGAACAGCTCCAATATGGAAAGTGGCTAAAGGCTTCTGGCTGATGCTGCTGGGTTGACTGTGCATGTCAGATGGGTGAGAATTGTGTTTTAAAATCTAAAAGGATAAGTTTTAAATAAGTTATATAAAACATGAGTATCTATATACTCCTGTAAAACATAGCAGAGACTGTTTTAGTTGAATTTTGTATTAAATTGCCAGAGTCGAGTTAGTAATTAGTAGAGAAAACATTTACGCTCCCCCATATTTTAGCTTGAGTGATCGTTCAGGCAAATATTCTGATCGTGCAGTTGAAAGCCACTCTGAATAAATTGTGTTCTGATCAGTATTTGCCTTGAATACCAAGTTTCCTGCCTTAAATCAACACAAAGTGAAGAATGGAAACTCAAACAAGAAGAGGACACTGATTAACATGGACCTCCATCCCTAAGCCATCTTATTGTTTACGATATTATTTCCCTACTTTTATGTCGGTGTACTGTGAAAGGAAAAGCCTGACTGAATGGTGAATAAGTCTTAAAAATGTCAAGTTCAGCTTGTAAAATACTCAGGATAGTCTTGTATGTTCAAAGGTGCTATTGTAGATTAGATTATAATTTTAATTTAAGAAAAGTTAGAACATATTTCAGAATTAATGTTACAGTTTCTGTAAGGTTGCAAGACTTTTATTTGCCAATATAAAATACTTTTTATCAATAAATGGTAAGATAAGGAAATGCATCATTGTGATTTTATATCTCATGTGATGGTTAGTGGCCCATACTTCAGTGAAGGCCACTGGAAGGAAGCATGGTACCCAAGAGAGAGCAAAACATGCCTAGACTTGAGCATATTTGCACATACAGAAATATTCCTTTGTGTAAGACACTGCATTTCTTAGTCATAGCTGGTTCTTTTTTGGACACCAGAGACAAGATGAGACCAATGTAAGATGATTAAGTTAGATTCTAAAGTGATTCTTGAACGTGGACTGGTCTTTTAATTTCCTTCTTCTCATTGAAATGCCAGACCACCTTCTTTGATAGGTTAGCATTGACAGCTGATGTCTCCAATATGTTATGGATTTTCAAATCAAAAGTGATATTTGTTTCTCTCAATCAAATTAAAAAGAGAAGACTCTCTCAATGGGGATTTGTTTAATCGAAGTGTCATAACATAAATAATCACAAAATTGATTAACTATAATTGTGGTAATTTTATTAAATTCTGGAAAGTCTGCAAAACATACTGAGTTCCACAGGCTCCATCATCTGTGTCATAGTTGGTTGGCCAAGTTTAAAGTTTAGTTAGTTACAAATTTTAATTATTAAGCTTATGGAGGCAATTGTGCAAAACTCATACTAATCGCTTTTTCTTACTGTTGATAATTTACTACAATCTAATATTCTAACCTAATACATTAATATTGAGCATGTATTATACTCATAATGAGACTCTAGGAGTTATGTGTCACCCAAAAACATGATATATACTAATATATATATATAGTATATATACACAAATATATATATATATATATATATATATATATATATATATATATATATGGTAGCGGACATTCCCCATTTAGGTAGAGAACAATGAAGTAGAAAAATATGTAGCGATAAAGTCAGCACAAGGTGAAATGCGGTGGTTTGGCTAGTAAGGAGACAACTGAAAAGATCAATCAAACAAACTCTTAAAATTCCAAAATTCTTTCTTAAAGGTGCTATTTTTTAAATTATCTGCCTCCAAACTGTCCATGGAATACTTATTGAACCATCTATTGAAGGTTTTTATGGGTGTGTGGCAGGAGTCTCCATATGTATCATGTGCCCTTTAATGCATAAACCAGTGTTTTTTTCTAGTCTACTCTTTACCACTATGACTTGTGTTCATTTCCGAAAGGTAATTGTTTTCCACTTTGTTGGCCTGTGTTATAGAAACTAGGTAGATGTTCACTAATGTCTTGGACCCACAGGCATGCTTTGTTTCCCAGACACCCTTTCAGTCCGTTTGGGGCCACAGGACAGTCATTGTGCCAATGGGCTGCTGGGGTGGTTGGTGCTACTTGAGCCTGGCCTGTAACATATCACTCTCTGTCTTCTGATCACATGTTAGAAGAGATATAGTCTGAGATGACAGAGTTGATGATGGAAGGATTCCTGAATTTAGAGCCACTGCATGAAATAGATTACTCAGGGGGTCTGCTCAGTATGCCCAGGTTCTAAATGAGAAACAAGGCTTTATTTTGTTAAGTTCATTTATTAAGTTAACTAGAGGCCTTGTGCACGACATTCGTGCACTTGGGGAGGATGGTGGGGGGTTACAGAGCCCTCAGGGGATGTCTGACTGATGGCTTAGTGGGCCTAAGCCATCAGTCAGACATCCTTAGCACTGCTGCAGAGGCTGGAGAGGCTCCCGCCACCTACTCTATGCTCGCCAGCCGTGAGCTTGGCTCAGGGCTTCTGGCTGAGCTCCTCTCCAGGGATGATGGGATACATAGAGCAATGCTAGGTGTGCTCAGGGTTCTTTCTGTTTGCTTGCTTGTTTGTTCATTGTTCAGTATGTGTAATCCCTCCAGTGTTGGCCCAGAATTCCGAAGAGTAATGGCTTCTCTAACATTTCACGCACTTGGTTAGAAAAACCATATTGAAGATCATTAAAAACAAAAACAAAACACTGTTTGGAAACATGGTTTCTCTTCCAGCTCCAGCTCCTGAATTGACCTGTGATGGGTTCCTCTTGCAAAAATGTTTCTGCTTCCTCTTGAACCTTACAGTTCATCATTCCAACATACAAACCCTTCATGCTGGGTGACACAATAAATGTACAACCTGAGGTTTAAAATTTGTTCAGGTTAAAGGGATATTTGATTGAGAGGAAAAGTAATCTATGGCCTCTCTGATGCACAAAACTATCTTCCATTCAAGTTCAGGGCAAAGACTACTGATGTTTGATATAGATGGAAGTTTTTGGATTTTTGTGTACAACACAATTATTTGGCATGACCAACTTGTTTTAGATCTCCCCACCTTAAATTACATTGTGTTAAGCCTTATTCCTACATCTCCCCCTACAATTTTATTAATAAATTCCCTTAGACAGATGTAGAGACACATTGACACATTACTGTAGTAAAAAATAACTCATATTAAATAATTAACTAATAATAGAACCTATGTTTTCATTTTAGGTTAACTGACATTGCAGATTCTCTTTTTCCAAAAAATAGCTTTACTATTTTGTAAAATAAATTCTATGTTCAAATAATTTATTGCTTGGAAATCTGAAAAATAAACTAGATAGGAACTGAGCTGTCTCAGTGAAGTTTTGCAGAGGGCCTTGGGAAATTGCAGTGTGAATACCCCTGACCTACAGTGATCCATCACTCAAAAACAGCTAAAGAAATCCAAGGCCACTGAGCAGGGCTGGCAGAAGGTAGATCTTCAATCAGGATCAAATGTTAATACTTCTTGATTGCAAATTAACTTGACTGTTCCCATCTCATACTAAACCTATAGACAGAAGGGGTCACTTCTAGTTTTATACTAATCATTATAATCATGAGTGATGTTTTAACCTGTTGGGATCACATAATCTGTCCAAACATGCTTCTATTTGTGTAAATGCACTGATGAACTCTTTAGCATCGGGATTTCTCTATCATAAACTCATGTATAATTCTCTACATGTGTCTTGCTACCAAAAGTTAAAGCTATTATTCCATCAAGTCATGTGATAAAACTGAGCTGAAAGTGAACATTTGCATCTACCACAGGGGGATTATGCAGTCTTCACACATTTCTTAACCAAAACAGTGTAGGTTACAGGAGCTAATGGCACTGTATGTGGTCCACAGTTGCATATGCATATTGTCCAATAACACTCAGAATTGTATCAACAAAGCAATGCAGCATCTATAGCCATTCAGACTCTCCCCATCGTCTGGCATTCACTCGGTGGCTCCCTGTCAATCTCCAGCTCTGCCTTCCCTCAGTGCAGTGTATCTGTATTCCATATGCAAATACTCCAGTGAATGGTTTTCCTGTTTTGTAAGCTAGACTGCACCTGTAACATGTGGGATTGAGTTAAAAATGACAAGCAGACAAGCACAGGCACATTATCTTGACAAACTCAGCCTCCAAAAATTACCCTGAGCCTGAATTATTAAAATAACAAGGAATATTTCACTCAACTGTGCAGAAATGATCCTAATTGTCCACTTTAGCTAAATCCTTTCAGTCTCTGAGATCGGTCAATTTACATCGGTGGCTTGCAAATTCCTCAACTCCCATTAGAGAAAAGCCCAGCAGCAGCCCAATGCACCCTCATTTATTTTAATAACCTGCCAAGCAGACATGAAAATGTTAAAGTTGGAAGGCTATAACATGACAGGATCCTGACTTGTCAGAGCCACATTATAATCTAGTTAAAATACTTTCTTTCTCTCTTTAATGTCTTCTCAGGTAAGTGGGGAACTAATTGTCAAATTACTAATTTTGTTGGCATTAATATCAATACTAAGACAAGAGGAGCGTGAACTGTTGAGCGAGAGGTTTTTCTTCTACACCTTCTGCTGCTGATGGGGAAATTACCCTGGAATCAAGTAAGGAATTAAATTTGTATAATCCACTTGCTATTTGCTGCTAACCCACTCCTGCAAGCACTATTTGCTGACACTGGAAGCTGAATGGAATGCATCAGCATTATCTTACCTGTTTGCAGTTCTTGGGGTGCAGGGTTATCATAATGATAATGAATAATGAATCGATATTAAGAATTTACTCTGTGTTACAGTTTATATAAGGAAACAATCCAGCATGAATGTGAATATGCTCAAGGACTTGCTATTTAACATCCTTATATGTGAAGAAATTTCCATCTCCTCATAGATTCTGTGACCCAAAATTTTGATTTGTGCCTGTTGTCCTGGAAAAATTATCATCCCGATTACTTGGAAAAGAATCCTATTTTGATAATAAATTATATGATTATACTAATTACAGATAACAAATCTTAAAATGTGGGTTACTCACATGGTGTTACTTAAACATGCTTTTTAAATACTTGGTGTAGAGTGTTTACATATGGGGAAGACAGGGTAGAGGGATGGGGTTTGTTTAGCAAGAGGGTGAAATGGTGGAAGTGGCCAGAAGTCAGACTGTAACCACTCTCCTTCGAGATCCAAAGTTAAGGAAAATGGTTTTCAAGCCTTGGGTCCAAGGTGCTGTTCAACTGTTGGGTTTTGCTCCAGGAAAAAGGTAGTTCCCCAGCTATGGAAGCCCTGTCAACTTTCCAACCAGTTTTTCCAATGGTTAGAAAGAGGGAAGGGAAGAAAGAAAACATGATAAACAAAAGGTGTGACTGATTTTAACAGTCATGAAATTCACAGAGCACCCCTCTGAATCTCCAGGGGGAGCAAATTGTGAACTCTGCTTGTTTGGTGACTGTTGCTTTTCATCACGGCAATTCCCTCAGTTCATAAAGGGAAGGCTTTGATTTCCACTATCAGCATCTACATTTGGCAAAGTGAGGGATGCAGCAGCTTATGGAATATGGAAAATGCAAAGAACTGGCTTCACTAATTTATCATATTTGCATATTTCCTATAGTGTATTTGTTTTTACTTTTTTCAATTTTAAGTTAACATCAATCAAAACCATTATAGGTCACAGCATTTTGCTATTTTTCTCTTGAAAGAATCTAATTATTTGTCTGGATGCTTTTAAAGAATAAAATCAAATGAAGTTTTTCTTTATGAAAATTTTTTTCCACACCTGTTTTTTTAAAATTAAACTTTTGGAATTCAGATAATTATAAGTTTATGTTGAGCCTTAATTTTTACATTCACTGGTGCAATTAGCAGCTTAGGTGTTCCAGGTGAGCTTAGACACCTGGGTCAGGTATAAAACAATTCACTGCTTTGCTATGCATATGCTCAATGTCTCCATTACAGGTAACAAAACCATTGCTTTTCTCCTCCTTACCCCCTAAACTGAAAAATCAGAAAGCACAACATTTTCTCCATAAAGATATTTGTATGTCAAGGAACCCAGTGGAAACTTGTGACATGGGGAGTCTGTGGGTCATGAATGTCTTGCAGGGAATAGAAATCCAAAGGGACATGAGTACCTATAGGAGAAGGATAAACTGACAATCCCGGACGAGGTCAATGAGAGCGAAAGGAAACCAGTACTGCATTTTGAACATGTAGCACTATCACTGCTTTCTATGGCCCCTAAATCTCAAACCCCAAGGTGGAGCTGCCAAGTGATCTTACCAAATGCCTATTGTGCCCATAGGTTGGGCTGTGGCACCCAGCCTTCTTGTTAGGATTGGGGAGGCTCGGCATTTCCTTTTCTGGAGTGTTTACTCAAGTTCACCTGTGTGATATGAATGTTCTATCCTGAGGATGAAGAAGGCCTTTTCAACTAGTTTAAATATGTTGTCCGTCTCCCATGCTGAGGAGGCATTGGTGAGGAGGCATGAAGTTCAGTGAATCATTTACTGGAGGAAGTGTTCTTCTTCCTGCCTTTTCAGACAACTGAACAAATTGTGGTGATTTTCATCAATTTCAGACTTCATCCTCGTGCTCTTTTTGCTTTTAATTGGATGCCATTGAGGCCCACAGGCTAAACATTTTTCTACCCGCACCTCCTCATTGGCTGTTATAAGTGACTGTAATTTCCACTGGGCATCCCTGCCTTGGTCACCCAGCATCTCATGTGCTACCTTACAAAATCCAACTTGATCCTCCATGAGTCCTTATTAATTAATAACATTTTCACACCAAGCCAGAAATTCAATTGTTTGAATCAATGTGGCTTCTGACCTGCCTCATAGCCCCTCTCTTTTCTTTTCCTATTGTCACTTTCTATTTCTTATGAGCCTCACATTGGTCCAATTTTCAACATGGAAACCATTATTGTCTTGTTTATATCTTGCTTAAAAGAATTAAAGAGTTCTCTGTTATGTGCATCAGTTACTTTACAATGAGGCCATATGAGTATTGATTCTTCCATGCACTGTCTTGATGGATAAGAGACTCAAGAAACATCTAGATACTGATAGAAAGGGTCCTAGCTTCAAATCTGCTACATGGTTTAGAGTGCGATTTCATAGAATTTAGATATACAAAGGTCCCATTGATTAAACAAAAAATAGTATTTTCCATGAATTGTGCTGGCACAATGGGACATCCAGAGAAAAAAAAAATGAATGTAAATGTAGACCTACACCTTCAAAGAAACTAACCAAATTGGATCATAGACTTGGATTTGTAATGCAAAACTATAAAAGATAAAATAGAAAAAATCTAGATGACTTTGGATATGGTATTGGATTTTTAGATATAACATAAAGGTCATGATCTAGAAAAGAAATAATTGATAAGCTGGACTTTATTAAAATAAAAACAATAATTTATTTTATTTATTATGAGATCAAGAGAACGGAAAGACAAGCCACAGAGTAGAAAAAAAAATATTTGCAAAAGGCACATCTGACAAAATGAGGGAGGAAGTGAATTGATACACTTGATGGTAGAGGTTAGCTTGCTCACTCCTGGGAGTAGTCCCTGTATAGGTTTCTCTGGGAAGATTGTTTCAGAGTGAGATGCTGGTGAAAATGGAGACACTATCTCTAAAATTGCATCCAAAAGGATGTTTGATGGAACCATGTGCTGTGTGGACCCAGGACCTGAGGACAGCAGGTTGGATGAACTATCCAGTTTTCAATCATATCTCTGATAGTAAGAAGAAAAAGTTGAAAAATTATGCTGAGCTTCTTCCTCCCTTAAAAATGTGACTGTGACATGTCCAGCAACCCAGGTTTAGGGATGACACATCTCTACTCCATGCTCATTTTCTCTTTCTTTCTCTTTCTGTTTCTTTCTCTCTGTCAGGCCTATCAGACAGTAAGTGCTGAAGCTGGGTTGTGAAATTGCTTCTATGCAATTACTCAGCTTTCCTTTAACTACATATGTAGTGAAAGTACTATGGTAAGTTGTGATGTATAAAATTGATCATTTCATGCAATTGCCTTCAGGAGAAGCATCACAACTTTGCTAAGCCATCACCATCTGCAAGTACTGTATTTATTCAGCAAATCTTTCCTGAACAACACTGTTCCAAATGCTAAGAATCTGAAACAGAAAAGACACACATTTCCTCTCCCCCTTAGGATTTATTCTTAAGTAAAGTGGACTTTTATATAACATCCAAATTTAGATCAAAATTCATTCAAATTAAGACTTATACTTCCACCCAAGGAGGAGTAAGAGAGATTGGATTTACCTTCTCTTAAAACAACACAATATGGACAAAATATCTAAAACTTTGTGCCTTTTTTTAAGATATTGGACAGCAGGCTACAAATAATTTGATTCCTGAAAGCTGCAAAACAAAGTGAGTTCTATAACTGGCCCAATGACTGCTTTTAAAGAGTTTCCAGGCCACAGTGTAGGGAAGGGTATAGGGCAGGAGGAACATGGTAGACTCATTGAGTTGAGCAGACAGGCCTACAAATGTAGCAAAACCAAGACAGATAGTATTTGGATGTCAGAATCCTGGAGAGGTAAAAGCTTCCAGAAAGAGAACTTTGTCAATTTTAAAATGGTTACTTATCAGGATGCGTGTGTGAAGAATATGCGCAAGGATAGAAAAATAACCACATGGAAGATTTAGAAGGAAAAATGTCAGGCACCCATGCAGGGTGAGTAACAGTACCTGTTGCCACAGATGGACCATAAAATTTCATATTTCAGAGGGCAGCAACCTGAGCACCCAGAGAAGTGTTGCCTTTATAGGGGAGAAAAATTAGCCCTACACTTAGTATTGCTCTGGTACATACATATAACCCAGTACATCCCTACAAATATTGAAAGCAAGACCTGAAAGATTCAAATGATTTACAAGAAATTTGGGTTCATCTTAGAAAAAATAAAATTAAAAAAATTATAAAATACAAAAATATCTAGCACCTAAACAATGTAAGAGTGATGCATGGTGAGCACCCAGAATTTCACTGTTGGAGGTTACAGATGAGCAAAGAAGGTGGCTAGATGGAATAGAACTGAGGGCGTCAGAGTGAACTCATAGCTTAATTAGATACAGCTGTTACATATACAAATTTATTGTAAGCAAAGGTCACCAAACACAAATATGTATCCTCCCTCTTTTAGTTAAGAGAGTATAGAAATAATACTTATTCTAATAAGGGCTCTAGTGATTCCACCTGGGGCCCATCCACATAATCATGATAATCTTTCCAACACAATATTATTTACTCAATCACATTAACAAAGTTCCTTTTGCTATACAAATCACTTTCACAAGTTCTAGGGGTTAGGTTGTGGCTATCTTTGGGAGACTATAAAAACCTCCTATAATGACCTTGGAGCATCATGTAGCAAGAGAAAAACAATTACTAAAAAATAAATGATGTGGGTGTGTCATAAGGACACAGGAGCCAGGAGCCAACATATAGAGCTTCTTGTGGGCAAATCTATGATATTTAGAAAAATAAAGTAGCATTGTATTATACTAGTACACCAGAGTATAAAAGAAATATCTAGAGGTCAATATTGGTATAAATAAATGATTAAATCTATCTATATATATAAAAAGCCAGTGACCAGAACACCATAACAACCGGAATGACCGGTCGCTATGACACCTACTGTGGCCAGCGAACTGGCCCAATCTGGGGGTGCAGCCAGCTTGCCAACCTCCCACAGCCCCTTCCCCCAGCTGGCCCCTCCCCTGATCGGCCTCTCCCACCCCAATTGAGGGTGGGGTGGCTGTCCAACTCCCCCAGGGCCCTCCCCCCCCCGCCAGCCCCGCCCCTGATCACCCCCCACCCCAATAGGGGGCGAGGGCAGCTGGCCAACCTCCTACAGCCCCTCTTCCCACCTGGCCCCACCCAAAATTGCCCCCCCCCCCACTCCAATCAGGGGCAGGGCTGGCTGGCCCACCACCCACAACCCCTCCCCGTGGCTGGCTCCACCCCCTATCAGCCCTCACCACCCCGATTGGCCTGCAGCCCCTCCCCCCAGACAGCCCTGCCCCTGATCAGACCCCCACCACTTGGGGGTGGGGCTGGCTGGCCCACTGTGCACAGCCCCTCCCCATGGCTGGTCCCACCCCCAATAGGCCCCCCCCACTCCATTCAGGGGCATGCCTGCCAGCCAATTGCTCACAGCTCCCCTCCCCGCCCCAGCTGGCCTGGCCCTGATCAGGCCCCAATCAGGGCAGACCCACCAGCCAACCTCCTGCCATCTCCTCCTTCCAACAGGCCCGACCATAATCCGCCAATTGGGGCTGGGCTGGCTGGACCCCACCCATGCACAAATTTGTGCACTGGGCCTCTAGGATATATATATATATATATATATATATATATATATATATATATATGCCTAAGTGACTGTCCAAATGTCCGACCTGTAGCTATGATGTGCCATGACCACTAGGGGGCAGATGCTCAATGCAGGAGCTGCCGAGCTGTGGTGATTTGGCAGCTGTGGTTCTCGGGTGACACACCCAGAACCAGAGAGGAGGGAGCTCGATTCTGGGGTGTGTCACCTGAGAACCGCCCTCTCACAATCCAGGACCCTTTGGGAGATGTCGAAGAGCTGGTTTTGGCCCGATTCTTGCAGGCCAAGCCAAGGGATCCCACCTGTGCATGAATCTGTGCACCAGGCCTCTAGTAAGTATATAAATAATTGAAAGAGACTTCCAAATAATTTATATATTTACTCTAACCTGACTCTTAAGTATGGGCTGTGATAATAACTTTACAGTGGATAAAGTTGACAAGAACTAAATCCATGAGATGGTCATTATTAATGTCAACAGTTATAAGTCATATTAATAGTACACACCCTTGGTATGATGTGATGATACTGACACTTTACTTTTGTGGTTTTTCTCCTATGACTCAAGTGAAGAAAAATCAGTTAAATTCTATTTGAGGTACATTATACAAATACTTGACCTGTATTTCTCAAAACTGTCAAGAACATAAAAAACAGGAATGTCTGACAAACTGTCAGAGTCAAGAGGGACCTATGAAGACATGATAACTTGATGATTAAATACAACATGGGATCCTGAATGAAATCCTGAAAGAGTAAAGCATGGAGATCAGGTAAAACCAAAGAAATCTGAATAAAGCATGGATTCGATTTAATAATCATATATCACTATTTGTTCATTAATTGCAAAAACTGCACTATAATAATATAACATAATAAAATGGAAAACTTATGTGGGCATATGGAAATTCATTGTACTATCTTCACAATGATAAATTTAAAACATTACTATAGGTCTATTTAATGAAGCTATAAAAAGAACCTAAATCAAGCTTCTGAAGAACCAAACTACATTATGTGAGACAAAGATACCCTGAGTAGAATAAATATCAGATTTAATATTGCAGAATAAAAGAAAAGTAAACTCCAAGAGAGAATAATAAAAACTTAAGCACATGGAGAAAAGAGAATAATAAAAAATGAAGAGAATCAGTGATGTGTGGGACAACGCCAGGTGGCTTGGTATAAATGTAATTTGCATCCTCAAAGGTAAGAGAGAAATGAAAGAAGAAAATATACAAACTATAATAGCTAATGTTTTTTTAAAATTGGATGCAAACTATAAATCAACAAATTCAAAAATCACAGTGAATATCAAGTGCAAGAGACATGAGAAACTCTATACCAAAGCACATCATAATCAAATTGCTCCAAACCAGTGATAAAGAGAAAAATCTTACAGGCAATCTGAGGTGGGAGGGGATGTTACACACATAGACACAAAGAAAAATGAGAGCAAATTCCTCATCAGATGCTACGCCAGTAAGAAGACAGTGAAGCTCAAACTTTAAAGTGCTAAGAGAAAAAAAAAAGACATTATATAAAAAGTGAGAATACAGACATTTTCAAGCATACAAGTGATGAAAGGCTTCAATGCCTGTGAAGGTACACTATAAGAAATGTTAAAAGAAGTCCTTCAGGCAGAAAATATTGTGATAGCTGGTAAAATGAAAACTTATACAAAGGAATGAAGAACCCTGGAAATCATTACTACATGAGTAAATCTATGAGATTTTAAATAATTAACGTAATTGATTCTTTAAATAAGAAATATAATGTTGGGAGTGTTTCTGACATATGTAAAATTAAATGTGTGACAAAAATAACATGAGGACAAATAGAATAGAAATTGAAGCATGTTATTGTAATGTTGCATTCCACACAAATTCATATAGTGTTACTTGAAGACAGAGCATTATAAGTTTAAAATGTAAACCGTGAACAATAAGGTAACCACTAAAATAAGAAAAATAAAGTGTTATTGCTATTAAGTGAAAAAAAGATAAGTGGACCCATAAATCACATATCATAAGCCAAGAAAAATAAAAAAAAATATAATAAAGAAAATATGGAGCAAGTAGAAAGCAAACAGTAGATAGTAGACTTAAACGTAACCATACGACTAATCATATTAAGTATAAATGGTCTAAATGTCCTAGAAAATGGCATAGATTACAATATTGTTAAAAAAAGCAAGATTCAAATATTTGCAGTCTGCAAGTCAAAGACTTTAAATAAATAAAAAGACACACATAGTTAACCAAAGAACTTGTATGCATGCATATAAGCATAACCAATAGACACAGACACTAGGGAGATGAGGGCATGTGCTAGGGGGTGGGGGTGGACAGGGGGGAGGTCAATGGGAGGAAAAGGAGACATATGTAATACTTTAAACAATAAAATAAAAGACACACATAGTTTAAAAGTAAGAAAAGGAGAAATATATTCCATGTTAACACTATTTTTATAAAGCTGTTCTGAAACAAGGTTAATTTCTAATAAAAGTAAATAAAAATTTTAAAAAATCATAATGGCAAAGAGGTCCATTCTTCAAAAAAAGACATAAAAATTTTAAATGTTTATTCACCTAATAACAGAGCATCCTAAAATATGAAGTGTGAGGGCAGGGTCTAATGCAGCTTAACTCCTCCTCAGTGTTTTCAAGAACAAACTTGTGCTGGGTACAAGAAGTTCTGGCAAGTTCAAAAATCACGTTGCATGAAAAAACTTAGAGCACAGTCAGTACACCCTGCTCCCTCAGCATTAGGTACACATAAATGTTTTTGGTAAGTGCTTAGCCATATCAATTGGCCTCAGGCATGTCCCCAGCTCTTTGTATTTTAGATCTCACTGAGCAAAGGGTTGGGTCCTTTTACTGCAGCATGAATAGAGGTATGTGCAGACATATTGCCAGCATAGACTGCAGAATGAATCCGCTTGCCATGGGGACCAACATATTGCAAGGGGCTGGACCTTGTGTACTCTTGTTTCTTTCTTGCATAAGTAAACTCTGTAGCACGTGTGATCCATGCGTGTGTTCTCTGTTCTCCATGACTTTTTGTTATTTACATGAATTTTGGCCTCAGTCACACTCACCTTATATTCAGCAGTACAGCCTGACCACTTACTGAAACATAAAGTAACAATTTAAAAAACATCCAGGAGAAATACCAGATACGTAATTTTCTTGTGAGGCTTCAATACACTTTTCCAACAATTGATAAAACAAATAGATAGAAAATTAGTAAATACATAGATGATTTGAAATGCACTATCAACTAACTTGGCTAATTCACATTTTGAGAACACTCCATCCAACAACCATAGAATACACATTATTTTCAATTGGGCACAGAAGGCCCTCCATGACAAATAAGATGCCATAATAGTCAATGAAGAAATTTGATGGAATCTATAAAAAATGATAGAACTAATTAGTGAATTTATAAAAGTAATCACATACAAGAAAAATATAAAAAAACAAATTATATTTCTATATTCTAGTCACAAGACATCAGAAATTATTTAAAAATTAAAAATTATAACATATTAAAATATGAAATACTTAGGAATAAAACTTATAGGATATTTATAAATCCTGTATACTAAAAACTATAAAATATAGTGAGATAAATACAAAAGACTTAAGCAGATAAAGAATGTCTTGCTCATAAATTTGGAAGACCTATGATATTTTTTAATATTGTTAAAAATGGTATGAGTCCTATTAAAATGTCAATTCTCCCACAATAATCTATAGATTCAATGTGATTCCAATCAGTAATCCAGCACCCAATGTTGTATTTTTGAATGTTAGAATTGAGAAGTGGATTCTAACACTCGATTACAAATTAGTTAAAGCAACTTTGAAAAAGAAAAAGTAAGGATACATCCCACCTACATCCAAAACCTATTGCAATGTTACAGCCATCAGGACAATGTTATGTTGGTGTAAATATAGACCAATAGTTCAGGGGAACAGAATGGAGGATTCAGATATGAGGCCACACATATATGGATGACTGATTTTTTAGGTGAGGTGTATAGTTGATCCTGTGAAGAAAGATAATGTCTCAACAAATGATACTGAAACTACTGAATGTTCTTGTGAGGTAAATTGTGTCCTCCCCAAAGTTCGTATGTTGATGTTCTAACTCCTGGTACCTCGGAATATGACTGCATTTGGAAATAGGATCTTTAAATATATATTTAAGGTAAAATGAGGTCATATGGGTGGGCCCCAAGTCCCATGAGTAATGCTGCTGTGAGAGGAGACTAGGAAATAGACAGCGCAAACCAGAGGACCATGTGATGATACAGAGAGGAGACAGACATCTGCAGGCCAAGGAGAGAGGCCTCAGAAGAAAGCAACTCTGCTGACACTTTGATCTTGGACTTCCCAGCCTCCAGAACTGTGAGAATGCAAATTTCTGTTGTTTAAGGCACTCAGTCTGTGGTATTTTACCTTAGTAGCCCTAGCAAACTAATACAGAAATTAATACACAAAAATTAAAAACAAAAACGTCTTTTAATTCATACCTCATGCCATATAAAAATAATTCAAAAGAAATGAGAGATTTAAAAGTAAAACTATAAAATGTGCAGCAGAAAACACAGGGGAAAAATACTTGTTATCTTGAACTAAAATAATCTTTTAAAGATGTGATATCAAATACCTTTATATAGGATGACATGCTATATCAAGACACTGAATTTAGAGGTAATGGTCTTGGTATAAATGCATAGCATTTTATTGTATACTAATGTCCAGCAATTAAGCAATATTTCACCTAGGAGATATTATTTGTTTAAAGTAATTTTGCATTTTACAATTATTCACATAATTGAGACTTAATGTTTTTTAATTTTTTCAATGGGAGCAAATTATGTGATCAATGGAAGTGGTAAAATATAACATTTTAAGTTCTATGGAAGCAACTTAAGGTCTTTCTGAAGGTATATTATCTCTGGAAATTTTTAACTTCAATTTCAATGCTAAGTGTATAAATAAACATACATTTTATACTTATATTACAGAAAATTTAGAGACTTATTCAAGACATGATATTAAAAAATAGGCAATCATTTCAATAAAGTACCTATTATCAAATATTGCTATGCTACACTACATATAGCATATGTATTTAGCGTACATATAACATTGTGTCTGCACTATAGTATACTGTATATAAACATTATAGAGCAATAAGTAAGCAATGGCTTAGTATTAAAGAATGTGTGGCTTTTAAATATTTATAGTGTAAATAAAGAGGAATAATTTTTATTCATCCCAATATGTAGAAAGGGAATATTGCTACAACCACTTACATTTCACTTACCATCAGTTGACAGGTTATTTCGAATAAAAATAAATATTTCTCCAAATAGAAAATAAAATAAATGCTCATCAAAGTGCTTAATAGATTTTAAAAAATGGATATGGCAACATGAATGCATTCTAATCACTCTCCAATATGAGTAAATAAATGATGCTTTAATTAGGGGGCAGTTTGCCTTTGGGCTCCTCCCTTCTGTTAACTTCACCTGTCAGCAGTAATGCCATGTAAATGAGCAAGGCTGAGCCTTTTCCCTTGCATCTTTGCTAATCCTCTCCCATTCTTCTAATCATGCTACACAGAAGCCAATATCTATTTTCATCAGGCAGATAGAATCTCTTAAGGAATTAAAGTGGGTTTTCCACTTAGTTCTAAGGTGGGCAAGGACAGGGCTGTGATCTGGGGCTTTAGGGATTTCTCATTATGCACTGGCGCTGGCTGGATCGAAGAACTGAGTTCTGGCTACTGGATTTTTAATCCTCTTGTGGTTAGGGTTAGGACTTCCAGTTATTTAAGATCTTTGATTACTCAGCACTTGGCTTTTGATTGAGTGAACTTCTGAAGACACACAGGACTGTGATTTCAAGTTAGCAGTTTTAAAGTAACTACTGGCAAAAATAGATTGGAAAAGCCCTGTGATTAAGCTACACTATCCCCTTTTTAATTGACTTTCTGAAGCTATCTGGTGCTTAACTCTCCACATGCCCAAAGAAAAAGAAAGAAATTGGAGTGAGAGAATTTGATGTTTTTCCCCCGAGGGAAAAAGATTCAAGAAAATTTTCAGGGCTCTTGGTAACAGTGAGACTTTAGTCAACAGTAGAGATTGATATAGAGAGGATTTAATATGAAAGAGATAAAGCAGATTTTCACCCGTGGGTAGAAATTTCCTCTGTTGATGACTTAAGTCTTCAGGGGAAAAACAGAAACAAGGCCACCATAATAATGTTGTCTAGAGAGAGTGAGAGTATATACATTTTTTGAATAAAACGTATTATGAATAGAAAAGCTTTTGTCCTGGTTAACATAATTCATACAAAATAACCTTAAATGTCTCTCCCTATGTAACATGAAGAAGTAATGAGCTCTGGTCCTTTTGCCTGGTCCTAGAAGGAAGTGACTTGTAAAGTCTGATTTCCCTCAGACTTTGATATAATAGACAACGCTGAGGGAAGCAGAATCAGTGAAAATAAGAGCTCTCCACTTCTGGACACAGATTGCTGAAGAGGCAGAGCAGGAGTCCTAATTGGTCTCAGTGAGTCTTTATGGTCCTTGTCACATCCTGTGATCTTCCCTCCTCCCTTTCTTCTTGCTCTTTCCTATTTAGGCAATATGTACCCGGTGCATCCAAACGACAGTGCATCAGTAACCAGCCACAGCTCCTGTTCTGTGAGTCACCCATCCTGAGTAGGTGGGTGACCAATCTGATGAAGGTCTTTCCAGAAAAGGGGGTACTAAGAGGTTTGGGGTAATTTATCCTTTCCTTTTTGAATTCATTTCCGATAACGACACTTTTTTTGCCTTTTGGTAAAGCCTGGGGTAAGCAGCATACAATTTCTGAAAAGCTCTCTAGTAGACTAGGGGGAATAGAAACTGGATGTCTTTTTATTTTTTGTGTCATCTCATAATAACTACCTGTAACAACTAAGAAGCTAAGGAGGCAAAGGAAGCCCTGGTTATGGTCAGAAAGCAATGGGGCTGAGGAGGAAAGTGGCTGGAAATAAAATCTAGAAAGCTGGACATTCATATTCTCTAAGGGGTACATTTTGAATTCATTGGACATAAATTCTTGGTTCCAAAAATTGATGAACTCTTAGCTCTATAACATAAATGTTGTTGTGTGCAACATAGCATTTGATGTTTTACTTCTGAGGTACTGAGGAGATGTAGAATAAAAGAAGTCCCATTTTCAGAAATGGTAGATTATTTCATGTGGGACAACCCTTCCACGCATAGCAATGGTAAGCTCTGGGCAATATGCGTAACAACTGCCTGAAGTGACTGGAGAGTGGTCAAAATCAGGAAGAAACTGCCGTGGAGGTGACACATGAAAGAAACAATTGGTTGTGGGTTAAATTTTAATTTTTAATAGCTGTTTACCCAAGGATCACATCCAGTTAGGGAAACCTTATAGAAAAGCTAGAAATTTGATGGAGACTGGCAATAATATTAGCTTGAAAAATCAAACAACAAAGTTCAGGGCTAATACAGCCAGAGGCAAACGATGAGAGATATCCCAAAATGGAAAGAACTGCAAAAGGTGTGGTCCAGATCTTCACATAAAATGTATTCCAAATGTATCTAACTCCTGAGCTACACGTGTGAAGTGCAACCCAAGCAGCTCTGCTAAGTTTAAAAGAACTGAGCAGAGATAATAGTCACTAACAATGCCGGGGAGGCAGAGCTTTAAATTTGCTTTCTGCAAAGTTAAATGTTTGCTAATAATACAAAATAATGCTATCCAGAGGAATATAGCATAATCCATATTATATGGTAGATAATATAATGTTACAATGTCTATGATAAAATTAAAAACATTAGACACGCAAAAAATAAAATATGATTTACATCCACATAGTGTATAACTCCAAGATGACTCCAGTATTGGAATTAGCCAATACTTTCAATGTAGCTAAGGTAACTATTATCAAATGAGTAAAATAAAATATGGTCAAATAAATAAAAAATCATGTGATGTCAGCAGAAAAATAGGAGCCATAACATAGAATCAAATAGAAGTGCATAAATTGAATAATAAGAGTATTTGAAATTTAAAAATGAACACTGGATAAGTCTCATAGCAGCATAAAGACTCCAGAAGAAAATAGTAAAACTGAAGTTATAGAAATAGAAATTATCCAATTTTAAGAGCATAGATTATACAAACTAAAAAAAAGAATAGAGCCTCAGTGCTCCTGGGGGCAATGCCAGAGGTCTAACATACAAGCAATAGGAATCCTGAGGAATAAGAGAGAGAATGGAGCAGAACATATGTTTGAAGACATAATAGCTGACAGTTTCAATTATGAAAATGTGTAGCAAGCCTTTGAAACAACAAGTCCCCAAGTTGGGGTGAGTTGCCTTACAATCATGAATAAAAAGCATGCCATCAGAGACAGAAACCTATTGTCTTCCTTGACAACCTATTGTCTTCCTTGACACCTGCATCTGTGGCAAGGGCAGATCTCCTGGGCTCCAGTCATTTGTCTGTCTATCTATCTATCTATCTATCTATCTATCTATCTATCTATCTATTAGTATGCAGGTGTGTGTGTGTGTGTGTGTGTGTGTGTGTGTGTGTGTGTGTACAGGGGGGTGCATGTCCATGTGTTTGAAAATCTGGAGCTGTGAATGCCAAGAAAGGCAGATAGAAATATAGGATGTAAGTTTGAGAAAGTAATTTAGTGATTGGGGCCCTGATCATGGGAAAATTGAGTCTTGCCAATAAGTTTGAATGTCATCCTAATTGCAATGTGAAATATTGACAAATTTTATGAAGATAATGCTAATTAAACATAACTTTTTAGAACAAAAACATTTCTGGTAGCATTTTAGAAGATGAGTTAAAGTGTGGGGGATTTCTAGGTAGGATAGCAGGAAAGGGGTATAGGAATCATATTGGTAAGACATTCTGTTCAATGGAAATGAAAGGAGACATATTTCAAGAGGGTTTTGAATTAAAACAGAGTGAAAACCAGATTTCTGAGGGGAATACTAGAAGCAAAGACATCTAGAAGTCATGGGTACCAGATGCTAGGTTTGGGCAGAGTAGAAGTTTATGGGAAATGACAGATGGGAGAAGATGAGATCAGGTAGGGCACTGATTTTGAGGAGTCTGGGAGGCATTTAAATGGAGCTGTGCAATAGGCAGCCAGGACAGTGGGCCTGGAGCTCGGCCTTGGTCCCAGAGTTCTGTGTTACTAATTTTATTTGAAAAAAAGTCTCTAGTGACTCCACCTAAATATAGATGTAATCACTCGAACACTGCCTATTGCCAGATAAAATTACTGAAAATAGGTACAGGTTTAAAGGCATTTGAAGGGAATTTCAAGGGCACCTCAAGGAAAGAGAATAATAGGAACCCTGAATTATCCTGAGAAAGATCAGAGATGTTCAGGAAAGATGAAGAAAGCTCAGTCTGCCTAGGTAAAGTGTAGGAAGAACAGGAATCTGTGAATTCTGAGTTTGGAAAGTCAGGAGACCTTAGCTTTGAATCATGAAAATAGCTGTACAAATTTGTATTGGGTGGCAATCTGGGAGAAGTCACATTCTGTCCTGATGTGCCAGTCACAGCACAGTGGCCATGAGCTATTTCCAAACCTCGAATCATTCATTCTACATAAAATGGTACTAGAAGAACCCTGTTTTGGGGTCTTTCTTCAACTCAGAAATGATTGGATTCAATCAATGAGCAAATGTCTTTTTGTGTCTTTTGAGATTTACAGCCATGTAGCCCTAATCATTTAATCCACCAATATCTAGGGCCAACTGAAAAGTGAACGGTAACAGCTTCATCCCAAAGCTGAATATCCTTTGCACAGGCTGACTGTGGAGGATGGATGGGAGTGTGGTGGATTTCTAGGTAGGTTACCAGTATAGGAGGTGATTGGAATAATCTTGGTGAGATATTCTGATCAATGGAAATGAAAAAGAAGAGACTTAATCACTTCAGCTCTCAACATCTGCTGATAGTGATTAAAGGTTAAGTGGTTGGTGATTGTAAAGTCACCAGAGTGGAAGAGGGCAGCAGGAATCTCCTAGCTCTTGATAACTAAAGTTCCTCATACTGGTAGGGATTTGGAGGATAGTAGACCACAGAGCACGATCAAACTGCCCCCTCCTTATTTTATGCCCTCCAAGTTAATAAGGATGTTTCTCTGGCTTTGGTGATGTTCACTTATGCTCTGCTCAATGAATTCTGTGATAAAGAAAGCATTTCTGAAGCCTCAGTTTTAGGCCAGCTATAAATATCTTCCTCAGTAGACACCGTTAACTGATTAAAAAATAACTTTCTAAATGCATCTGCACTTTTCTTTATTTAAAAAGAATACTGAACTTTTAAGTTTTATTTTGGTGCTCTCTATTTTCCCCACAATAAACGAATTCTCCTTATCTCTGTCCTAGAAAAAAAATCACTAATTGGAACACCTTTGATTTACTTGCTTGTACTCTCCCTTCTTTGTGTACTAAAAACATTTTTGCAAGGGCTGCTCTATTCTTGGGGACAAATTGATTCACAAATAGAATTTGGTGGAAATATGCAGTGGGAGAGAATGAGCCAGAGGGAAATCAAAGTAGGAGATAAGAGAATCAGCAAATTAGAAGCGAGTCAAAAATAAGTCTGGTATAGATACACTTTAATTAGGGGAGTCAATGTCTTCTGGTAGGTTTACTAGAGTCCTTTATGATTTTTATTATAAAACCAAAGATGCGTCTGGAAAAATGGGGTCTTTATAACATGTAATACAGTGCTCAGGTAGGAATTTTCCCTGAAAATGTTCTCATCTTTCACTGGCCAATGCATTTTCCTCTCCATTTTACTACCATCCTGTTAGTTATCACTAGGCAGGACTACTGGAACCAATTTATACATTTTCTCACTCTCTTCCTCACAAATATACACCCCAACCCACCCATTTTCTCCACCTCATTATCAGTATTATTTTCTTAATAAAATTTCTATAACACTGACCTTAAAAATGAAGTAAATTTAAATATCAAAAATACTGTGATTAAGGATAAAGTTCATAATCTCCTTTACAGTTTGGCATGTTTCTCTGCAGTGGTTCTCAACCTTCTGGCACTTTAAATACGGTTCCTCATGTTGTAACCCAACCATAAAATTATTTTCGTTGCTACTTCATAACTGTAATGTTGCTACTGTTATTAATCATAATGTAAATATCTGATATGCAGGATGGTCTTAGGCGACCCCTGTGAAAGGGTCATTCGACCCCAAGCTAATGGGACAAACCCCAGGACAACTATGGGGAATTTTGATAAGTCCCAGGTGGAGAAGGGTTCATCTGGATTGCCATGGAGAGACCCCACAGATGATGCAGGAGCCCTTATCTCAGAGTGGAAAGAAAGATGCAGATGCACTGGCCTCTGTGTAGAGAACAAATAAGGTAGCATGTGCCAGGCAGGGGTGCACCTGAGGCCCAGGACACATTGGGCAATCCCAAGGGGAAGTCTGAGCTGTGCATTGAGGAATGGGAATGGAGAGGGGTGAGGTTGCAGAGATGGGATGGGGGTCAGAGCATGAAAGGCAGTTGCAGGTCATATGTAAGATACCTCTGATGGGTAGGGAGAGGGTATAATGTCCTCTTGTTTGATTAAATTGCATTCAACAAATTGTCTCAGGTAGGATTACAAATGGTGGCTGGTTGCAAAGATCATCAGGAGTTCCTGGCAGCTTCTAGAAGATTACTTTTTAGACAGCCCAGACTTCAGTTACTATAATTCATGGAGTAGCTACTGTTACCCAGACAACTGCTGTTCCCATTTTGAGGAGAAGTGTTTCTTAAGGAATGTTTCATCAGCCTCCCCCTGCACCAGTCCACAGGTCAAGGATAAGCCACTCTGCCCACTCTTCTTTGTGGCAATTCTGCCCAGCTGCATCCATCCTTCCCACTCTAATCCTATCATATCCTACAATAAATGCAGAAAGAAGACAGGGGAGGGGAGTGGGAAATGACTAAAAGCATATAATGCATATATTAGAAACACAAGACATATTTAGGTCTAAAAAGACAAGTATGCTAGCTTGTGAAAAGACCACGTGATTATAGTTTTTAAAAGTCAGCGACAAAATTTTGACATCAATGTGAATTCTACAGAAATGCAATGCCAAGATTAGACAAAGCTATGACTTACTACAGTCACTTAGAGAAGTTTTAAATTTGCAATATTTTTTTTAATTGTTGAGAATACAAATAATCTATCAGTTAATATACAGGGTGACTAACGAGAGTCATTCACTTCTTAGGTGATTTGAGGTTTGAATGTAGGCTGATGCCTCAGTATCACAGGCCTATGGCAGTATCCGCTTGGTATTTTTTCCTCTTACCAAATGATCATTGTCCCCAAATAAATATTGTGATGTGTCTCAAATAGTGCAATTTAACAAATATGTATTAAGCAACAGCTCTGTGATACAATTTATGAAGTATGCCTTTTCCCAAAGTCTTTTCATTCTCTAAGGCTTTGTTTTCCTCGCAAGCATTTTTTTGTAATAAGCAAACAAAAATACTCATTGCAAAGTAAATGAATTAATAAACACATGAGATTTTTAATTTTGAGTTTAGTATTATTAGTGATTAAGATCTTTCAGAATTTAACGATCAGATTTACTGGATTATAAATGTGTGCTGTGGGGTAAAAGGATGTATATCTACCTCCCCAATCTTATCTAGTACATGACCCAAAAATGCCAGATTTAAGAGAGCAATCCAGTCTACTTTTGATGAGACATTAATGAGGCGATGTCTGCTTTTATTAAATATTATACATTATTCATAAACCATCCATTCTGGAAACTAAAATATAGACATTTTCATATTATAAGCATCAATACTACATGAGATTAGCCTGGGGGTCACCTAGAGGGACCGCAGGGACCAACACAATCCCAGAACAATTTGTGAACAATTGCTCTAAATGACACCCATTGGTGGATTTACAATAGTTTCTTTTTTGGGGAAAATATATCTATTTTTTAAAAAGTTTACTATCTCTTTGCTCTTCTGGCCTACAAAACAGAACTTTAAAAAAAATAACAAATGTGTTAAATAAAAACAATGATTTTTACTTTTCCAAAATAAACATGATTTTACTCAGAACCCTACAATGAACAGCAGTGCAAAATTATTTTGACATAAGAATAAACTTTATGTTTTCAATTTCCAACTAAGGAGAAATACATTTTAGATATGGCTTTTTTCTTGTGTACATCAATAATATCACACCAAAAATATATTCACTGCCCCATGAATAAAAGAACCATATGAAACAACTCTAAAATACTGTAGGTGCCCTTCTCTGAATGGCAAAGGCAGACTTAAGTGATGTTGTTCTTTGATTAATATAAAAAGTTATTCTGGTGATTTTTATAGCAGCCTGTAAGAGGAAAATAATTTTAATTTAACAGACTATAACTATTTGACCTTTGAACTACTCAACTAAGATTGTTTTTCAGACAAATTTCATGTGTTTTAAATAAAAAAATAGAATGAATATACTATTCTAATCCATACATAGTATATGACCTTAACTTTTCTCACTATTATGGATTGAATCCTGTTTGCCCAAATCCATATGTTAAAGTTCTAAACCCTAGGACTTAGAATGTGACTTTCTTTGGAGATGGAGACTTTATAAAGAGAATCAGGTTAAAAGAGGTCATTAGAAAAGGCCCTAATACAATATGACTTATGTCCTTAATAAAAAGGGGATATTTTTAGGGGAAACAGACATGCATATAGGGAGAACACCACGTGGACATGAAGGTAGAGGTTGGGGTGATGCTTCTTCAACACAAAGATTGGCAGTAAACCTCCAGAATCTAGGAGAGAGGTTGGGAGCAGGTTTTCCTCACATTCTCAGAAGGAACCAATGTAGCTGACCTTTTGATCTTGGACTTCTGGCCTCCACAATGGCGAGAGAATGCATTTCTGTTATTTAGGCCTGCTAATCTATGGTGTCTTGCTGCTGAAGCCTTGACAAACAAATACACTCCCTGTAACAATTGACCAACAGATGTCGGTTTCACCTCTCCACAGAGCATCCACAGTCCTCATCTTTTGAGCCTGTGCAACGTTCGAGGGCAGGCACAGTGTCTTACATCCTTCTGTAACTCCAGCACCTCGGCAAATATCTGCGGAGTGTGATGAATTGCAGAGGTTCGCTCTGTGCTGCACATGATCACATGCTGTTGTCAACCTTGTACACAGATATTTAGTGATAACTAAAATAATATAAAATAGGAAAACATGAACAGTTAAGACTTGGCTCAAGGACCAGTGTGCTTGGGCTCAGATGTAAGCTCTGCTACATCTGGTTGACCTGGGAGAACTATCAGTTGGAGGGTGGAACAGTATAACTTACCTCATTTGGGAGATTAAATGAAATAACTCAGAAAAAGCCACTACTTACAAGAGCTTGGCAAGTGAGAAGCTTTGACAGTGAGCTAATGATATTATTGTTGCCGCTGTTTCTCCCCACTAGTGTAGCCTCCACACTGCACCATTTCAATGGGTCCATGACAATCCTCTGCTAAAATCCGTTTAATAACTGCCTGTCTCGGGGTTGCCCGAGTCCTCAGTATCGTGCTGTCTTTATATGCCCTTTCAGGAAGAGTCAGTAGCCATTAACATAGATGTCTTGCAGCACAGGTCTGCTTATAGTCACTATTTGTCCTGGGCCTGTGTCCTGTCATCATCCCTAAATGGCCTGGAGGAAACTACAACTCAGAGAAATTGATATCCTCCAGGAGAGTTCCTTCCTGGAGGGGCCTGGAGGGGCTCGGTTGAGACCCCAGCGCCGGATGCCATGCTAACCCAAAGCAGCAGCTGAGAGCAGGGGGATGTGGCAGCCATGAATGAAGTCCTGTTCCACTCTTTTTAGAATTCACCTCAATCCTTATGCCTCAACCTAAGGTTTGATTCAGAAGAGAAACTCCCCCTATGACCTTCCTCCCCAGAGTTAGTGTAGCTGAGCTTCAGCCTAAGGAAAATAAATGTTAGTAAACATTTCCTTCCAAACACCAGCCGGGAAGACTCCACGGGGTAATGGCACACAATTACACCTTGGCCTATTTAATGGGGTTATCAGAATGGTAGTTATTATTAAATATTTATGAGCATGTTGATTAGATACCTAAGAATCACATATAAAGCACACGTTCCGTTTTTGTCGATATTCCTCATCTCTTCTTTTTCCTTTCACTCCATTCATTCCTCCCTCCCTCCTCTTCTTCTACCAAACCCACATCTCCATAACCTGTCTGGTATAACTATTCTACTGTGATCTTTCCTTTCTCCCCGGGGTTCCTTTGTCTCACTCACCCATCAGAGTTTCTCAATAAAGCCATCAGTTTTCTTACACAAATTTAATCCTCAGGGTGGACCTCATCCTCTAAAAGACTTTCAATTTGGTGCAGAACTCAAAATTTAAACTATTTAATGGATGAAGAACATATCTCATGACATTTTGCACTAATTTCGATGTTGCAGGTGCCCAGTAAAGCTGGGGTGGATGATAACTGCAGCAGCCAGGGAGACAGACATTCAGCCAGGCCGAAGGAGAACTGTGAGCAGCCAGGAGCAGATGAGATAAGAAGAGGAAACAGGAGGAGGGCATCCTCACTGTGACCAGGTTGGCAGTATTAAGAAAAGCAGAGGGATGGCTGAGGTGAGACCCTGTTTGGAGGAAGCCTGAAAGACGCTGGTTTTTAATTGCATGCATAGTTAAATGTACTCACCAAGATTGTATATTTACATCTTAGTTTAACAGATATTAAATGAGTGGTTTGCTGTTTTAGCACGACCTGCTTTTGGAAGAACATGGGCAGGTGTATGAATTTGTCATTCTGAAGCTCACATTCTGACCCAGAGAGCACAGTGGGGGCTCAGGTTAATAGCAAACATATCCAAAAGGGAACAAATTTGTTCATTGGCAGCCAAGAGCTCTGGTCTAATTGTCAAAATCAGCCTTTCATCAAATCAGTGGGAATTAAGAGGAAAAAAAAGCTTATTTAGTATCATTATGGATAAGATGAACTTGATTCCATATTCCCAATGTGATAATTTTAATCAGTCATAATTCTTTTTTTTTTCAAATATATTTTATTGATTTTTCACAGAGAGGAAGGGAGAGAGATAGAGAGTTAGAAACATCGATGAGAGAGAAACATCGACCAGCTGCCTCCTGCACATCTCCTACTGGGGATGTGCCCGCAACCCAGGTACATGCCCTTGACCGGAATCGAACCCGGGACCCTTCAGTCCGCAGGCCAACGCTCTATTCACTGAGCCAAACCGGTTTCGGCAGTCATAATTCTTTTTAGGCATCAACATATTTCTTTTTTGATTCATGATTAACACTTATAACATAAACTGAAGGTGTGCTTCCCTTCTCATTGGACTACATGGCATGGGTGTTGAAGATGGGGACATGTGAGAGAAGCTGAATATATTTACCTCGTAAGTGAGACTCAGAGTTAGGAGACCATAATGAAAATGTTTAGGAACCGCCAATAATCTGGAGATCACCACCAGGTTCCCCATCCTGTAGCTTGGGGGTTATTAACTGAATCCACCCCAAGTTTCCCTCACATCAGTGGGAGGTTATTAAATATGCAGCTGTCTCATCAAAATGTCTCTTGTCCTATTTCTGCAACTTAGCTGACTATCTAATGCCAATCATTGTGGTTGGACTAACTCTACAATGTTGGGGAGACCAGCTAGTTTATTTAGTTCAGGAGTTCCATATAACGAAAGTAACACTGAAATTATTAAACTGAACGAAGACATTCATTTGTGTTTTCTGTCATTTGAACAATGACAGATTTGAACAACCTGATTCCTCAGAGTGGCATGGCTGAGACCCTACAACCTGCTGTTCAAAAATGGTGTAAGTGCTGGGTCATATGGTAACAAATTTATGCTTTGATATTTAAGTCACAACACATATTTAAAGCTATAATTCTCAGTCTCCTTTCTTTAATTCTCTGAAGGGAAAAATGCAGTATGCAGATTCAGACTCAGCTATAACTCTGAAATTCATTGGCAAGAACAAATATTTGACATTCCCAAGAAAGAGAGTGAATCCGAGAGATTATGCTGTTAAGCTACAGCTGGATTGCTATTTGTCTGCAATTTTAAGTCCTGGCTGTTAAAATTAATTACATTCAAGGAGAGTTTATCAGAATGAAATTCTCAGACGTGATATTTTTAGTCTCTGGAATTAAAGTGGCACCCGGGAGCCAATAGATCACAGGGAAAACAGCCAGGCTTGCCGTTTCCAGTTCCTTAAACAGACTTATTCTGATTGTAACAAAAACACCCATAAATCTATGCACATATATATTGATCTTGGCTTCCTCTTAAAAATGACTCTGTCCTAGTAAGTTGGCATATTTCATAAACAAACCAACAAATTATTGATCCATCATATACTCTAAAAGTCCTATGAAGAATCTAGGTTGCTTTTAAGTTCATACTGCACCTAAGGGAATGAGGAACTCTGAAATGAAAAATAGATATTTAAAAAGAAGCACGGAAGATATATAGCTGTCTCCTCCACTCCTTTCTTACCTCCTATTGTGATTCAATCTGTGTGTGCCACATCCCACATTGTATCTACTGATGCGGCCATTCCTTCCAAGAGGCTTCAGTAATTAAGTGACTATATTTAATAATTGCTTGGTGAAAAAGTCTGTCTAGATATTCCTTTGCTTGAACAAAGGATATGTAAATTAGTATATGTGTAGGGTATGTTCTATTAGAGTCTCACTGTAAAATTAGATTAAAAATTGTTTCTATTCACTTAGTTTAAAAAGAATATTACTGAAATAGTTTATTCATAAAATTAAATTGGTAACTGATCCATTAATCATTGTACTGAATCAAAGAGGTGCCTAATATAATATTGTTCACCAGATGTGTTTTTTACATGAGTAAGGCATGCTCTTTTATAGACTCAGGACACCATGACATCATCAATTACATTGATCCTAAAGATTGCAATTAATATGTGGAGAGTGATTTGGTTCTAGCTAAAAGCTGTAACTGTGTAAGGTATAGGTTAGTATTATGAATTATATTATGTAAGATGACTAAAGAGATCTCACCTCACCTTTGAGCATAAGTGAAAGGAAGAAAAGGAATAAACGGCATGTATCAGGGTGCTCATGAGAGCCTGGGGAGGGGTGGGCAGGTCTTAGTTTCCTGTGGTCAGGGTAGGAAGTTTTGGGAGAGAGATATCTGAGCTAAGTCTTCAAGAATGTGAAAGAGTCAGCCATGCAGATAACATGGGTAGAGAGTTCCAGGAAAAGAGGACCATGGGCACAGCCTGGGGTGGGAACATGTGAATAAGGTCAAGGCCAGCAGGAGGCCAGCCTGGGTGAAGGAGAAAGCAGTGAGAGAAGTCAGAATGGAGGGCTGCACTGAGGGCATTCTTGTGGCACATTGAGGGGCATTTTAAGGACATCAACATCCGCAGTGCAGAGTTTGTCTGCTGAGAGTCATTAATAAAGGCAGAAGACCATATGGGAAGCTATTTTAGACACCCAGATGCAGGTAATCAGGCCTCACACCTTGGGGAGAGCTCTAGGGTGGTGAGTGGGGTCAAATTCTGCAGGTCGTTGAGACAAGAATTCCTCACCCACTGGCTGTGTGATGCCAGAAAAAGAGAAGAGTGGAGGATGCCATCAAGCGTTCCAGTCTGAGCAGCCTGGAGCCATAAACTTGGCATGTCAGTGAAATGGCTTGTAAAAAGAAATACACCCCTCCCTCAGTTAAACATAATTAAAATACATATTTCAAAACATCTTAAGAATAACTCTCTCTGACCATTCCTAGATTTGGCTATATGAAAGAATAATGAATATAGTTAAGGGGACATAATCTCAATGGTATTAACCTCGTGAAGATAAGAAGTAAGGAAGCCCAGTATGTATTAGGGTTGCATAA
Organism: Myotis lucifugus; assembly: GCF_000147115.1. Classification (NCBI taxonomy): domain Eukaryota; kingdom Metazoa; phylum Chordata; class Mammalia; order Chiroptera; family Vespertilionidae; genus Myotis; species Myotis lucifugus. The sequence continues at coordinate 51,613,273 of NW_005871048.1, read as the reverse complement.
ACATTTTTTTCCCTCACCTTTTTGTAAACAGCTCAACTATCTCAACTGTGGAACTCTCCAGTATCTTGCTGCTAGGACCCTATTAATACTCTTATGAAATCTTGGTTTAAAGTCTTAGATTGAAGTTACCAGACAGACTTTTCAGCTATTGGAATAGTTCCAGATGGCTCCAAATGCAATTCATTAGTATTATCAAGTTATTTGCTTCCATTACCACTAATAATGTGATCACAATTATGTGATCTGGATGTTTATTCAATTTACTTTTAAAAACAAGAGATTTAAAAACTGCCTTTTTTTTTGCTTTCAAGCCTACTAACTTGTTAAATAATACTATTATATTTAGGTTTTCAGGAATTTTTCTTCAAGGCAACTACACATCCAAGTTTCCTATGTGATTACTTTACGTGATAAATGTGGATTTCAAGCATAAATATCCTATTATTTGCCACATTTACACTTTCTCTTACATTTGGAGAAATATGTTAGCAATTTGACAAGCATTGGAGCGTTATTCAGTTTTTAAATTTTCAATAAAAGCTCACAGACTGATGTTGCAGATCTTACTGTGGGTGATAAAATCCTACATGGGAGCTCTTCTCATCACCCTGTGTGTGCATGTCTGGGTGCCCAACCTGCACTCAGAGGGACTTGGTCATAATTGTCAGCTCCCTTTACACGGAAACCTCACTATCAGCTAATGGTGAGAAAGGGTGTTAACAATCATTAAGCCTGTGTCAGCTACAGTGGATCTGGAGACCTAGAAAACAGGAGGAAAGTGGATTACTTCAATTTTCAAGAGTCTAATATTGCCTGTTATAGACAATCCATGGCAAACAAACAGGGAAAGTGACCAGGTAAGGGACTGATACATTTGTAAAATGAAAATTGTCTTTATGAGCAGAGCCTGGAACAATAGAATTCATCTTCCCCCTTTTATTAATGTTGAATGAAACAGGCAAGAGCCTCTTCGGAATTCTTCTGTTTCCTGCTACCACAAACACCTGAGAATCTGACAGCATGTGGTGACCCCATATTTCATTCTTTAAAGGTCATACTTTTTTTGAAAACTTGGATACAGACAATGGCTACAAAAACCCTAGCAAAAATTTCCCATTCAGTGTTGCACTTTGAAAGGTCAATACCAAAACGCACACGTGTCTTTTAACAGAAGTACTTACCCATAGTGGTCAAAGTACAGAGAAAATTAAGTTGTCTGGGACACTGGGGAGTTCTGATAATGATGTCTAAGGTGAGTTCTGTTTGGAATGGTCAATATTTTCACCAACTTTAAGCTTCTTATTATTTTCCTAGACCATACTAGCATGGTTTTCACCACACATCACTCTTTAGGGTAAGTTTTCTTCTATAAGAAAAATCTCACCCAGCCCTGGGGATTGGCTGTGAATGCTCGTTTCAGTCACCATACTGTAATTTATGTTCCCTGGTCCCACTCCACTTATTTTCCTCTGTAAGACATTGCCAGGTCTTGCTATATTAGCTTGGGTTTCAGAGCCAAAAAAGAAGGTTAAATCTTGCCATTTGTGTGCTGCACTCTCCAAGGAGAAAGTTCCTCACAGCAAGAAAGAATAAAACTCCTTAAGATCCCTCTCTACTTCTGGACAAGGACAGATTAATTGAGTGTAATGCCGAGTTAGAGGTGGAAATAACCCTGAAACAATATCAGAGGCTCTCCAAGACTGACCTCAATGTGCAATTTTTGTTTTCCCTGCTGAGCGCAGCCTTAAAAGCAAGTTTTTTTTTATTTTCTTTTATGATGAATGTTGTCAGTTTCTGCTTCTTTCTAGCCTTTTGACTCATCTGTACTTTCAGTCAGGTACCAAAAAACAAACAAACAAACAACATCAATAACAACAACACACACACACTCTTTCTCTTGTTCTTTAACACATTTTTATCACCAGTATTTTTACCTGTTTTTAACATAGGTACATTAAGACCTGTTTCTTTGTTTATCTCAGAAGTCATACCTATGTCTGATGGTGCAAAGGAAAAAAAAATGCTGTGCCTTGAAACCTTAACATAAATTTTAAACTGAAAAGAACTAGGAATGTAAGTGGGAAGAAGATGATCACAATAGCCTTTCATCTGTTACTGGTGTGCTTGTTTTCACTATGAAATGGGATTTTGGGAGCCTGTCCATTATCTGTTGCAAATGCAGAAGGAAAGCGCAGCCTAAGATCAGTATTTCAGATGTTGGTTCTTAAACACCTGCTCTAAAGCAAAGCCTTGAACAGTGGCCACGTAGAGCGTGCATCTGATTCATCAACCAGTCATGCCATACTTCACTGTGATGGAACCTACAAATTAGAATAACATTCTTCCCTGAATCTTTCTTCACAGTGTCTAGTATATGCAATGTTTGGCATTAGGATTATAACTAAATTAAACATTATGTCCATCTGGGTCAGGTACCCTTCCTTAATATCTAAAAAAGGATCTTTACTCTTAGATCATTGTAAGAATAATAAAACACAGTCCTGAAATGAGTTCAAATTTTGCAATTGATTGCAATCAACTTATTATATATACAAATGCATAGAAACCATAGGAAAACGCAGGAAGTTTCCATCCTCAACTCACTTGAGCAGTGTTATTTCGAGTCCTTACATGAGAAATTGTCTCACTTTTTCCATTAGAATATATGATGCCAGGTCTTGCTATATTAGCTTGGGCTTCAGAGTCAAAAAAGAAGCAAACAGACAAAACAAATCTAAATACAAACTGTCTAAAAAATAAAATATCTTTCTGCATAAATTTAAATAAATAAGCAAGAATAAAGGTGATGTTTGGAACAGATAAAGTATTTAAAATGTGAGGATGCTTTAAGAAGAGCTATATGTATTTTCTTTGTCACTAAACAATTGCAAAATTGTTTTTGAAATCAACAAATAAATAAATTCTTAAAGTCATATTTTAGCAAACTATAAACATTATAACTTTTGTGGCCAGAAAAGGGGAGGCTAGTTCAATAAATATTTGAGTTTTCCAAGACTCTAGAGTTGAAGTCATATCATATTATTTATTTATCCTCGACTCAGTGATTTTACCTTTATTGTTATTTATGCTTTAACAGATTTCATGTTTTAATTAGAAACATCTTCTATAACAAAACAAATTTACAAAATACTTCTTCAAACTTTTGAAAAGACTAAAGATTTCCACCCCCAGAAAAATGACCAGACCTTTCCTTTCCAAAGGAGAGCTTTCAGCAGGATTTCTATGAGCCCTGTAGGGTTCACATCATTATCTGCCCCCAAACTTCTTCCAAATAGTCACCTATGCCAAAAAGTTTGCACATGGAAGACTGCAGGGCCTTTTGAATGGGAGTGTTTGCCTTATTCATATATTCAGAGATACTTCACATTCTCAGTTCATTCATGGCGTCTTGCCTGTTCAATAGTTTATAAAATCATTTTTCTCTTGTTCTTGTTGCCTAGACTTTCAATCAAACACTTAAGACATCCTCTGGGATGTTTCATTTCTCAGTAAAATGTCTTCAAAAGACGGTGGTTTAAAGTCCTAGCTTTGTTGAAGTTAACTATTTATACAGCATTAAAAGCACTGTCTTGGGGATTTTTGGCAGGTCCTCATCCACAATGTGTGTGGATGCAGAAGGCAGAGTGGCTGTGGGATAGGAGGCATCTTTCCTTGTCAAAGCAACAGGACCAAGTGTCTGTCAGAGCACACCAATGCATCTCCCCCTGGGCTTCCGGTGGCATGACTTTCATTAACTTGATATTTTGCCTCACAAAATAACTTTTCTTAGTTTATACAATATTAATGTGTTTGAACTTTTCAAAATATAAGAATTTGTCTTTGATGCCATTTGAGTTCCTCTAACAAATGAAAAGCAGGAGTTGGTCCACTAAACCTATGAGTCCTTTCTCTCTGTCATAACCTGGAGGGAAATGGTATTGCTGTCATTTGTTCTGTGACCTGCTACAAGGAATTAGCTCAGATGTCAGTGATGCTGGAGCTCATTTCATCATTTGACAGAGGTACCCTTTCCTTTGTTCATTCATTTATTTATTTAAGAAATATTTGCTGAGTGTCTAAGGTTCTAGTTACTGGACCTATAATGATATGGTGAAGAAGAAAACACCTGTTTTGAGTAGCCTTGTGGGACATATATTCTGATGAAGGAAGAAAGAACGGAGATCTAAAACTTAATATGATGCCAGGCTGTCAACAGTGCCACGAAGAAGGATTTAATTAAGTAGAAAGAAAGTGAAAGAGACAGAGTCTCCTTGGCCATTTTGATATCTTCATTTCTCTTCTTGGCTCTCAGACACAAGCAAGTTTAACTCTTCTGGAACACATGGCTACACCAGCACCTCTGTAATTATTTGGGGTATTTTATTTTGCTGTAGGATGAGCAACTTTTTAGGATGCCTCATAAAATCATTTGAGATTGGAGAAAATTTAGATTTTAGTGACATATTAACCAATAGACATTGATTTTGTTCCTCACAAAATTATGCAAACCATCTACTATCTTTACAGGACATGAGGTACTTTTATAGCTAACTTGGCTCCAGTATCCTGGTAGCAAGTACAGTGCAACAGAGACACCAATCTCCTCTACCCCATCACAAAGGAGAAGGAGAGTAATATGAAAAGACATATAGACATTATTATATTTACATATCAACTTTATGCCTTGGATATAGTCTAAGCTCAAGTAATAATCATGCTCATGGTAATGATAAATATACCAATGCCTGGATAAGATGAGCATGAGTTATTAAGCAGCTGATGAAAAATTCATAGTTCTTACTCTAGTTCATAATTCTGGACCTTCTGTTCAAGGAGGGAATTGGTGGTTATCTTTCCTTTCTGGAACAATGAACTTATTCCAGATGGACTTATCCATATGGCTGACACTTACTTCTTGATTTGGTCAATCCTTGTCATATGGAGTATACATTATTACTCAGAACTATATTAGGCAAGGAAAGTATAATGAAAACTAAAACAATTATGTGTAAAATATGACCCTGCTTTTATAAAATGAACAATGGCACTTTTCTTCTATCTATCTATCTATCTATCTATCTATCTATCTATCCATCATCTATCTATATTCTATCATCTTTCACCTATCTGTCTATGTAATATATATGTGCATGCATTTAATGAGCATGGAAAAAAGTAAAGAAGAAAAAGAAATGCCCAGTTTGATTAGTTGTCAGATTAGGGGTCACCAATCACATGATAGTTATGAGAGAGTCTATGAAAACAGTGCCCCCACTGGAGTCTGTAAAGTTGGAAGTGCATTCCTATTGTTGTCTTTTGACATTTTGCTCAGAAAAATATTAAACTGCAGAGTGATGTCATCAGTATGTCTTTAGTTAAAAGAAAACAAAGAACTAAACTAAAATAGCTAGTCTCTCTCCCTTTCAAAGTAAAGAGTGACATAAAATAATAATTTTTGACACTTATGGATACACAGAAGCATTAGATGTGGCCAAGGTGGATGGCTTACCTCCATTTTATTGTGATCAGAGTCTCAATTGGAGACTTGAAGGCTCAGTCTAGAATCATCTGAAGTCTCATTTGTTCACATGACTGGAGGTCATGCTGGCTTCTGCCAGTTGTGTGGGTGTTTCATTTTTTACTTTTTCTCTATGTGGCTGGGGTCCAAGGACAGATGAGAGAGAGAGAATGAGAGAGAGAATGAGAGAGAGAGAGAGAAAGAGAGAGAGAGAGAGAGAGAGAGAGAGAGAAAGAGAGAGAGAGAGAACTATCTAGAAAGAATATTGACTAGTGATCTGACCTTGGAAGTCAAGTTGCATTACTTCTGCCACATTCTATTAATTAAAGCAATCAGAAGCACCTGTCAAGTTTAAGGACAGAGTAAACTGGAAGCCACCACTTGCAGAGATCAGGAAGGTTATGGAAGATCATATAGGACCAGATATATTGTTGTAATCACTTGAGGGAAAAATACAATATGCTACAAATAAACCTACCAGGTAGTTAATCTGATTTAACTTAGATAGGGATGAAACATAAAATTAATTTTTCCTTTTATTACTTGTATTATCTCATATGTATAACAAACATAACTTACTTCTTTAAAGTAAAAAGAGTGACTTTTTAGAAAAAAAAAAGAACTGGAAACATCAAAAACTAGAAAATACATAGAAATATTGGCTCAATGAATAACAAACAGAAGACCAAGAGTAAAGTCTCCAAGCTGAACAGAATGCAAGAATCACCAAGGAACTGGAAGTTATATGAGTCTGAGAAGAGATTAATGTCCACTGATAAAATGAAAATAACTTAATAGTTATAGTGAAGAGTAGAATCTATATTGTAGAACATTGAAACAGTGATGTGCAAAGTATTGAAAACAATGAAAATGATAGTAAAGTATCAAAAACAAAAAAAACAGTTTTGGAACTGGAACATAGACAATGTACATTCATGAATGAAAAATTGGTTTCTCTATAGAAGATATTCAAATAAAGTTAAAAACTAAAAGTTATATAAGATAGTTTCTCCATTTGAAAACAGAGCTGAACTGTGGATGAAAAGCCCTTATCAAACATCCAGAAAAAGGAAGAATTTTAAGAAGTCTAACATGCATGTGTTGTTACCCTTTTAGCAATGGGTGTGTATGTTATTATGTACATTTTCAAAGGCAAAGAAATAATTTCTGATGTATATGTGTAATTGCTATTATAGACCAGGCAGAACATTATATAGAAAGGACAGAAAAGACATCAGGAAAATTGTTAAATTCATGAGAAACCAGGAAGCTCACTGTGATTGTAGAGTTAGGCAGAAAAGAGCAAGAGTGTGAACTGATTTGCATTATTTCAACCATAAAAACAAAGGATCCCTAAAAGTCTAAAAACAAAATAATAATAAAAGTCAGAGAAAATTTAATAGTCCTTTCTTTGAATTAAGCACTCTTCTAAAGAACTGGAACCCCTGGGATCATCAGCCTTAGTCAAATGGATGCAGGAGACTCTCATCAGCCACTTGAGAACACGTGACACTAGTCACTCTTTCTAGTCTTGCCAAACACAGTGCCCACTCAACCTAAAGAAACCAGAAATTGGAAAAAGAAGAGCACTTTAAAGCCAAAACAAGCAAAAAAGAGAGAAAAATAATAATAAAAATGAAAACTAAATTCAATTAAATTGAAAACAGAAAAGAAATAGAGACAATCAATGAAGCAAAAACCTGGTTCTTTGATAACTCTAGTTAGACTGATCAGGGAAAAAAAGAGAAAGCCACAGATTACCAATATCAAGAATAAAGGAGGAAAGGTCATTATAGACTCTGTAGACATTAGGGTGATAAAAAATATTACAAACATCTTTATGCTTAAGAATTTGCCAACTTAGGTTAAATGGACAAATTATTTTAAAGAAATAAACTACCGAGATCATTCAAAAAAAATAAATAAATAAACTGTAGTCAGCAATCTTTTAAAGAAATTGAATTTGCAATTTAAATACTTCTAACAAGAGAACTTCAGGGTCAGATGGCTGCAACAGAAAATTATACATCTTAATAAAGAAATAATGTTAATATTACACAAACTCTCCCAGAAAAATAGAAGAGGGGGTGAAGGAAGGGTGTTGTTTGGGACAAGGAGGCACAAAAAATGGGAGTTCATATTCTCAGTTGTGATTACGGCTTTGTTGTTGCATTCATATGCCAAAGCTCATTAAATTATGTACTTTACATGCAGTTTATTGTGTTAACATATGCAAAATATACTGTAAACTAAGGAAGGTGTAGAAAGAATTGTGTGCCTTAGCGTACATGATTAGATTCATAACAATTCTAAGTTTTAACTGTCTTAGCCTAGTTAGTACCAAAGTCATAACGTAAAAGAAGAGTTTGTGTGCTTGGGGACCAATAAGCAGGATGCAAGGGAAGTTAACTCAAGGGTGTGTTAGTGATCTGACCATCTCTGTGGGCAAGCCAAGCTCAACTACAATGTGAGCGGCAGAACCACGGGAAATGGGGAAGTGGATTATTAGTTCCCTGGCTCCCACTCTGCTTTATTCCAGGGATGCTCCATGAGGTGCCCGGTTCAGAATGGCTGAGGGAGCTGCACAGAGTTCAGGGGCAGGACGGCAGAGATGCTCCTGAGGAAAGTGAGAAACCATTGAGTGCAACTAGTGGCTGCAAGAGCAAATGCCTTTTGTTTCCCTTGCCCTAGAAGACATATCAGCAAAAAATATTGCTAGAGAGCTGACTGAGATTTGACTGCCTATGTTATCTTCTAGGATTTTTATGGTTCTGTGACTTACATTTAAGTCTTGTATACATTTTGAGTTTATTCTTATGTGCACTGCTAGCTAGTGGTCTAGTTTCATCTTTTGCATGTACCTGTCCAGTTTTCCCAACACCATTTATTAAAGAGACTATCTTTATTCGAGTGTCTGCTCTTATCTCCTTTGTCAATAGTAATTGATCATAAAGAAAAAAATAAGCAAATGAGACTACATCAAACTAAATAGCCTTTGTCAGCAAAAGAAATCATCAATAAAATGAAAAGGGAACCCACTATATGGAAGAACATATTTGACAATGATACATCTGATAAGGGGGTTAAATTCCAAAATATATAAAAAAATTATACAACCTAACACCAAGAAGACAATCCAATTTAAAAAATGAGCAAAGAACCTGAATAGACTCTTTTCAAAAGAGTACATACATATGGCCAAGAGACATATAAAAAATGCTCAATATCACTAATCACCAGCTAGATGCAAATTAAAACCACATAGAGATATCACCTCACACAATTTGAATCTATCAAATTATAAGACACACTTAAAGGAATCATAAGATTTAATGGTGACATCTGCAAAAAGAAAGTGCAGTAGAAGATTTTTATACATATATAAAAATCAATTTAAAATTAATTTAAAAAATAATAAAACATTAAATTAAAGTTTAATCTCCCCCCCCCAAAACAACTAGGTTGCACATCTAGGTAAAGACAACAGACTAAAACACATATATAAAGAAGAAAAGAAGGCTGTTCTCAAATTGGGAATGCAGTAATAGCCATATAAGATCAGTGAATATTCAAAAACCCTCTCACATGACTGACATATTCATATGTTACAATTTCAGTAGAGCTCAAAATACATTTGCTCATACTCAATATTCCTTCATCTCTAAAACAAGCAAACAAACAAATAAAACCCACATAGAAAGATGGAAGTGAAAAGTTCCTTCACGCTATAATCATGTCTGTTTATGCAGAGAACCCACACTTTACCTAAGAATTCAGTTATAATTATTAATATTAAAGCAAAAATAAGTAAGAATGTTGAATGTCCTCTCTATTATTTATCATTTTATAATTGTTTATATAATCATATAAAACAAAAAACAAATGAAGTGTGACTTTATGTAAAGATGAAAATGACACGTCAGTACTTGCAGATGCTCTGAGATTCCAACTGAACTACAAAAAACCCCCACAGAAACTAAACATAATTGAAAATAATGTAAAACTCAATTAGGTGCTCCATTATACAAAATAAGCACACACAGTTAAAAGCATTCTTATAGTAGTAGATATGACCACTTATGCAAATATAATTGGTTGCCAGTATTCCATTCATAAAAAGCCAAAAAAGTAGAACATATCTATAAATATATTTAGTAAAAAATGAATTAGGTCAATATAAAGAAAATTTTAAATCTTATCTAAAACTTAAATATGCTTTAAATAAATAGATATACCATGTTTTAAAATATTAAAATATGCCTCAAAATATTAAAAGATTTATGTACATATACAATTAAAAATTTAAAGTAAAGTTTAATTTTAATCAAAACTTCTTTTTATCAGTACCCATTCAAATGTGATTAGACAAGGCATCTATAAAATATTTACAAAACAATATTTAAAAAATAAGGATCAATAGATCCTGGCATTATATTAGTTTTTAGATAGCATGTAACTGACATGGGAAAGGACAGTAGATGGAGCAGAATTAGTGGGAGAAAACAAAAATTGTTTTCTTACCAATTTAGCAATTTTAAATTAACTTATATGCATTTATAATTTTCTAAGAAGTCACATTGGAAAACAGTTTAACTACTTAAAAAATAAAGATTAGTTTTTATAGTCCTCCAAAATAAATTCAGCTAGAATATATATTTAATAAAACTATTAAGAAACCACAAAGATGAGATGAAGAAATATAAATAGATATCAGTGTCAGGAGGAAATGGCTAATCCTAAAAACTAGAGGAAAAAAACATATTTTGATAGATTTGTCAGGAAAATTTTAACTTTCTGAACCTCAAAAAGGACACCATAATAAAAAGTCATTGTTAATATTTTCAGAAAGTAATAACTGAAAGATGAGCAAATTCAATATTTAGATAAAACATTGTGCAAACTAAAAAGTAAAACACAAGATCCTACTGCAGTAAATATTGACTACAAAGGTCTGAGTCTACCCCAACACTCATGCACTCATGCATAGGTGCAGGCACACACGCATACTCCTTTCGCAGCCAAACATCTCTCTTGATCTTGGGATTATTGGTACCAAGTGAAGAGCCCCTGAGAATCTCAGAAGCTTCAAATTCACAGGCTGCCCTTACTCACAGCTCTTTTATTGGGAAATTGTGTCTGTTCACTTTTGATCATTCTATATGAAAACAGGGAAAGCTCTGAAATAAGCAAGTTTTCAGAAGTGACCATGAGCTTAATTAATTTACTATAAGAAAAGCAATATGGACGAGAGAGAGAGAGAGAGAGAGAGAGAGAGAGAGAGAGAGAGAGAGAGAGAGTATTCCAAAATTCTCGTTATGTTTTGTTTGAATATGCTCAGTAACAACATTATAGATTGCTTTCATTATATTTTTATACTTTTAATAATTTTGCCCACTGAATACAATTATAATGAACAGATACTGATATTATCATGAGGACAGCAATCAAATAATGATTCATCTTAATGTACTTTATTATGGTTTTTCTGTGGATATCTGTAATTCCTTTTGTTGTAACAGTGCTAAACCACAAAGTGCCAGGACTTTGAAATCTATCAAACAGAGACAAGAAGTCAATGGCACTTTCAAAGATTTTAGAAAAATATCATTTCTGCAGTGATGGAAAAAAAGGCCAGTATAAATCCTAAAACTAAATTTTATAACACAAAATACATTATTTGCTTTTGAATTCAACTGAGGATCAATTTTCTCCAAAAAAATCTTACAAAATATATGTTTTTATCTTACTACATATTATAATATGCTCATGCATATGGCAGCATAAATATTAATATTCAGTTGAGAGGAGTGTAGTGAAGGGGAAAAGACCACTCAACTGAGAATCAAGGGAAATCGTCTTTTTCCTCAGTCCTATGGCTAACCAGCTGTATAATCTGTCTGGATAAGACATTTAACTCATCTGAGTTGCAGCTTTAAATACAAAATATGGAAGCAAGGTTTAGGGCTTTCTAAACTCATATTTTGGGACCAGGCACACACAGGTTAAGTTTAAGTTCTTTCACTAATGCAGCTATATGAGGCAGCTGAACAAAGGGCAACATTTTCCCCTCCCATTTAAACTAAACATTAGACTGGGTTTGTTTCCCTTCTGTATTGCAAGAAGATGGAAATGAAACTCTACAGTTAAAATGTAACTTGAAAGAATTTATGTGGTTCACTGGGCAATAATTGCAACATTTTCTATGGCCTATTAAAGAGCAATTTCTTTGGTTTTATAGGGCGTTTCAGAATATTTTTGAGGGCTTTCCCTAGTGTATCTTTTAAAAAAATTCTCCTTTGAGTGGCACGATATGCCTATATTTCAATGGGGGAAAGTGGAACTAACATGGTAAAATGAAAATTTCCCCACTATAATTGAAGAAAAAGCTAATTCTCCAATATTCTTATGGTTTACTACTTCCGTGTAACATGCTGATTTACACTTACTCTTCTTGATGCATAAAGGAGGGAAAAAGCTGGTTATCTCATCACTGCTCAGGGGTTTAATTAAAACATATCTTCTGAAATGTACCTGATAATATATATATAAACACAGAAGATTTCATTTCTTTTTCTTGCCTGTTTTAGCATTGCACATCTAACTTGGCTCCTCACCAGAGCCTTTAAGAACCATTACGTCTTTTTAGAGAAATCGTTTTCCCTCTGTGATCTGCATGGATTTCACAGTCACCAGTAGGGAATAAGCTAAGTAGGAGTGAATCTGGTTGAGATGTCCGGTCTTCACACAGCTGCACTGCCCTGGGCTCTCCAGACTCGCCAGTGGGTGGCAGTAGAAGACAACATTTGCACTGAGATGGTTTGGGCAGCTGCCTGTGTGTGAAGCAAATCTTCCCGAACAACTGCAACCTATAAAAATCAGCTTTCCCCCTTAATTACTGCTAAGTGAATACCTTCTGATCTAGAAGTCCCATCGTCAGGCTGATTATTGAGCAGCAACCAACACTCCTTGAGAGCCAGGAGTTGCCTGGGTGCTGAGCAGAATCTTTGCACATACGTGAGGCCTCACCTGAGCACCCCAGCAATACCAGGGCACCAATGCCCTCCGTTTTACAGGTTAGGACACTGGAATTCAGATCGTTTGAACATCCCCATCATAAAAGAGTCTGCCATGACTCCCCCATGACTCCCAGACCCACATCTTGACTGGGTGCAGGGGAGGTAATAACACATTCGCACATACAAATACTTCATTTTTCACTTAATCTCGGTACCTGCGCTGCCAACTATGAATAGGGTTCCTCTGACCTCACCACAATGTCGTGAAACAATTGCGTGCCCATCACACAGAAGGAGCTGGCATTTAGAGCAGTGCTGAAAGGTTGCAACTGAGTGCAATCAGCTGGGCTGGGGACATGACTGTCCACAGGGTGAGGAGATGGAGGCGGGCAGCGGACCACCCACCATAACTAAGAAAACAGATGCCAAGGTTCCTTCCACGGCAGGAACATTCATGCAAATATAGAAGTAATTTGAGTTTTGAACGAAACTCAAAGGACTGAAAAGACAAAAAAACAAAACACCCACAGAAGCACTTTCTGTCTTCTTTGCAGATTCCTGAAGTAAAGTGCTTTGTCACCACACACCCACTCTGAGAAATGCTGCCCTAGATTTCTTCTGAGGTTGAAATCTCTATACTATCGCCAGCATCTTTCCCTTTGTTACTCAAATAACACGCACGCGCGCGCACACACACACACACACACACACACACACACGTGTGCACGCACGCACATGTTTAAGTAGCAGGCACATTGCTCTGACACTTGCCCATATACAATGTGCAGATGCCCCAGATTCTGCTCCCACCGTCACGTCAAGTATGAGCTGTCAACAGTGTCCGCTGTGCCTGTGGAAACACTGCTCAGGATGGGCTTCACTTTGCCAGGAGGAGAGAAAGAACGAAATTGAGTCAAAAACTGATTCAGGAGCCTCCTGCAGACTTGCATGCTGGAGGGAATTGAAGTGTGTGTGTGTGTGTGTGTGTGTGTGTGTGTGTGTGTGTGCGTGTGTGTGTGTGTTTAAATGTGAAAACTGAAATGGATAGTAGACACATTGATGTGATGGTCCTAATAGGACTTTTAACAAAATCATCTTTATTGAGGTACATTTGATATACAATCAGCTGCACGTATTTCAAGTGTTCAGTTTTATACATTTTGACACATAAATGCTTACCTATGAAACCATCACTACAGTCACCATTTTGAATTTATTGATCATCCCACAACTTTCATCCTAATCCCTCCCTCCCACTCTGCCTTGTCCCTCTGCCTCAGTTAATCACTGATCTGTTTTCTATCACTACAGATGGGATTGCATTTTATAGAGATGTATATAATATGAATCATATAACATGTACTCTGTCTCTGACGCCTTTCAATCAGAAGAATTATTTTGATAGCCTTCCATGTTGTAGCATGTGTTAATAATTCATTCTTTGTAATTGCTGAGTGGCACTCAGTTGTATGGATGGACCGTGGTTTGTTTATCCACTCCCATCTTGATGAACATTTGAGTTGTTTCTAGTTGTTGGCTAATACTAATGAAGCTGTTATGAACATTAGTGATGTGTTTGTGTGTTTGGTGGACATAAATTTTTATTTATGTAGGATATATATCTAGGAAGGGGATAGCTATATATTATGAAAGGAGTATATTAACTTTTGGGGAAAAAACCCAAACTGTTCTCCAAAGTTATTGTATCATTTTTACATTGAGCGTGTTTCTGAGTGTTCATTGGAGATTCAAGTTTCTCCTTGTGTGAAGGAGCATCTCTGCTTTTTCACATGCTCTATTGCTATATCCATTCACAAATACGTACTCTTTCATTACTATCATTCACCTTGAATTCTGATTAGGTGGAAATGCTTCTCTTGGCTTACTTAGTTGCTTTATTTTTCCATAGTCAACTCATCCATTTCCATCTAATTTTATAGAATTGCATAAAACTTAAAAATTAGAAATTTATTGCATTTATGGACCAATTGAACAAAAATTAACAGCTTTTCTTTCCATAAATGAGCCATGGTAGGGTTCTCATTTTATTTGAGCTTATTTTTATGTCTTATGCTAATATACTTTGTTGGTCATTTTCCTAAATAGCTCAATAGTTTTTATTTTTACTGTAAATGAGATCTTGCTTTATTCTATTATATTTCACAATTATTACTGTTTCAAAGTATTATTAATATACTTACCTTATATAATACTATCATATCATGCCATATTGTATTATGTTTAATAGTATGTAACATAATATATGTTTATATATGTAACTGTATATATATACATGTGTATATAGCCTTTTATATAGATAACTATGTTTCTTTCTTTATAATCCTTACTAGAGGCCCGGTGCACAAAAATTTGTGCACTCCGGGGCGGGAAGGGGGGTCCCTCAGCCCGGCCTGTGCCCTCTCGCAGTCTGGGACCCCTCGGGAGATAACGACCTGCTGGTTTAGGCCTGCTCCCGGGTGGCAGAGGGCAGGCCCAATCCCTAGGTGCAGCCCCTGGTCGGGCTCAGAGCAGGGCTAATTGGGGAGTTGGGGCGCCACCCCCTATCATGCACAGAGCAGGGCAGATGGGGAGGTTGCCCCCCCACCCGGGGGGTCACGATCAGGGTGGG
>NW_005871048.1:51549908-51598010 GCF_000147115.1 Myotis lucifugus | reverse complement strand
GTGTCCTGGATCAGGGTGGGGTCCCACTGGGGTGCCTGGCCAGCCTGGATGAAGAAGATGATGGCTGTTGCAGCTGGTCACACACCCTTCAGGGTGGGGTCCCCACTGGGGTGCCTGGCCAATCTGGGTGAGGGGCTAAGGGCTGCTTTCAGGTTGGCGGTTGTTGACTGAAGCTCCCAACTGCTCCTTTTTTTTTCTCTTTTTTTTTATTTTATTCTGGGCCAGCTTTAGCTCTGGCTCTAGCTCTGAGGCTTCTGCTGCTGATTGCGTTCTATAATCGAAACAATGTATAACTCCAGCTCTGAGATCCTGGCAGGCTGAAAGCTGGTTTCTGGGCTTTTGTTTAGCTTCTATATTTGTTAGAATGTTTCAAACTGCCAGCTCAGAGGCCGGCAAGTCAGGCGGGGAACGTTGGAGTCTGCAGTCCCTGGAGCAAGCAAGCCTCATGTTCTCTTCCAGCTGCCTGGCTGTCAGCTGCCATCTTGGCTGACAGTTAATTTGCATAAGGATATGCTGATTAGCCAATGGGAAGGGTAGCGGCCGTACGCTAATTACCATGTTTCTCTTTTATTAGTGTAGATAAATTATTTCCTGACTTTCTGCATGATTAGTACCTCCAGCACAAAGTAGAAAAGAATTGCTTATAATTGACATTATTGTCTTTTTTCTGAACTTAAGGGAAATGCTTTTGATATTTTATCAAATTATAGGTTTATACTATAGTTTTATAAAATAGAGGCCTGATGCATGAAATTCATACAAGAGTAGGGCTTCCTTCCCCCGGCTGCTGCCCTCTGGTACCAGGGACCCAGGTTTCCCTCTCAGCCCCAGCTTCATCCTGGAGGTCATCTGGTCTAATTAGCATATTACACTTTTATTATTATAAATATTTACTAGAGGCCCAGAGCATGAAATCTTGCGTGAGCCACACTGCCCGCCGCCACAAGCCTCCTGCCGCCCCTCCCACCACCGTGAGCCACCTCTCTCGGGTCGGGTTCAGGGGGGTGAGGGACTGAGAGGTGGTCAATGCACCTCATGGCAACTGGTCGAGTGATCTTTCTGGTCGTTATGCTTATGGTCCCTGGCCTTTTATTATATAGGATAATGTTAAGGAAAATGCTTTTCAAATCAAACTTAAAACAT
Source organism: Myotis lucifugus (assembly GCF_000147115.1). Classification (NCBI taxonomy): domain Eukaryota; kingdom Metazoa; phylum Chordata; class Mammalia; order Chiroptera; family Vespertilionidae; genus Myotis; species Myotis lucifugus. Next base: position 51,596,867 of record NW_005871048.1, on the reverse strand, counting down.
CATGTAATTCTTTATGAGGGTTAAAAGTTGATTGAAATTTACCAAATACTTTTTCTGAATTGAGATATGTTTTTTTTTTATCATCTTCATTCAATAAGTTCCATTAATTCTTGTTCAAGTTTATAGTACTATTTGGTAATGATGTATGCTTTTTTTACCTTGAGGAATTTGCTTTGTGAATATTTCATTCAGTATTCTTGCACCTGTGGTGGCAAGTGAGAATTTTTTTTAAATATTTTCCCAGTATAGTTGAAGTTATATTAACCCTATAAATAAGTTATGGAGATCTCCTTCTTACTTTGTTCTCTGAAAGCATATGTAACACACAGATAACATACTTCTTGATATTTTACTAAATCCATTTGTAAAACAGTCTGTACCCCTTTTATTTGTGGGGGAAGAAAAGATAATATAAATGTATTAGTAGTTTCATTTATTTAATGGTTTCAGGTTTATTAAATTTTCTGGGGTTTCTTAATTTAGTTTTCATACATTTTATTTTTATAGAAATTGTACAGTTGTCTAAATTTTCAAACTTGTCAGCATAAAATAGTATGTAATGTCTCATAATTTTTACATGTTGTTTGTATTATTGTTATGTCACAATTTTCAAATCTAACAATTTTTTATTTTTGCCTTCACAATTTTCTTAATAGATTTTGGAAAGGGTTGTTATATAAAGTTTAAAGTTTTTATTTAACAAATAGGTTTGAATTTTATTGCTTCTTTAATTATACACTAATTTTTTCTCTATATTGTCTTTACATATTTTTATGTAATTGAGTTAATTCTTTTTTTTCTTGGATGACATAGTTGCTTTGAGACTATAATTCTAAATAATTATTTTATAGATATATTCTCTTCATTCGGTTGTTTTTAGGATTCCCTTGTTTATAGACCTCTACTATTTTACAAAGACATATCTAGGTGTGAATTTAATTTGATCCATTCTGCTTGTGACAGATTTACTTTTGTCCATCATCAATCCAGCAAAATGCTTTACCATTGCTTTTTTTAATGCAACCTTTTCTCTATTCTTCTTGTTTTTGTCATTTTAGATATGAACTGCACCTATTCATAATATTCTCTTTTACTCCTAATCTTTCTTTTTCATTTTCCAACTTTTTAAGCTCTTTATTCTAGCCTGATAATATTCTTAATTCTATCTTCCAGTTTATTAATTCTCTCTTTCTTTTTTTAAATTTAAATTCTTTATTGTTTAAAGTATTACATGAGTCTCCTTTTTCCACCATTGACCTCTCACCGGCCACCCCCACCCCCCAGCACAAGCCCTCAACCCCCTACTGTCTTTGTCCATTGGTTATCCTCATATGCATGCATACAAGTCCTTTGGTTGATCTCTTACCCCCTCACCCCCTGCCTTCCCTCATAAGTTGTGCAGTCTGTTCAATGTTTCTATGTCTCTGGTTCTATTTTTGTTCATCAGTTTATGTTGTTTATTATATTCCACAAATGAGTGAGATCATGTGATATTTATCTTTATCTGACTGGCTTTTTTCACTGAGCATCATGCTTTCCAGTTCCATCCATGCTGTTGCAAATGGTAAGAATTCCTTCTTTTTTATAGCAGTGTAGTATTCCATTGTGTAGATGTACCACAGTTTTCTCATCCACTCATCTGCTGATGGGCATTTAGGCTGTTTCCAAATCTTAGTTATTGTAGATTGTGCTGCTGTGAACATAGGGGTGCATATATCCTTTCTGATTGGTGTTTCTGGTTTCTTGGGATATATTCCTAGAAGTGGGATTACTGAGTCAAATGGAAGTTCCATTTTTAATTTTTTGAATACTGTTTTCCACAGTGGCTGTACCAGTCTGCATTCCCACCAGCAGTACACGAGGGGTCCTTTTTCTCCACATCCTCTCCCACACTTGTCGTTTGTTGATTTGTTGATGATAGCCATTCTGACAGGTGTGAGATGGTACCTCATTGTTTTGATTTGCATCTCTCAGATGATTAGTGATTTTGAGCATGTTTTCATGTCTCTCGGCCCTCTGTATGTCCTCGTTTGAAAAGTGTCTATTTAGGTCCTTTGCCCATTTTTTATTGGATTGTTTATCTTTCTTGTGTTAAGTTGTATGAGTTCTCTATAAATTTTGGAGATTAAATGCTTATCAGAGATAACATTGGCAAATATGTTCTCCCATGCAGTGGGCTTTCTTGTTGTTTTGTTGATGGTTTCTTTTGCTGTGCAAAAGCTTTTTATTTTGATCTAATCCCCTTTGTCTATTTTCTCCTTAGTTTCCATTGCCCTAGGAGCTGTATCAGTAAAGATATTGCTACGACATATGTCTGCTATTTTGCTGCCTATGGAGTCTTCTAAGCTTTTTATGATTTCCCGTCTTATGTTTAAGTCCTTTATCCATTTTGAGTTTATTTTTTGTGTATGTTGTAAGTTTCTGGTCTAGTTTCATTTTTTTGTGGGTATCTGTCCAATTTTCCCAACACCATTTATTGAAGAGATTGTCTTAATTCCATTGTATGCTCTTGCCTCCTTTGTCAAATATTAATTGAGCCTAATGATTTGGGTGGAATTCTAGGTTCTCTATTCTGTTCCATTGGTCTATATGCCTGTTCTTGTGCCAGTACCAGGCAGTTTTGTGAACAGTGGCTTTGTAATATAGCTTGATATCTGGTATTGTGATCCCTCCAATATTGTTCTTCTTTCTCAAGCTTGCTGCAGCTACTTGTGGTCTTTTTTTATTCCAGATGAATTTTTGGAGAGTTTCTTCTAGGTCTTTGAAATATGCCATTGGTATTTTAATGGGGATTGATTTAAATCTATAGATTGCTTTGGGTAGTATAGACATTTTAATAATGTTGATTCTACAAATCCATGAACACGGTATATTCTTTCATTTGTTTTTGTCTTCCTCTATCTTTTTTTTCAGTGTCCTGTAATTTTCTTAGTACAGGGCCTTTAGCTCCTTGGTTAAATTTATTCCTAGGCATCATAATATTTTTTGTTGCAATGGTAAATGGCGTTGTTTTTTTTGTTTGTTTGTTTCTTTTTCTGTGAGTTCATTATTGGTGTATAAAAAAGCCATAGATTTCTGGGTGTTAGTTGTGTTTCCTGCAACATTGCTGGATTCATTTATTAAGTCTAGTAGTTTTTTGATGAACTCTTTAGGGTTTTCAATGTACAATATCATGTAATCTGCGAATAATGACAATTTTACTTCTTTTCCAATTTGGATGCCTTTTATTTCTTCTTGTCTGGTTGCTATGGCTAGCACTTCTAATACTATGTCGAACAGGAGTGGTGAAAGCAGGCATCCCCATCTTGGTCCTGTTCTTAGGGGAAATGGTTTTAGTTTTTGCCCATTGAGTATGATGTTAGCTTTAGGTTTGTCATATAAGGCTTTTATTATGTTGAGGTATGATCCTTCTATTCCCACTTTGCTGAGAGTTTTTATCAGAAAAGGGTGTTGGATTTTGTCAAATGCCTTTTCTGCATCAATTGATATGATTATGTGATTTTTGTTTTTCAATTTTTTATGTGATGTATCAGGTTTATTAATTTGTGGAATTGTACCAGCCTTGCATCTCTGGAATAAATCCCACTTGGTCATGGTGTATGATCTTTCTAATGTAATGCTGGATATGATTTGCTAGAATTTTGTTGATGATTGTAGCATGTATGTTCACCAGAGATACTGGCCTGTAATTCTCTTTCTTTGTAGTGTCTTTATATGGTTTGGGGATTAGGGTAATGCTGGCTTCATAGAAAGAGATTGGAAGTGTACCTTCCTCTTGAATTTTTTGGAATAGTCTGAGAAAGATAGGTTTTAATTCTTTGACTGTTTGGTAAAACTCCCCTGTGAAGCTTTTGTTTGCTGGAAGCTTTTTGATTACTGGTTCAATTTCATCAGTAGTTACAGCCAATTCAGGTTTTTTGATTCTTCCTGATTGAGTTTTAGAGGCTTATATTTTTCTAGGAATATGTCCATTTCATCAAGGTTGTCCAGTTTGTTGGAGTAGAATTCTTCATAGTATTTTTTTACAATCCTTTTGGGGTCGGTTGTTACTTCAGCTCTTTCATTTCTGATTTTGTTTCTTTGTGTCTTCTCTCTTTGTTTCTTGATGAGCCTGGCTAGAGGTTCATCCATCTTATTTATCCTTTCAAAGAACCAGCTCTTGGTTTCCTTGATCATTGATCTTTTGTATTGTTTTTTTTTTCTATGTCGTTTATTTCTGCTCTGATCTTTATTATTTCCTTCCTTCTGGTTACTCTGGGCTTTTATTGTTGCTCTCTTTCTAATTCTTTAAGTTGCAAGGTTAGATAATTTATTACCATTTTTTCTTGTTTTATTTTGAGGTAGGCCTGTAGAACTATGAACTTCCCTTTCAGGACTGCTTTCACTGTGTACCATAGATTTTGGATTGTTGTGTTTTTATTGTCATTTTGTTTCCAGGATGCTTTTTATTTATTCTTTGATTTCTTTGGAATTCTCTCTTTCTTAAGAAAAATATTGGTTCTAATGTATCTGCTGTATTATATATTTTGGTTACTGAAATTTAGCTTCTAAACATTACATCATTGTTATTGTTTGATTATATTTTTATTTCTGTTTTTATTTGAGTCTTAAAATTTTTTAATTATTTAAAGGCTCTACCCAATTCTTCTATCCTTTCAAATGCTTGTGATTCTAAATTAAAGGTGTATGTGTGTGTTTAGGTTGTAGGAGGGACCAGAAATGAATAGTTGCAGTTATTTAGGTTTTAGAATAATGCACAATGTATTAATTTTCAAACTCTATAACTTGAGATTTTAAATTCAATTTATAAACCTTAAGGTGTTTAACCTACCATTTAAAAAATAATATTTAATGAAAAGTTAATATTTTATCAAATGGACTGATAAAACTTTCTTTAAGACAATCAGTACCATTGATTACATATTTGAATAAATTATCTTAAATATTTAAACTGTATTTTGAGTTTATTATGTTATCTTACCTCTTTGAACACTTCAAGTTCCTGGCAGGTCAAACATACAACCCCCAAAATGTAATAGTTCTAAAGAGTAAGGTCTTATACATTTTAAAAATATCAAGTTCTTATAAATATTTTAAGATTGCCTAAAATCACATTTAAAATATCTTAATACTTTCAGTAAAAATGAATGCTTGCAGCATTTAAACAGAAACCTCTGAGGAGAAAACCCAGAGTTGTATGGAACTGCAGTTTCTTTGACCCCAGGCCCCCACTGCCTGTGAAGTCAGGGGAGCCACATTTCCCAGGAGGCCTCTGTCTCCATTGTTCCAGGTTAGTCTACCTGTGAGGCCCTGGCTTTTCAGGGCCCTGTGGGATGACACAGGAAGTCCCCATAAAACATTTCTGCTGCACTCTGGAGCATGGCAAATGCCCTTGTGTGATTGGCTAAAAGCTGAATTAGCCGTGTCCTTCATTGAACACCATATTTAATTGAAACAACAACTGACAGACGGACTATAATTATACAGACTTAGGTAAACATTTTGTAGACATTTTCTCAGAAAGAAACCAAGCGAGCCTGACACTTCAAGGAAAACAACTGACAGTATTTGTTACTGAGGATAAAATTTGAGATTTTAGGCATGAGCTTGACAGCTTCTCAATACTTAAAGGCTTTTCTGATGAGATTGGTAGTGTTATTAATAAAGGCAAATTTTTGACATTTTAAAATGAAATGTGTCAAGATTTGGAAAATCTGCAAAACTGAAGGAATGTTTTTCAAATGGCCAAGGAAGAATGTTACAATATCACAAATGGGTAGGAGACCAGTCTTTCAAAGTGTCAGAAAGGCCAGTGGATTTTAATGTAAAAGACCATGAAAATTTGATTTATTGTTTCAGATTTCACCTTGTAAGAAACTATACACTCCTGGTTTCATTAGTATCATAGAAGAATATCCACAATTGCAAAAATCATTGCTCAGGTTTCCTTCCATTTCAGTTTTTGTCTCATTTTGTTCTGTCTCATGGTGGAGGTTTCTCTGATAGAGCTTAGTTGTCTATGGATTGATGGTGTGGTTTATTTCTCTCCTCCATGAAACTCAAAACTACAGGAAAGGAATAAAAATCTGTAAGCCCCTTAAAAACAAAGGTAATCGAAAATCCATGAGCATGAGCTCTCAGCACATCTATGAACTGCAGCCCTGAGGATGGTGTGGCCACAGACATGGTGCTGAGGTGGGAAAGAGAAGATACTTTGAAGTCTTCAGGATATATGATGCCCATCCTGAAACACCCATCAACTCATCTCACACTGCTCTTCCATGTCCCAAAAGTTTATTCTATTTAAAGGGTTGGGCTCCAGGCTTGTCGGTAATGAACACAGTGGATAGTGAGGGTGAATCTTGGAAGAAAAAAGGGTAATTGAGCAAAAGTTTGCATCTCCACCATACTCCTAAATACAAGTACATGCTTTTGAAGGCAGGGGATTAGAGGGTACCAATCAGGAAAATACAATCAATGAATCAATCAATAAGTAAGTAAATAAATAGGTAAGCAATCCCAGGGGGAAATCCCTCCACTTTTCTTTGTCTACATGTATATCGTTGTTTATATTGACTAATATTTAAAATTTCCATTGCTTTTGGCTTCATTGTAATTTACTGCTGCTATTTTTTATACTTCTCTCACAATATTTTTATATTCAAAATTAATTCTGGAATTACTAAAATCAACTAAATGTTTTATTATTAGTTAAAATGTTTAGTGTAAACTAGCATATACAGATAACCAGACAAATAAATATATAAAATAAATAAATAAGAAGCAAGTTTTGATTCTCTGCTTACTAGTACAAGTCCTTTTCTAGCCAAACCAACCACACAGGCTGAACTGTGTGAATTTATGAATGGAGTTTGTACAGTGAGGCTGCAATTTAGGCCAAAAATTGATGCATATGCCCCATCATTTCCTCCCTGGTTTGCCTGGTGACCCGGACCACATCAATAGTCAAGATCATGTCCTGGGACATTTTGCCACCAGGAGGGTTGAACTCTGGTTGAAATTCTGGTTAAACTGATATTAAGAGCATGGTCTTCATCCTAGGGAAGGAAAGAAAGGAGGATGTGCTGCAACTCTGCTGATGTATACACAAAGCTTTCTGCCCAGTTCTGTTTTCTTGCCTACAGATCACTGCCAGACAGACCTGTGGTACCTCTGGTCTGAGTGAGAAGTCAGCCAGGGACCTGGGGGAACGAAGGATGCATCAGAGCAGCCTCTTTACAGGAAACATGAATAGCTGTTGTTTTGCCTTCTTAGAGAAAGAAGGCCACTCTTGATGGCAGGCAGCGAGGGGAGTATTTATGTAGTAACTGTACATTAACATGCTGGCAACTTAAGTGCCTGTATTTATGTGTTGTTGCTGTTGACAAGTGTTACGACCAGTTTTTCTTATTCTCTAAATGTCAATATTTCTTTTAAACCCCAGAAAGAGAATGACATCATTCTTAGATTCTGGCTGAATTCTTTTAGTTAGGACATTTAAATAACTGTGCCTTTTTCTTTTCATAATATTTAAGCACTGATAAAGTATAGGTTTGAGAATTGTGGTTTATTGTAAGTCAATAATGATCAACATGAATGAATCATGAAAATTACTTTTCCTAAGCTACTGTACCTTAAGAGGTGGTTGTCATTGTTGCTTCATTACCACTTTCCTCAGGCACTTAGGGGAAGTCAGTACCATGGTTGTAGCATGCTGTCTTTTTCTCCTCTCTTCCTGCCCCTACCTTGTTGCATAAGCTTGCATTTGGGTGGCCACCCACCATACTGACCCCTTCTTTTGCCTACTGAGTAGGATACATGCTAGAAATATAAAAGAAAGGGACTTTTTCCTATAAGATTATAATACTTACCTGATACATCTGGCACTGAACACAGACTTTGCCCATGGCTTTGAACAAAATACCTTATTTTACTATTATTTTTTCCAAGTTATTATTTTTGCAAAATAATTATTATTCTTCCAAATATTTCAAAGTAACTCTCGACCCTCTTTCTAATAGTCCCTCTGATTCTGTTCTATGTGAGGCAGGGTTTGTCCACCTCAGCACTGCTGGCATTTTGGACCAGGTGACTCTGGGCGGTGGGGATCTTGAGCAGCATCCCTGGTTCCTCTTCTCCAGATGCCAGGTGCGTGCTTTCTCCCCAAGTGTGACAACCAAAAATGCCTCCAGCTTTTGCCATGTCCCCAGCAGCGAGGGGAGGAGTGTCAAATTGCCTCAGTTGAGAAGTATTGACAAAACTTATCTAAAAATTTTACACAGATCCCAAAACGGAGGCATGGTGAGGTTAATTACCTGGGTTTCCAGTGTTACCTAAGTTCTATGCACTTTCCTGTTGCTACTATTGTGGCTTCTCATTGGCCTCATAAAGTAGCAATTCACACCACTTATGAATACTGTACTTGATATTTACCAATGTCCATTTGAATTACTGAAAAGAAATTTAAAATAAGATGCAGTCTCCCTTTAACTTATTTTCCCATTGTAATTTGCATCAAGAAGTGATCTTTCATAATCTTTAAAGAATTTTGTAAAGCAATTAGTGATTATAACCAGCAATTACTGAGTGATATGTTGAGAGGAAGAACTTAAGGCCTTCCTAGACCTGCATGATGACAAATGGCTCCTTAGATGTTGAGGGACAGACTCCCTGGCAGAAGTTGTGCATAGGACAGTGAGGATGTGGGCCTGGGAGCCACTTGAAAGAACATGATAAAAATGAGTGATGAATGAATGAACTTCAGTGAGTTGGCCACAGTAAAATCAAAAGACAAAATGAACTCACTTCTGAATTAATTCAATTATAGTAAAATCATGTCAAATATTTAAAACATATAGAGGAAAACTCTCAGCATAATGAAAGAGATCCTGCCCAGGATGCATTCATTTTATGGTGGGAATATGTGAGTGTTTTATCACAGTTTTTTGTAATGACCTTTGGATGTATAAAAATGAAATGTTTTAGCATAAATACTGTTTCTATAACTTCTTAAGCAAGATGACTTAAAAGGAATGACATATTTAAAGTGACATTTATTTCCCCTCTTATTAATTTTATAGGAAAACTGAACATCTTCATTTTGTGTGATAATATAATTATTAAACTCATTTTGTTCTGTGCAGTAGAGTCTCCCCTGGGTCTTGAATTGTATTCTTGATGCTGTTAGGAAACATCTTGGCATGCCCAGAAGGCTCACCAGGGAGTGGGGCATGGTGAGGATTCTGCATAAATGAGATCTGGTAATATAACCATCTAGAAAATAACTCATGCTCAGGAGGACAAGGGCATCTGGGGCTTTGTTTAAGGGATACACCCTGTGGCAGACACACCCTAAAGTGCCTAAAGTGATTCCCAATGAATCAGGCCCTGTTGTAATTCTCTCCTTGAGTGTGAGCAGAACATGTTACTTGCTTCTCATTAATATGATTTGGCAAAAGTGATGGGATGCCACCTGCTCCATGACTATTCCATCTCAGGAAATTGAAGAGAAAGTCTTCCCTTGTTGACTGTGAAGAAGCAAGCTGCCATGTTGTGACAAGGCCATGTGGCAAGGAAGTGCAGGGATCCTCTTGGAGCTGAAATCTACCCTCACCAACAGCCCCACAACCAAGAGAAGATGGGAATTATCCCTTGTGGTCATTGCCAATACACTTTGAGAACCAGGTGGCATGGACTATGGAAAGCAAGTTACATAACCATTTCTAAAAAGGAGGCATATCAGAATCAATGATGCCATTTGTTGCAATGGCCCACATCAAGATCTCATGATCAGAGCAAGTATTCTGAATTGTGAGCTTCATGAGTACACAGCTATGGTCTAGTTCATACCTATAACCATTTTCACTTATGTACTAATATCTCTATACTTGGCACAGTCTAGCTACATGGATAAGACAGATGTTTCCTCAACAAATGCCTTTGTCAGAGGACAAATGCATGTCCACTCAGGGGCAGGCTTACACTAAAGTAGCAAGGCTTCTGGAAAACTAGACTCATCGGAAAAACATACACACTCCAGAATTTAGATCTGTATTTAGAAGTCAAAAGATTTATTTATATCATCTTTTTCCCCCATTAGAGTCTGTCTTTTGGAAAAGTTATTTGTATTCGTGATGAAGCAGCTGATTTGTCTTTGAAATTGTAAAAATCTATGAAAATTTTAAAAAAGTCTATTATTTTATATTTGCTGTTAGTATCAGTACAAAGCCTGAAAGCAGGATAGTTTTCAAAAAGTCTTCTGGTGGTGAGGGGTGTGAATTCTAGATTGTGTCAGTCTAGTTGGTTTGATTCCAAAAATGTTTAATATTCTTCATCTAAATGAGGTTTTAGGATAAGAACAAATTTACTTTGAAGGAAATGGAGTTGCACCACCACCACCACCACCACCACTCCTCACCATGCCCTCTCTGCTGCCCCTGCACGGTCTCAGTCCTTCTCCATCCGTGCTCCATAATCCAGCAGGATTCATATTCATTTCAAATATAAATATGGACATAAATACTCCTTTCCCTAACTCACATGTTAACCTTTCAAGAACTTCCCATTACTCTGAGACAGACCATCTGGCCTATATACATCTCGACAGTCTGGCTCCCTCCAGCTTCATAATCGGCTCCATATTCCTTTTTTGCTGCATTTCGTCATCATTGCACTTCCTTGCACCCTTCATGGTTGCTGTTTTCCAGGGCCCTCGGCACAGGCTAGTCACTCTTGCTGGAATGTGCTTCTTTCTGAGACCAGCCTTAGTGACCCACATACATTATTGAAAACTCAGTGCAGAGCTGCTTGCCCACATATCCTTATGGTCCAATCTCAAACACTGGCCTTCATCACACCTGAGGTTTCTACTTAGGGCTGTGATGTGTAAGTTATTTCTCTACCATGAATGTAGGTACTGAGGCTCTTTGTGCTTCATATACTGCCCCTGTGCCTGGCACAGAGCAGGCATGGGTGCCCAGTGAAAGCATGTGGAGTGAGTGAGGACAGTAAAGAAATTAGGACACTCAGTATCAAGGGGTCAAGCAATACTGGCTTCTGTCCCTGGTATTTCCTATACATCAAATATCCACCAGTTATAATCCAATCTAATTTAAAAAAATATTAACAGACAAGAAAGCAAACTCTTGCACATTCCGTAGTCTTAATTTTAAGTAGCCCATTAAACAGTGTTAATTGCTTATACAATTTGGACAGGTTGTGCATGTAGGCATGTGAAAAATAAATGTTATCAGAAAAGAGATAAATATCCATTACTAAGAAATGATGATTTGCTCTATTTCCTCAGTCAAGCAATATTTATCAGGAGCATTGATTTAACTAGAGGCTATCGGCAGATACAAATGGATGATGACAAGAAACAAAAAACCACCTTCAATTGCCATCAGGGGCTTTCCATTTTAATGTAATGCCTTTCGGAATTACTGATGCTCCCGCTCTACCTCTGAGATGAATGAGTGGCTCCTGCCAGGTTCAATACATCATGTTCGGGAAGTTACTTAGCCTGTGTGCTGCAGTCATTGCTTCAGAGTTCAAAAACACCTTAAGCATTTACTGGAAGTTTTAGAAAAAACAATCTGAATCTACTAAGGGAATAAAAACACACTTCAACACGGTTTAAGTTTTTAAAGAATCCCCCACTTGAAAGATTGTAACTCTAAAAGATTATTAGTTCCCATTTAAAAGAAAGAAAGCACACAATTATTGAGGACTTGGGTAGAAGCCACTACTGTCAAGCTATACTGTGTGTTAAGAGACTAAATAGAACAGAGAAGTTTCTGTTCTACTTGGCTTTATTAACAGACATTTTAAGAGATATAATAAAAAAATGCTAGGATGGGTCAAAATATTAGGTAACAAGATAAGACTGACAAGGTATTTTCCCCCCTTCTATAATGGAAGTAATAGAATTTGCACTGTATAAAGTCAGGATAAAGGGACATCAAATGGGCATACTGGAATCCTGAATGTGAACCCTGCCACAAAAGATTTTAGGTGAATTGCCTACCGCTTTATTTGGGTTTTCTTTTTTGTCACCATCAGCAATGATGTCTCAGATCCTGTTCTAGCCACACATTTGGGATTCTCCAATAGAAAAACAAAACACAAAGAAACAGCAAGGCTAATTGGGCAACTCAGATCATCGTCAAGCCGTCCCAGGGAGTAAGTGGCTTGGTTCAGCCATGGAAATTTTCCTGTGTTTCTCAGAGGAGCCTGGGATCCACGTGCCAGGTGGGGCAGGTGTCCTCAACATGCACAGGTGTGCTCGGGATGGAGAGCCTGGACTCAGCTGGCAGAATCTGGTTCCCTCATCCATCCTGGGCTGTTACATTAAAAATCCATCTTGGTGTCAGTCCACCCCTTGCTGGAATTAATAATGAGCCTCCAGGGAAAGAGGCTCCCTCCAAGCTAGTGTTGCTCCAACCCATGCCAGCAACAAGACTGCTGTGCCTGGCTCCAGGGGCAATGCTTTCGTAAGGAGTGGAAGGAGCTCAGTACTGAGTGGTTAACAACCCAGGCTTGGGCAGATAGGCGGTCTGGGTTCAAAATCTGCTGCACTATTTACTAGTTTTGTTATTCCATGGAAGTTATTTATCTCTTCTGAATTTCTACTTCCTCTCTGTAAAATAGAATCAGCAGGAATACCTATCCCATGGGGTATTTTAAAGCATTGGATGCAATTGTTCATGGCAAAAAAATATTTAGCCCAAAGCCTGGCACACAGGAAATCTCAATCAACATCACTTAGTGAGACTGCCATCATTATTATCATCATTTAAAAAATAATACAATGACAATAAGGCTATCATTATCTCAGGGACTCAGGGAAAAGCAGAGGGATGGCTTTCTCTAAAAATAGGCAAGGTCAAGATTAGGGAATAATAATTCATACCTGCTCTTTGTCTTGAAATAACGCAAGACAACAGTTCTCACGGTGCATTTAACCTTCCTGAAGGCCAAGGCAGCAATATGCTTAACTGCCATCGCTTAATGCCTGTGGGTAAATGCTCCCCGAGGGTTGATTCCGCCTTCTGAGTAAAGTGTGCGGCCTTCTGAGTGAATTAATATTGCACACTCGTCAAGGTCTGTGATGACACTTTTTCATTCTATCTCATGGATTTCTCTCAGGATATTGATCAGAATGTCATAATACTTAATAGCGGATGACACCAACGTATGCTACATTAAATAAATACTAAAAAAGACAAACCGGCCCTGTGGTAGGAGAAAATACAACAACAACAACAAAAAATAAAACCAAACTTAAAGAACACTCAACGTGTAAAAATAAATAACTTCTCTAAATGTCAATGGTGAAACAATTTAACCCCCTTAAGCATAAATATGCTACCTTTCAAATAAAAATAACCCTTTTCTGCTTTGCCTTAACTCTCCCCTCTTTTTCATGCTAGCTCACATACCTGGAGTGGATTAATTTGCTTTGTGCTTAGCAGGGCTGGTTGCACCTAATTCCTAAAGTGTAAAGTATCTCTTTAAAGCTACAGTGCATGCATCCTTCTCCTCTCTACATAATTTGAGATCATGTCCCCAAATGCAGAAGCTATTTTCTCTCATATCTTATTGATCACTTCTGAACGATCAATTCCAGTCATTTGGAAGTTTGTATACAAAGTCAGATTTTATTAATCAACCTGAATTTCCTTTCATTCTTTGCTAAATGCACAGATTAATTAATTCTTTTCTCCCCATTCCCTCAAACAGACTTCTCTGTATTCTTTCCCAAGATAGGAGTTAATCTCAAATCTATAAATAAATGAAAAGGTGTTTTATTTACACAGTACTTAAGTTAACAAGAGATTCCTAGAAGTATGGCCTTCTGAGATTGTCAAAACAGGAGCAGCTATGGCATTTTGGGGGACCAGACTCCTCCCCCAAGAAAACTTGCTGCCACTCCTAATTGGACAGCAGAAGCTTTAGGACTAAGATAAGTAAGCTTTTGAGGAATAAGGCACATCTCATTTGTACTTTTTTCCGAATTGGCTGTTTTTGTTTTCTAAGTATATTTGTATACATTTTTATAAACATTTACAAGAAAATTAAGAATCTCTGACACACACACACACACACACACACACACACACACACACACGTCTTCTCTGAGCTTTGTTCACACATTCTGAGGAACAAAGTGTCCAGTGGCCCTAAACATCCCTTTCTCACTTTTTCCATTTCATTATTTTTCTTAATTGTTTAACCAGAGAAGTGAACCTTCTGCCATAAAGGATCTGGGAAGATTGGGAGGATGGGTCATGTAACCAAACAAACAGCTAACTAAAGGCACATTGGAGCCTGACAAGTCAGTGAGCCATATTAAAAATAGCCCTGTATTCATCTTCGGTAGAGACAGCTCATTCACATGAGGCATTCACAGAATCACGTACTGCACTGTTGAATATTTTGTCACCAGGACACAATCCCTCATTGAGTGCAGCGCCATGACTGCCTCCCTTGGATGTGTTCAGAAGTGCTGTCATGATCCTCATGCATTTTTTTGTTAATCCTCCCAGGGTGTAATTAGCACCATGTTTCCAAAGATCAAGCTATTACAATTTCTCCATCTGCTCCTTGATGCTTAAAACCCCTTTACAGAGCACAGAGCTTTTCATTCAATAAGCAGAGATACTGTGTAAAATGAAAATATCTTTGGAAGAGGCAATACAATGACTTAAAAGTATTACTGAAGCATAATTTACTAACATCACATTTCTCTGGTGTTCAGGTTTTGTGTCAGAAGATGAGCAAAGATGACCCTGAGGATTCAATTTGCGGATGAAATGAGTTAATACCCATAAAGGGCTTAGTACAGTGCCTGGTGCAGTGTCCTCTAACTCAAGGGTTTGCTATTATCTCCATTTCACAAATGAAGAATTGGTTCACGCAGGTTAAAGCTGTGGTTCAGACTGAAGCTGGCTCCATGCCCATTCTCTTTCTGCAGCAACAAGCCATAATAGAGGACACCTCCAGTGGAAGGAAGCGCAACTTATTTCCTTTCAACACAGCTATTAGAGAAACCACCAGGTGTGTTGTCTTGTTAGCTTTCTTGGCCTCATTATGTCCTGATCAGCAAAGGTTTCAGCAAAGGGATGGGCCACTTGAACACCTCCAGTGTTTCGATCCTTTGGCTGACAGCCCCAGGCTGAACATATCTCCACACCTGATATTCTTTCTGGAACTAAAATGCCAGTAGGGCCATGGTGCCACAAAGGCATTGGGATGCCACCCAGACTCCTAAATGGCATAAGTCCTTTCTTGCTTTCTGGCATAAGTCCTTTCTGGTGACCAACAAAATTAGTGAATAATAATAATGATTTATCTAATTGTGAAAAACTGGTCAAGTTCCCCCTACCTTATAAAAGTAGGGTACAGTACCCAGCTACATAGATTTATGACCATTGGACCAACACAGGGCTTTCTTTCTATTTTTTAATGTATTTGTTATATACTTACTTGTTTGTTTATTTGTTTACTTATAATTGAATTTATTTGAGTGGTATTCGTTAATAAAATTGTATAGGTTTTAGGTATACACATATACAATACATCATCTGTAGGCTTTCTTTTTCAATATCTTTAACTATTTGAGGGTATGTATGTAACAGGGACATTCCATCCTGGGTCCTGTGCCATCCTATGGATTCATATTTTAGTATTTGAAGCAGTCCCATTTGTTCCTACAATACTGCCTTCCCAAATTCACTCAGCACATTGCCCATCCAAGTGGAGCAAATTGATGTGGGGGGGAAAAACCACACACCACAAAACACAACAACTTAGAAATTAAATCTCCCCTGGAAGAGAATGCCACATAATTGAGTTTCTGTATATGTTGTTTGGAGACAGTAACAAAGAAATGTAAAACAGGATCCCTGAAGCTGGAACAGCTTGTAAAATCTGGTTAAGCCGTGTTGAAAAATACTTGAATGCCCCCATTAGAAAACACAGACTATTTATTACTTCCTTTTCTTTAGCCCTACAAGGCATAAGCTCCCTTTTTTATATTCCTTTCTCCCCCTTTCAAAGTGCACTCATTGAACTCTTGGCAATTAGTGTAATTGAAATTTATTGACAATGTGGCCGATGTGGCCGCCCATTGTCCCCGAGCGTGTGCGGCTGTGAGCAGCTCCACAGCAGCGTCGGGCAGCCTGGGCCTTGCTCAATCACATCAATGGGCCACCGGCTGCCAAGGGTTCCTTTGGGGGTATGAATGTTACTTAGTGATAAGAGCCTTTCGAAACAGGATCCCTGGACCCCATCTCTTGTGGGAGATGGAAATGAAATATGTATTTGGCTGCTGTGGAAAATTAATGTAATTGGCTTCCACATAAAGCTTTGACAAGTTGACCTGTTTGAAATCCAAGGAGGGCTTCCAGCCCCGTATCACATTATCTCCAACTAACCCAACCCCACTTAGGGCCCCCCACCCCAAACCCACTGGAGGTGAAATGAAATGGAATTTGGGTGCCAGTGTTTAACAGCACTTCTGTTGAACACAGTTATTATTTCTGCATGTGTAGCTTCAAGATGAAGGGGTTAGGATGATTGGATTTCCATGTGCATGTATCTGTGTTGATAGCTCTCAGTTTGGGTGTCTTTTCATTGGTAGGCAAGGGTTGAAATGTTTAGAAATGTACATGGGCACATCTATCTTTAGACCTGTTTTCTCTCTCAAATATTCAATATGATTCTAAAATATAGATGTGTAACCTTATTACCTTTAATTGGACTCATTTAGAGAGTAGTGCAGACTTCTAGGTTTCCCTTCTGAGAGGATAGGTACATTTTTACTTTAATGCATAGGGATTTAGGTATGTAATGCTAACAGGAACGATATATTTAAACTTCTGCCTATGGAAATGGGCATATAATGTTTTCCCTCAGGGAGTTTCTTAGGAGGATATTACTATGGTGAATTAATTTTAGCTGCTGTCCTGTCTGGTTCCTAATTTCAGATAATATGCTGTTTTGATTTATTTAATAGGACCCTAAAATGCAACACACCAGAGTTTAGGATAATACAATGATAAATTGGAGAGCATATGAGAAAGCATGTGTATATGTTTCTTCCTTTGAGAAAATTTTCATGCTGTTGTTAAATGTGGAATTATTTGCATGCATTAATGTACGTAGACCCTTCCCTCAGAACCATTTTATAGGTAACCCAGAAACAATAAGCTAGTAGGTTTTATTGATTCCACATTTAAAAATGGACTGGGTAAGCATCTTATTATTTCCCCCCTCTTTTCTGTGGAAGAATTTGTTTCTCTGATAAATAGTTATTGCAGCTAAGAGGGATTTAAAAGTTAGTCTTTCTCAATGACTTTTAAAACTCTAAATCATTTTCTTGATGAGGGTTTTATACTACGGTGGTCAAGCATTAGGGAATCATGCTGAACCTTTTGACTAGCACAGGAAAAAGGGGCAGAGAAGAGGCGAAGCACACAGGGGAATTGGATTCTGCATAGGTACTCAGATGTAATAGGTTTTGCTGAAGAGGATGCTAGGGTGGAGCTGGGGTGGGGTTGGGGGCCTAGGCTGGAACATAGCTGGGGTCTTTTCAGTCACTAGTTGGGAGACAAAGGACATTGTGAGACAAAGGGAGTTGTGACAAACAGAAAATTGTGATAAACAGGAAGTTGTGAGAAACAAGAAGAGAATGAACATGATGATTAGCTATAGTATGTAGAGAAATTTCAAAGCTAGTAAGTGAAAACTAGAGTTAGGTCACTGTTTCATTCTTTGTGTTTCTGTAGGTTTTTTATTGAAATGTTGAGTCATCAATGATCATAAGTTACACTTGAAAGTGAGCAGATGTGATCAAGGATGTCTTTCCATCTGCACTGGTGATGGCCTTTAAGAGCCCCGCTCAGTGAGAACTGAACACAGCAAGTGTAATGTGCATAGAGAAAGATTTTCTGCACCAGACACCATTTCTATGTCATAACTATTTAACAGCTGGAGTTATGGCATGATGAGTGGAAAGTTGAGTTTTTCAGGCATGGCATAAATTTAGTTGTTTTACTTTAAACAGGGTATCTTCGTCAATAGAACCAATAGTACATATGTGTGTTTATGATAAGAAATTGGCTCACATGACTATGGAAGCTGAGAAGTTCAGTCCCAGGACTGCCAATGGCATAGTTTCAGTCCAAGTCCCAGTGTGAAGGCAGCGGAAGCCTGATGATGCAGCTAGAGTGTAGGCTAAGAGAGAGAATTCTTTCTCACTCAGTCTTGTATTTACTTTAGGCCTTTACTGAATTGGATGAGACTCATTCGCATTGGCGAGGGCAATCTGCTTTCCTTGGTCTACTGAATCAAATGCGCATCCCACCCAGAATTATCCTCACAGAGACAACAGGAATAGTGCCCCATGGCCCACTGAGGATGACAATTAACGAACACATATGGGTTCTTATCCTGTCCAACCTTTAAGATATTCAGTGACCCCTGAACGTTTTCTTCACATTTTCACTTTCTCCTGGGTTAGAGTTCATAGGTCTTTTCTGAGCATCCAGGTGCTCTTCTTCCTTCTGCCTCCTGAATGTCTTTTATGGTCTCTATTCTCTTCTCACCTCCACGCTTTCCAGTAATTCCTTTGTCATTTGCAAGTTTTTACCCACATCAGATTCCACACTGATGCAGCTTCATAGTCGTTCATACCAGAGACATGTAGGACTCTATGATCAAACCAACTCCTGACCTCACTTCCAAATCTGCCCCTCCTTTTTGGCCAGTGGTACCATGTCCATGCAGCTTTCCAAGATAGGAATCTGAGCAGGGCCAACCTCTCCCCCTCTCCTCTTTACTCCCATACCATGTCAGACCTCCAGCTGCAGAACTATTAGATGATAAACTTGTGTTGTCTTAAGCCACTAAGTTTGTGGTAATCTGTTACAGAAGCAATAAGAAATAACTAAACGCAGTAAGTGATTAATTTCTGTGTTCTTGGAAATGTTACCTGGCTCACTTGCACTAGAAATTTAGGTTCAAAACTGTATAGTCAAGGCTCCAAGTATTTTATTGAATAGCCAAAATACGTAAGTTTTCAATAAAAGTTGTAATGTGTGAGAAGCTATAATTGTCACTCATTAGTGAAGATATTACCCTATGCCAAAATTCCAATATATACTCTTATACAATTATTTGAAATGGTAATTTGTTTCTAATGTAAACTAATTGGAATCAAATAACTTAAGTACTAGTTAACTGAATATATAAATATGTACATGCATCAAATAAATGTGATGTATTTTAAATTTACTCTTAGTGACTACTGTAATAATTTATAATCTTCGAAATGGACCACAAAACATCAAATATGCAACCTAAAATGACTACAGTTATAAAAATGTAGACACTCAAACCAAGATAACAAAATATGCACACAGGAAAGTATGCTCTTGACATCAAGTGGAAATTCAGTTGCCAAATAGGGAATATTAGCTAAAACCAGGAGATATCATGAAACCCTTAGATTGAATAGAATAACTTTAACATAGTATTATGATCCATTGTCATAGAAGATTGGTTATTCAGTCAAGAGGTAAACTACCTTTCATTTGAAGCAAGCATAACATTTCAGTGACTAATTCTGTTCACTGTAGATCACGGGAAGACTATTTGTGTAAGAATCCTCTGAAATGTGTTTATATGCATGAAGAACACTTTCAAAGCTCAGTACTCAGTGCCTAGGTCTGTTGGAAGCCTCATAAAATAGCACCTTGTGGTCCAGTGGGTGGCATTCTGAGAGAACATCAAGTAGACCTTCATCCTGCTAAATAAATTATTCTGTCAGTTGTTTTGATTAGTGCGAACTTGACAAAGCATGTCTAAATTGAAATTTTAAGTCAAGATCAAAACTGGAGAAAAGTTTGATGAATTAGAATGAGCAAAAGATTGAAAAAGAGAGAGCATTCTGCAAGTCATTGTTTAAAGCAGTTTGGCAATCATGAAACATACATTTTTATTAAATAACTAGAGGCCCAGTGCATGAATTCATGCACATTGAAAGGGAGTTAATTAGAAGGTGGCCAGCAGCGTGGGACTGGGCGAGAGGGGCCAGACATGCCCAGGAAGTTTCTCACAACTTCCCGTTTATCACAATTTTCTGTTTGTCACAACTCCCTTTGGTCACTCCCTGGCTGGGGCAGCAATGGGGCTTGAAGGGTATCTACAGAGTGAGCAGGGTCCCTCTGGCAGGTGGGCTCCCTTGGCTTGGCCTGCGGGGATCCAGCTGAAACCAGCAGTCCAACATCCCCTGAGGAGGTCCAGGAGTGTGAGAGGGCACTCTGCAAAGTTGCTGTCGCTTGACAGCTTCTGCATTGAGCGTCTGTCCCCTGGTGGTCAGTATGCGTCATACCTACTAGCCCAGGGGTGGGCAAACTTTTTGACTTGAGGGCCACAATGGGTTCTTAAACTGGACTGGAGAGCCGGAACAAAAGCATGGATGGAGTGTTTGTGTGAACTAATATAAATTCAAAGTAAACATCATTACATAAAAGGGTACAGTCTTTTTTTTGTTTGTTTGTTTTATTCATTTCAAACGGGCCGTAGTTTGCCCACGGCTGTACTAGCCCATCAGCCGGTCAGCCAGTTGGCTGGTCGCTTAGCCTTATATATATATAGATTTACACTACAATATATGAAAAAAGTCACAGTTACTTGAAAATCACATTGAGGATAATTAAAAACATTACATGAGAGGTTTGGATTATTGTCAAATCACACCTGAGATTTAGTTCCACATGGTCAGGGAAACAGAGACCCCACAGTCTTCAACTTGTGTGTAGTGAGATGATATACCAAGTGGCCTGTTAAGAAGCTCAGGGATGTCACCTGAGAGTAGCTGGAGGAGAGAGGGAGAGCAATGTGGACATGGCCATTATGCAGTCTGGGATTCTTGTAGAAGCTTTCTTTTGGAGAATCGTTTACCTTCTGTGAGACAGAAAGGGGACTGGGACTCACTAGGTGTATTTACTTCCATCCTGAGGGAATCTGTGGCTATCATTGTCTCATGCATGATTGCTTCTCTCATGGACACAGAACTAGATGTATCTAACCTCTTGACTTGCATCCTAAGAGCCATTCACCAAACCCCACCTCTCTTTGGCATGGAAAATCAGCAAGCATTTCACAAAATGCTGGTGACCTGTCTGTTCATTGGGCTTCTTGTAGGCCTCCAGAGTTGAATTTGAGGGCATCTCTGAGAGGCAGATTAGGCATGGTGGATCTGTCTCTGGGTCCTGGTTTACTAAAGAGGAGGTACAGCAATCAGAAGGAGCATCAATACAAAGAGCTAGGAATGTCTTAATTAGAAACTTGGTTTTTAGTTTATTGGTCTTTGTACAACACAAAATAATTTATCTCCTAGCTTCTTTGCCCTGTATCATCAAGGCCTGAGTTGGCAAAGGAACAACAAATAATCTTGGGCTTCATGCACATTCTCCTAATTTTGCTGCTAGACTTAAAGGGGGATAGTCCCTCCAGGGAGTGGTAATGCAGATGCAAGTGAGGCTTTATTTATTTTTGCTTGGAGTCAGAGCTGATGATTGCCTCCATTATGAGACAGATGATTGACATTTAGAAAAGGAGAAAATTCAACCTGCCTTGCCTTCATTTCACAGCCAAAAAACTAGAGAAGCCATTGAACAGGCAGACAATAACCTACAGCTAGCAGCAACAACAAACCACAGGGAAGGACTTCCAGGCTGGCTACATTATAATATTCAAAATGTCCAGTTTTCCAAATTGAGGCATACAAAGAAGTGAGAAAGTATGGCCCAATCATAAGAAAGAAGAAATTCATAGAAACTGCCAATGAGGAAACTCTACCAGACCTTAAATCAGCTGTCCCAATTATGCTCACAGAGCTGAAGTAAACCTTGGACAAAGGGCTAAATTGGCAAAAGGAGAGTGAGGGTTTGCCCATCCACATGAACTTGCTTCCATCACCTGCAACCCTGCTTTCTACTTCCTGGGGCCAGGGCTCAGCATTTCTCCATGACTTGCTATAAAATTATGAATTTCAGTCATAAGATAAGCATGCATGTTCACACTCTGACATCCTAGAATCTTCAGGTACCAGGACCATAGTCATCCATAGTTATTGAACAAGAAGAGTTGCCCCTGAGAGTCTGCCATAGAGGAAATCCAAAGGAGTCAGGTTAAAACTCAACCCATCTAAAAGAATTCCTCTGTTCCTTGATGTAAGCCAAAAAAGAAGGAAAGATAAAAACTTCTAAGAGTAATGAAATGTCCTTCCAGCCAGGAATACAGGGGAATTCCACCACCCAAAGACTTCCCAGATCAATTAAAAGGGATGGAGTTTCTAATATTTTAAAATGCATTAAGTAATCCAGTCATTTGACAGCTACTGAGTGCTAACTTATATCAGCCACAGTGCCAAAGGACAGAGCAGAGAGATGAATGAACACAGACTCAGAGGAAGTCTTTGTTAGTCTTTCCATTGATGAATGGAGCCAAAGTATGCCATTTTGGTTTCACAAACTTATCATTACAAGGATTTCAAAGCTGTGTTATACATTCTTATTTCCTATCTTCCTAGGTATAGAATTTCCATTTTGGTGTAGAGATTCAGGATCACCACTCTACTATAATCCTATATAATAAAGAGGTAATATGCAAATGGTCATTATGCCGTGACATGTAATGACCAACAGCAGGAGGATGGGGCAGTGAGCTACATTCAGTGGAGAGCTAGGAGCAGCTGTGGGCCGGGCAGCCAGCTGAGGCAAACAGCAGTGAACTACTCGTGCACGGATTTATGAACAGGGCTACTAGTAGTAATATAAATGACAACCATATAATTTTTTAAAAAGAAACAATCATAAAATGAGCACCTAATCTGTGACAAGTATTTGACTTTGTGCTTTTGCAAACATTATTTTTTGTTAATTCCTTGTGAGATAAGTGTTACATATATGCACAAATAAGGAAAACAAGGCTCAAAATGATTGTCTCTAACTCAAGGCTGTTAAGTAATGGAGGGTACCTCTCAGTCCAAACTCCAAGAGGTTGTATTGCCTCAAGGGACAATCTTCCCATCTCCCTTCTTACAGGTCATGAAATAATCTTCTAGCAAGGAAGTGACTTGTGCAAGATCAAATGAAGCTAATTTATAATCTCTGATGGATGAAATCCATGTACCAATGTCATGAATATTTGTTGTATACACTACACCAGGAAGAGAAAAAACCCCACTGAACCAGTGTTTCAAAATGTATCTTAAAATCTGCTTTGTTTTTTTTTTTTAATATTTTTTTATTTTTCGCTTAAAGTATTACAAAGGGTATTACATAAGTGTCCTTTTTTTTCCCCCCCGCCCTTGACACACCCCTACCCTCCCTTACCCCCCAGTGTCTTATGTCCATTAGTTATGCTTATATGCATGCATACAAGTCCTTCCGGGTTGATCTCTTACTCCCCTCCCTCCTGCCCCCCAACTCTCTCTGGCCTTCCCACTGCAGTTTGGCAATCAGTTTGAGGCAGCTCTGCCTCTGTATCTATTATTGTTCAAAAGTTTGTAATGGTCTTTATTATCCATGAATGAGTGAGATCATGTGGTATTTTTCCTTCATTGACTGGCTTGTTTCACTTAGCATAATGCTCTCCAGTTCCATCCATGATGTTGCAAATGGTAGGAGTTCCTTCTTTTTAACAGCAGCATAGTATTCCATCGTGTAGATGTACCACAGTTTTCTAATCCATTCATCTAACAAAACAACAAGAAAACCCACCTCTTGGGAAAACATATTTGCCAACGTCATATCTGATAAGGGCTTAATCTCCAAAATTTATAGGGAACTCATACAACTTAACAAAAAGAAGATAAACAATCCAATCAAAAAATGGGCAAAGGATCTAAATAGACACCTTTCAAAAGAGGACATTCAGAAAGCCAAGAGACATATGAAAACATGCTCAAAGTCACTAATCATCCGAGAGATGCAAATCAAAACAACAATGAGGTACCATCTCACACCTGTCAGAATGGCCATCATCAACAAATCAACAAACGACAAGTGCTGGAGAGGATGTGGAGAAAAAGGAACACTTGTGCACTGCTGGTGGGAATGCAGACTGGTGCAGCCACTATGGAAGGCAGTATGGAGGTTCCTCAAAAAATTGGAAATGGAACTCCCATTTGACCCTGTGATCCCACTACTAGGAATATATCCCAAGAAACCAGAAACACCTATCAGAAAGGATATATGTAACCAGATGTTCGTAGCAGCACAATTCACCATAGCTAAGATCTGGAAACAGCCTAAGTGCCCATCAGTAGATTAAAATCTGCTTTGTTATATTATGAAAATATAGAAACATTTCCCCCAAAAAATAAACAGATATATACCCATTATCCCATTCCTATTTTAGGATTGGTATAAAGAGGAATTGTAGGAAATACAAATTAGGAAAGGATTACTGATTTTCTGTCATACACAGATGTTCCCACTGGAAGCCAGGTGCTGGGGATTACACATATGAAGCCTACTTAGTATTCCTTACAGTATCTATACAGACAACAAGTGGGACTGGTACACCGAGCTGCTAAGTTAGTATTTCTTTGAAGAAAACCTTGTCTTTTCTTTTTGGTTGTCTCTGTAAACTAATCTCCAAGTTAACTCCCAATACTTCTGCTGCATTCTGTTTGCCAGAGCGAGTCACTAGGTTCAGCCCACACTCAAGGCGGGGCTTATACACAGGTGTGAACACCAGGAAACAGGGATTCCAATAGTCCAGCTTAGAAGCTGCCCACTCCACTGATTATCTCACTTCTCATGTGGCCATTTCAGATTTATTTTGGTCTGCGTTCATCTTCTGCAGTATGTAAACTTGCATGCATCTCTGTTCTAGGGGAACATAGATCAAAGATGGACCTGCTAACTGGAATGGTGAATCATGTCATTGATGAACACGTCTATTGTACTCACTGTGACATTTTTCTTGATGTGTGAGGTTTCACTTCAGATATTCCCCATCCTGGATGTGACATACCCACTTTCCTTTTGCAAATGCATAGGAGGATATGTTATAAAACACAGTTTCCCATCTTACTTCACATTCTCCTAACTTTTAACTGGGTCAGCAATTTACTTTTACTGGGTCAATAGGTTTCTACTTTAGGTGAGTTGTACTATTTAACAGAACCAGAAATTTCTGTTTGAGATACAGATTCCTATAAGATCTCTGCAGAACTCCCTTTGAATAGAAAAATCTGTTGAAAAATCATGATTTTTCTGATACTTTCAAAATAATCTTATTTTAAAGGTAGCATAGCCTAGTGGATGTGAGTTCAGATTCTGTAGAAATACACAACTGTGGATAAGTTACTTGGTCACCCATGCCTCAGTTTCCTCATTTATACAATGGGAAACATAATGATACCTTCCTCATTGGGGATGTTGTAGGTATTAAATGACTTAATAGTTGGAGACTACTCAGAACAATGCCTGTCTTTTAGTAAGTACTTTATAAGTGTTTGTTAAATAAAATAAATGGCTTTGCAGAAAGGATTTAACATTTTCTTGGCAGATGTGCTTGGTGTACTTAATATTATTTCAGTGGCTCTTATGAATCTTAACTAATTATGGTATCCCCGGGAGTAACCACTTAGAATAAATAATTTGTCCTTCCTTTGTATATCAACCAACACTGGTCTATGTTCCCCCCTCAGGGACAGGGGCAGTATCTTGCTTCACCCTTTACATCCCGGGTTTCACATTGTGCCTAACACATGGAAGGCATTACATGAACAGTTGCTTAATTAATTTCATATTGTTTGGGGGTGACAATTTGCAAGAAAAAAAAGGAGAGATTGTCCTTTAAATAGAGTTTGTTTTGGCCACAGTTGCCTGCCGCTTAGCAAAGCTAGGTATCTTCCTGTTCCATTACATAACCCAGCCAATTAATCAACACTCCAATGACTCCCAAGACGGACCTTCATTCTGTCTACTTATTAACTTTCATTATGTGCAATCACTACAGTGTAATTGTGAACAGGATGGATTATGCTGTAAACTTTTTTCCTATTACACCATTCCTTCACAAATCCCCTTATTAAAGTGTACCAAGGGTGATATATTATGTTAAGAAGGTTTAAAACATAAGGTGACAATGACCTTCCCTTTAATTAACTATGATGGAAACAAAGGTGAGAACAATGATGATGAAGCTGGGCAGAAAACCATAAATCATCCTCCACACTGGAAGGCAGGACACAGCTACAAAAATAACCTTGTGATTCACAGGTTAAGTGAGTGCTCCAATGTGTGGCTCCACCACTATTTATTTACTCATAACTCCACTGTATTGTGGGCACGAGAGGATGCTCAAGAACCTGGAATTGAAAGCCAGCTGCTGCCTGCTGAGGTCAGATTTCAGAACTCCCTAGGTTGTTTTGCTTAAAAATATCAAAATTACCAAGTATTAATCTGGTAATAAAGTAGATAAAGAAAGCATTGTTTTAATTATTATTGTTGAGACATAAATTATACACGGTAAAATACACTAATCTTAGGGTTTGGGGTCAATGAGTTTTGACAATTGCATACATTTAAGTAATTTCCACCAAAATAAGACATGATTTTTTCATCACCCAGAATTCTCTGGTGCCCTTTATAATCAATCTCCCTATTCCGGTATCACTATTCTCACTTTTACTTACTAATAGAGGTTTGTTTTGATCATCACTTGATTTCGTATTGATTGAATCATACAGTATTCATTTTGTTACTATGTAAAAGCTTTTCTTCCTGTAGGCACATTATAGTTTAATTTCTAAATAAGTTTTTTGTCTTCTTTTTTTCCTCCTCCTCTTCTCCTGCCTTTTTTTTTTCTGGAGAGGGAATATAGCCTGGGATCCACGTCCTGGGCTCATTTGCTTTCCCCAAAGCTCTGCTCATGCTCACTGTGGTGTTGAGAATGGCCTGCCTTCAGGAACTGTAGTTCCAGCCTTGGTCATCTGTTTAGCTGTGAGCTTGGACTCCACACAGTTTATCAGAGAAGTCTATCCAGAGTAACTTCATTGAATGTCTCACCTTCACTGCCCCTACCCACCATCCTACATCCTGCAGGCTGGCCCCACATTTTCCTCTGCATGAACAGTGACAGAAGTTTATCTTAACTGAATATGCATCTCCAGTTTTAGGCAAGGAGATTTCTTTCATTAATATGTTTGGAATGAGTTAGAGTTTTTCATTATACTAATAGGCTAAAACAAAAGCAATGCAAGGGACTTATACCAAATATTAGGCCTTGCTTCATTAAGGTAATTCAGCCAGAATTAAAAAATGATTCTAGAGGAGATGGACTTCAGGTGTCATACAAGTCTAAAAAGATTACAGTAACTGTCCTGTCCGGTTTGGCTCTGTGGATAGAGCGTCGGCCTACGGACTGAGGGGTCCCGGGTTCAATTCCGGTCAAGGGCATGTAGCTTGGTTGCAGGCACATCCCCAGTGGAAGGTGTGCAGGAGGCAGCTGATCGATGTTTCTCTCTCATCGATGTTTCAAACTCTATCCCTCTCCCTTCCTCTCTGTAAAAATCAATAAAATATATTTTTAAAAAAGATTACAGTAACTATTATAGACTGAATATTTGTGTTCTCTCAAAATTCATATGTTGAAGCTCTAGCCTCTATTATGATGGTATTTAGAGGTGGGGCCTTTGGGAGGTGATTAGGTTTAGATGAGGTCAGGAGGGCAGGACCCCCTAGTTGAGTTAGTGCCCTTATAAGAGGAAGGGAGTCAGATCTCTGTCTCCTGGAGCACTTACCAAGGGAAGACCATGTGAGGTCACAGCAAGAAGGCAATAGTCTCCAAGCCAGGAAGCAGGCCCTCTCCAGACACAGAATCTGCTGGCACCTTGATCTTGAACTTCCAGCCTCTAGAACTGTGAGAAATTATATATATATATAATTTATCTTGTTTAAGCCCCTAGTCTGCTGTATTTTTCTGTACTAGTCCAAGTTGACTGACAGCATCTGTTTAAAGAAACTGCATGGTTTAGGGACCAGGTAATATGAAACTTTGCCTTCATCTCTCAGTTATTAGGATTGATCTGGTATAAAAACTAGAGGTCCAATAATTAGTGACCTATAAGAGCATCCATTTGTCAACTATTATTTGATGGGCATTTCCCATACACAATGGGCTGGCAATGGGCATGATGAGAATTTCTGGGTGGCAGGATGGGATGAAGCCCTTCAACATTCTGCTTTCATTTGCCAGGTTTGGGCATGGAGATCCCTTCTAGATTAAAAAAAAAATGCCTGAAAGACTATTGTCTTCATGGGCATAAACAATGCACTGTATCAGTCTTGCAGAGTTAGCCACAATTTATGCTGAGTGAGTAGTAAAAAAAATGCTGATATAATTATATTTTCTATCAATGTACATTCAGAGGATGGGTGCTAATAAATTCATATTCTTTATAAGGCTGTTTCTTTGTTAGTAATGTATAGGTTCTACTTATTTTTGCTTTAATTTGATAAATGACTGTATCACATGGACTGTGCATGTGTGCATATGTGTATGTGCATGGGGAAGAGAAAATGAGAGGAATAGATTATTGGAAAGAGTAGGTTTTTACCTTGGACTAACAATTGTGTCTTAAGTGCAAAAGCCCATACTCCCTAAATATGCACATGAAGACATTAGACTATTGAAATATATATATTATTCAAGGCCATGGCTGGCTTGTAAAAGGGG
This sequence comes from Myotis lucifugus, assembly GCF_000147115.1. Taxonomy (NCBI): domain Eukaryota; kingdom Metazoa; phylum Chordata; class Mammalia; order Chiroptera; family Vespertilionidae; genus Myotis; species Myotis lucifugus. Next base: position 51,568,103 of record NW_005871048.1, on the reverse strand, counting down.
AATGAAGCCATAGTTCTGGGATTGTGCCTCTGTGAAAGTCCACTCCTCATTTCTCTCACTTATGGAGATAAATCTGCTAGCTCTCTCCTCCCTAGTTTCAGCGCCTAGCAGAGGGGCACTTCTCAAACCCATTGCTTCCTGAAACCATAGTGAGTCCTCAGCAGTCTTATATAAATGAATGGACAGGTGAATTGAATGAATACCACATTTGTATCAGAAAAATGGCTCAAAGTAAAAGCTAAAGCACATTGAGGTGATTTAGTAGCATGTTATATTAAGGTCAAAGGATTTCAAATGGTCAATATGGTTTTAGCTAGTAATGATCATATGTCTAATCATTTTTTCCTGTAGGTAGCATGTCATAAATTAGCATAAGCTTTTAAAAAATTTTGGGTAAACATGATGGTAAATTTTGGATAATTAAAAACAATTATTTATATATTTATTTATTTATGATAATAAAGACAAACAATAGTGTGGAGCAGGCCTTAGAGAGGGGGTGTGAGAGAGGGGAATGGTGTCAATAGGGGGGAAAGGGACATCTGTAATACTTTCAATAATAAAAATCCTATATAGTAAAAGCCTAATATGCTAAGTGTCTGGTCGTCCAGTAGGCCATTCAACCAATCAAAGTGTAATATGCTAATGATATGCTAAGGCCACTCAACTGCTCGCTATGGCATGCACTGGCCACCAGGGGGAGACACTCTGACCGCTAGGTTAGCTTGCTGCTGGGGTCCAGCTGATCAGAACTGAGCGAGGCAGGCCAGACGCACCCTGAAGCCCTCCTGTGGTCCCTCCCCGGCTGGCCAACCTCCCACAACCCTCTCTGGCCCCTATGTGCACTGGTGGGGTCCCTCGGCCTGGCCTGCACCCTCTCACAATCCAGGACCCCTTGGGGGGTGTCAGTGAGTGAGCCGGTTTCGGCCCAAGGGCAGAACAACTGGTCACTATGACACACACTGACCACCAGGGGGCAGATACTCAATGCAGGAGCTGCCCCCTGGTGGTCAGTGCACTCCCACAGGGGAGTGCCTCTCAACCAGAAGCCAGGCTTACAGCTGGTGAGCACAGCGGTGATGGTGGGAGTCTTTCCTGTCCCCACGGCAGCACTAAGGATGTCCGACTGCTGCTCAGCGGTGATGGTGGGAGTCTTTCCTGTCCCCACGGCAGCACTAAGGATGTCCGACTGCTGCTCCCCATGGGGAGCGGACCTAAGCCATCAGTCAGACATCCTTCGAGGGCTCCCGGACTGTGAATGGGTGCAGGCTGGGCTGAGGGAACACTCCACCCCCCCCCACCCCCCAGTGCACGAATTTCATGCACCAGGTCTCTAGATATATATATGTATATATAGTAAATCTACTTATTTAAGATATATATGTATGTGTATTCTACTTTATGAACATGAGTGTCTACATACAGCTAAAACTTTTATGCTATGTGTTTCAATCCACATGTTTGAAAGTTAAAACCAAACTGTTTTCCATGCAAACACCCCAAACTAGTCCCGGAATTAAAAGATCGCATGATTTAGGTGTTAATTCAAGAAGGCATCCAAAGCATTAAGGTTTCACACATCACCCTGTTACTTCCTGGCCTGGACTGGCAAACCCTCCCAAAGCCTCGTCACTTTCAAACAGGAAGGAGCTGGTTTGTGGAGGGGAACACGGAAAAGTCAAATTGTTTTGGCAGAATTTTGGGGAAGGTTAAGTTTATTACTATTTTAATATTTTCCCATGCTTTTGCTAACAAGGCATGACAAATGAAGTCACCTTTAATGCTCCATGCGCTAATAACACCATAAAATAACTCACTTTAATTGTTACCTCCGACCAGTCATCAAGTCGACTAATGAAGAGAAACTTGTGACAGGTTTCACCTGGGCAGTGTTTATGGGAGGGTTTCCGTAGATTTCTGCCTGGCCTGTACTGACACTGCTGTTTTAGAGCAAGGAACCATGGGGGTGTCTTTCAGAGCCCCGTGCACATGCCTCTGTGCAGGGCTGTGCTGACACTTCCCCCTCAGAGGGAGTAGAGGGAGCTGTTGGACCACTGAGGACCACTCTTGCACAAAAGGGGCCTTTCCAAATTTTACACCTATGGTCACTATGCTAAATCACCCTTCCTACTAACTGTTTTTCTCTTCTCTTTATCATCTTTTATAAATTTCTGGCAGAAGTTTGGCTGAACAGCCCCCACTGAATATTTCAAATTGGAGTAGGGATTATGTTGATGGTCTTCACAGAATGAAAAGAGAAATAAAAAACGGCATCAAGTGAAGAGAAACAATTTGGTCAAATCACTAATCATGTCATTGTTTAGATGCATGAATCCCTCATTCAGTATCTGCTTGAATTTCTGAACTCTATTCAATAATGTTCAGATGCTCAGATAATTCAAATAGTGGTTTAGGAGCTGTCTAATGCATAATATCAAATCTTACTTCAGAATCAGTATCTCTGAAAAATTGCGTATAGTTAGCATCATTCTCTTTTGTTCTCTGCTTTTTGAAGACAATAAACTATTTGACTATCTAATTTCAGTAGAAATTTAATGATAATGATTAACCTTTTCTTCATTAACATCTAATGAAACAATGAAGAATTGAATCCACTTATCAGGCTTCAGAGGAGAACATCAAAGCTCTAAAATGCGCAGGAGAGGTGGCTCCTGCTCCTTTATTATCATCACAGGCGGCAGCAGCCTTAGCTTCAACCTGATCATCCAACCAAACAGACATCATCACTTCTCATCAGAGTTACATTTTCTCAACTTGTTGAACGTGAACCAAAGGAATCTCTGTCAAGATGAGTAGCTAGTGATTTGCATAAAGAAAACAAAAGAGGGTCTCAAGCAAAGGAAAATGGCAACAATAAACTCTCACTGGGCCCTTGGTCAACGGAGTGTGATTACCTTCACACAGCAAAGATAGAAAGAAAAATTTAACCCCAAAAGTGGAAAATCCTAAATGTGTTTGTTTTGGTCCAAGTCTCCTGCACTGTGGGGCTCCGTCTGCAGAATTTTCCCAGCATGCTTCTGAGGAACAGTCTTGGCTCTTTCTGAGGGACATTAATTATTTTAGGTCACTGGGATTCCCATCGAGTACGCTGTGGTAGTTATTAAAATTCACTACCAGGAAGTAACATGAGTCTGGTCTTTAAAAGAAGATTGATGGTAATAATTACAGTGTTAAGATACTTGAATATGGAAAACAATTGTTTTAGGAGACAAAGAAGAAATTTGAAAACCATGCAGCTAATTTATAGACTTCTAGACTTTCATAGTTTTTCAACTAATATTTGAAAATTAGATGAACTAGTTTGAACAAATAAAAATACTTTAACTCAGAGGAACCAATTCTCCGGAGTCCCCTTTCCTTCTGAGGTTAATATGCAAAACACTATACACATACATGGGAGAGGCGGCAATTTTAAGCCATTTTTAAATTTCAAAGAAAAGAGAGAGAGCAAAGCAAGTATATCTCTTGTCCAGCATTATTTAGTTAATGCATTTGTGGGTTATTTCATGATGTGTTAGTCAATTCTGAAGTTACCCATGCAAAGGAGCAGAGTCTGAGCATTATATTAGGTACCATTTGTTTTTCTAAACTTAAGCAAGTTAAAGGTAAAAAGTAGGCTGTATTTAGATAGCCAAGTTATTTCAGTTTTCATTAGAAATGTACTTATTCTACCTTCCATTTGGAAGAAACTAATCTGTGACGATCATTTCTTTTTATTGAGAAGGAGAATTGTCCATATGCTTCTGTACATTGCCTATTGGGGGTTACATTTGTTCAGGCTGAACACACTTCTGGCTATGAAATCATTCTTATGTCAAAGGCTGACGCTTAAATAGTGAATGCTTAATAATAAACATACCTTCACATTGGTTTTGTCAATTTTAGTCATATTGAAGATCAGAAATAAATATAGGACTGCCTTTATGTCTTTGGAGGCTGTGTTAATTGCATGTGTTAGTGACAAATAAAAATAATCAGACATAATGATATTGTAATAAACATGCTGAATCATAGTCTCACATTAGCGGTTGGTATTATTCCACTTTTGGATGCAATGGAAACAATGGATAGCCTGGTGTGCTTTGTGTATCATTTCCCCTGACATGATGAACTATCAGGACCCTACTTAGCACCGTAGTTAGTAGATGCAGGGACGGTGTCGGTGGCACAGCCCAGCAGGCTCTCCCACAAGGATTTTTCTAAAAAACCATCATAAAGAATTGCAGCAAATGCAGTTCTAGGAAGAAGCAGTTGGCATTTCTTCCGAATTTAGAGACAGTATGCATAAAGGGAATACTGCAAATGATGGCTTTACTTAATAGTGTATTTCATTTTTAATTGCTGAATATATTTTTCCAGCGAGAATGCAAAGAACATAATTTGCAATGCTTACATAAAAGCTCCTTATGCCCAAGGATAAACTGCACTATAGAGAAATAAAGAAGTTAATAGGTCATTATCTTTATTAACTTTACAGAGAGTGGAGTTTGTAAGATTGTATTCAGGGATTGCCTAAATTACACAGCAGATTCTATCATTTCCTCAAGAGGACATAGGGGAAAATCTTGAGGATGTGAAAAATAAGAGAGAAATAATTCCAATATTAGAGATGACTCTTTTATTTTCTCCTCTTTATATGTAGAGGTGAGGAAGGTTTGTTCTTTCAGCTGGAAAGATGGAAGAGAATGACTCAAACTAGTGTGTGTGTGTGTGTGTGTGTGTGTGTGTGAACATTGCATACATAAATGTGGATAAATGTGTACAGTTTCTTTCTATAAAAATTTAGAAATGTATGTGTAATGTGTAATCCACTTGCTTTGCTAGCAGTAATGGGAGATTGTAGAGCACAGTTTCTTCTTATTGTGATTTATTCTTTTGAAAATGCAACTGTGATAAAAGGCTAATCAGAAATGTGTTGCTTTGTATACAATGAGATAATGAATTCCTATTATAAGGAACGATAATTGAAAGGTGGTACACCATCTTGCTCATCAGGCTTCTTCTATAAATGCAAGATGCTCTGTAATTTCTAACAGGTTTTGAGTGTGTGTGTGTGTGTGTGTGTGTGTGTGTGTGTTTGTGAGAACCATACACTAAATCGTTTTTAGTTTTCAGGTAATTCTTTGACTCTTTTTTTCCTTTCCCGGCAGGTGGAAATTGTGTAGCAAAGTGCATGGACTGAAATAAATCTGATATGTGGCAAGAGATTATAATGAGACACTAATGAGGGCCTGGAGTCCAAAGAAAGAATGTCACCTGGAAATTGTGATCAGGGTGAGGGAGCTAATGAGAAATCAGTGCGGTACACAGCCCCAGTGGTCCCCCTGGTGCTCGCCTGTCCTCTGCCCCCTCCTTGCTGATTCCCACAGGGCAGCTCCAGGGAAGGAAGAAAGGATATGTCCGGCGAAAACGCTGTGAACCGCAGGGTGTACAGGCTGCAGGCGGGAGCGTGCCCCACCCCCACCATGACCCCCATCCCCACCCCCACGGTAAAGCAGCACAACAAGCCAGACAGACTTCATCTCCATGGGATGCGGTGCAGGCATTTTTAAAAATTAGCTTCTTAAACCTTCGTGGCTCTTAAACTCTAATGTCCTTATACTGTTATCCTTAAAACTGGTGCAGACTTTTTAGCTTTCAAAAATCACACTTTAACTATACTTGCTTATTTCTTAGTGGTCTACGATATCCATCAGATATCCATCAGCACTGAAAATGTTCCTTTATCTACTTATTTTAGCAGATCCTGTGAATCCATGTTTAAAATGGAGCACTTCTCTGAGCCACCATTAAGACAAAAGCATTTCATTCCAGGGTGGCATGGTTTTCCTCATTCCATGCTCTGCTGTTCATTTGAAAGTAATCACCCCTTTATTTAAAGGATTACATTGCATCAATTGGTAACTTAAAAGATTACACCATTGAATGGAGGAAGGAAACATGAAATCCCAAGGCCATGTAAAAAATACATTTATTCTCTCGTTTCTTCTTTCAGTGTCTCCTTCAAGTGTCACCAACATTACACTGTGTCAATGAACATATGCTCCTGGTAGTTAAAACAAGATTGTGTTTTGTGACATTGGTTAGCCTGGCTAGTGCTCGCATTTGAATCGTCCTGAGTGACTGCCCCCCTTCCAGCAAGCACAAGAAAGGGCAGGCCTGCTTCACCCCGATTCAATGAGTCCCTCTCACAGTCATTCCCAGTTGAGAACGCTCAGTTCTCCCTCCATTGTCCTCCTGACAAATGGTGAATGTCCTCCATTTGCCATGTCTGACCTTGACTAATTATGCACAATTGGTGCAGCTGTCCCTTGCTTTACCAAGTGCTGTAACCCCAGAACACGCAAGCAACTTCTGGCCGCCACCATAGAACTTCGATTTGAGAACTTCATCATGGGGAACAATGCCAGCTCTTTGTGCTGACTTTCAGGTCGGCAGTGCCCTCTGTCCCCATATGTTGACAAATAATTTATATTCATACTGTGCTTTGTCCCTACATTTTTAAACCGACTATATTAAAGCAGGTTAGAAAAGTTTTCTGAAAGTAATCTATCAAAATATCTCTGCTAAAATGTGAAAGAAAAAACAAGACTGATAGAGAAGGTACACAAAACACACTTGATGTTATTAGTATTTGTTTTTCTGGTCATATTTCATGATTCACTGTGCATTTTGCATGAGTGATTTTTAAGTAGGCATTTTTAACCATGGGCCGCATGATCACAAACAAAGGTTGCCTCGGTCATTAATGCTACCTATAGGCTTTGCAGAAACAGAATGGAGATGCTGCTCACTTGTTTATTTTATTATATAAAAATAAAAATAAATACCAATTATTGTTTTATTGATTAAAATGCAAAAAAATATTTTAATTATGTAAGCATGTTTCTAACAAAAGAGGATATTGTATTATAGGGTATCTTTTCTTTCACATTGTTATCTTCTGAGTGTTTCTCTACATTAAGCATGTTATAGAGGTCAGTTTTTAAATAAGGCAATTTTTAAGGAAAAGTGGAAGCTTTAAAAAGTGTCTTGTAAAAATAAACTAATGGGGGAAAGTTGGTGTTTAAAAATATGAAATTCAAACAATAAAATTTCCAATATCAAAAAATACAGAACATAAAAAGTATACAATAACTCTAATATGATATTTTAAACCTCAATGCATAGCTTATTATGAAATAAACCAGGTATTGTAAGTTGACTGAGGATACTATCTTTATAGGGCTGAGAAGTAACCTATATAGTGTTCTAATTAAGACACCACTTCCATACCACCTTCTGTTCTGAAGCTCTAACATAACATCCTTTAGCAAGCACATATGGCTATGTCTGTATTTGCATATTTATATATGCAGGTGAAGCCCAAGGTATTTTCTATACAAAATGTATATTCACTGCAGCCCTGGCTGCCACATGTGCCAAAAGCAAGCTTCCCCTGTAGATACAGTATAGAAGCAATTTTAATCCTTCTGCTTTCCCCTGGAAGAACACAGAAGGAAAAACTTAAAAGAAAGTACAAATTTAAAAAAAAAATAAGGGCACTTTTTAATGAAAATGTTTTAAAGGAATTATATCTTTAATTTCAAATAAGATTGAACAATGAAATAGAAGTCTGGGATTCCAAAGAAAGTGGGAAACCTTTTATTTCTTATATTTTAATATATTATTGATTTTAATTGGTTTCATTTAGTACAGAACCATGAAATAAAGTGAACTCCTTTATAGTATATCTATGCATGATGTTAAGGAAAAAAATAATTGCCACTGCTCCAAAAGGAGAAGGAAGAATATAGCAGGAAAAACCACTCAATTTTGTTGAAAGAATAAAATGTTTTTAAGACTTATCATCAAATCACACAAACTTAAAATAAAAATTGAAAATTAGACATACTAAAAATCCTGTCAAAGCATTTAAAAACTAGCATATTGCTGGAAGTATTAAAATACATATTTTTCTAAACCTGTTCACAGGGTAGGCCTTTCACTGATGGGGTCAGAGTGCCCATGACTAGACCTGCCTGATTGATCAGAAGCCTTATTTAGGTTCTGCTGGGTTTGTTGTTGTTATTATTATTTGTTTTGTTTTGTTTTAACAAGAAAAGATTAAAAAATGTTTTGTTTTGTTTTGGTTTTTTTGTTAGTCAGAAGTGACATGCACTGGTTTCTATTCTATAGATGCAATAATCCCATAGCTTTTCTGTCTCCTGGAGACACTTACTTCTGTTGTACATTGAGCTCTCCTGTAGAAAGATCAACTTGGTGCTGTCTCCCTCCTTAGAACAATATTTGATTAAGAACCTTGTCTGGCCCGGCCAGTGTCTCTCAGTGGTTGAACATCAACCTATGAACCAGGAGGTCAGGGTTTGATTTCTGGTCAGGGTACATGACCAGGTTGCGAGCTCAATCCCCAGTAGGTGGCATGCAGGAGGCCGCCAATGGATAATTCTCATCATTGATATTTCTCTCTCTCTCCCCCACTCCCTTCCTCTCTCTGAAATCAATAAAAACATATTTTTAAAAAAACACACGTCTGCCCTGATGTCATCAAAGGCATGGAGGAATGCAAGTTTTTTCTTAGCTGTATGGGATACACACTGTGTCTCCTCCACAATTTAAGAGTATCAGTTAGCATAAACCTCTGCTGCAGCCCTGATATCTTCTGAGAGAAGAACCCTAATGCCTTCTTCTAAAGTGAAATAATGATAGAGGTAATTCTGAGGGTTGGTCACAATAACACATGCTTTAGAGCATCTATATATATAAAAAGCCAGTGTCCATGATGACCGTGATGACCAAAGGACCAGACCATGAGGTGCATTGAGCACCTCTCGGTCCCACCCCCTGGCCCGCAAGCAGGGCGGGGCGGGACTGGGGACTGGCGAGCGGGCTGAATGGCTGACCTCTTGCTCTCTGCTCCCGGCCTGCAGGCTTCGATGAATCAACGATGGTGAATGGGGGAATTGGGGTGGGTGGCGGGAGGACCAGGCTGGCTGTCAAGCCATTGGGATCACCAGCTTATCCCTGGCCGCCGCTGCTCCGGAGCTCAGGCCTGTGGGAATGCAGGTGCCAGCGACTTTACCTCCATGTGTGTGCGCCAGGCTGGCTGCTGATGGAACAAGCTGCCCGCTCAGGGCCGCTCACGCTGGGGCGGGTAGGTCACGGACATGCCCCGCAGCTTCAGTCAGCACCTCAAGCCCCAGCAGCAGTGGCAGCGCAGCCGCAGCAGTGGAAGCAGCAGCGGTGCCCCACATGAGTGGCCCAAGCAGGCAGTGCGTTCCATCAGTGGCCGGCCTGGTGCACACGCATGGAGGTAATGTCACCAGCACCTGCTTTCCTGTAGGCCTGAGCCCCTGAGTAGCTGGGGATGAGCTGGTGATCCCAATGGCCTTCAGCCTGGCAGCAGAGGCGGCGTTTGGCCTGGGGACTGGCGAAGGGGCAGAAGATGGCCCTGATCGCAGGAGGCTAGGCCCTAGGGACCCTACCTGCAAAATTTTATGCGCTGGGCCTCTAGTATAAATATAATCCCACGAGAAAACAAAAACCATGGAGGCATTTTTTAGGATTAGTCAGAGAGTTTTTTTTCTTATATCATAATCTGGCATTTCCTATTTTAGTGTATTACAGGGAGTCCCCATTTCAAATACACGTTTGCAGTGAAAAATGGTGCACCTCCTCCAAGAGCTGTAAGAAACTGAAATTAAACATTTATAAGATTCTCCACTTACTCAGCTCTTTGACTACAAATAACCTGAAACAACCTTTAAGGGAAAAATAGAAAAAAAATGCCTGACTTGTGTGTCAAAAACTAATTTTTGTCCATAACTTGAAAGCTTTGTAAACCTTGAAATAATAACCATACACAATTTTATATTTAAAAAGAAGCCACATTTTCTAAGAAATTTAGAATCCAAAATGCTCAACTTTAAGCGGTTAAAAAAAACTTCACATATAAAATAATGTGTTTATATATGACATTTATCTTCAATAATTATTACTTAGCATTTTCCACCATGGAAAAAATGGAAAATATTCCATAAATAGAAATTAGAGCTGCCTGTTTGCTAGAGCTGAGACGGCACCAACCAGCAAAGACTATAGGTGGGGATGAGGATCACTTAATAAGAGACTTTTAAAGATGAATTAAACGGACTGTTCTAATAGATGACAAATTCAATGGACTAAGGACATGCTAAGTCCATTTCCAGTTCAAATGAGAGAAGGAAAATGCTGATGTGTTTAGTTGAATGATGTCTGAGCAATCTTCTTTCACATCTGCAATTTCTCAGACTGGAAGACGATTTTATCAGAGGCTGTGTTTTGGGAAGCAACAAATCAAACTGCCAGCAGTTTACAGAAGACTTTGTCTAGGAGCGGGCAGGGAAGAGGGCCACTGCCTGTGGAGGAAGCCTACCGCCCCGGAGAGAAGTGACTGCTCCTTTTCACAGGGTGAGGGATCTACCTGTGTCTCTCAAGTGTGTCCCTCAGACACTTTTGACTTCAGTTGGAACAGATTTCTCCCCACTTCGTATCTTCTCAACATCCCACTGGGATTCTCTCTATACACCTCGGACTCCCAGTACATCTTCCTTTCTTGACTTGTCTGTTCCACAAGCCTAGGATCCTTGAGGGCAGCTTTCATGTATAACTCTCTCTAGCTCACACCCAGTGTTTGGTAACACGTGAATAGGTGTCCAGAGGATGAAGGCTGAGTAAATGGATAAACTAAATATGGATGGACGTGTTTGTATTTCTATGTCAGTGTTCGTTCATGCCCTAGTTAATTAACACAATACAGCAAGAAAACCAGTCAAAGAGATTACCTAAACAGTTTCCTACTTAAAGTGCAAATCAACAAATTAATCTTCACAAGTAAGAAAGAATCCTTTTGAATTGTTACCTTAAAATTTAATTGTTTTTAATCCTCTCCTGAGGATGTGTTTTCATTGACTTGAGAGAGAAAGGAAGGGAAAGAGAGAGAAAGTGAGAGAGAGAGACATCAATATGAGAGAGACATTGCCTCCTATACACGCCCTACCAGGGATCCAACCTGGGAATGCTCCAACCAACTGAGCTACCCGGCCAGGGCCTTAAATTTTAATTTTTACATTTCAAGTTTTCGAGTTAAAGTAATGTGTTTCTCATAGAAAAAAATACAACCGCTATCATTCTCATCATGCATTTTTCAGAATTTTGAGAGGGGAACAAAATATAAAATAAGCAGAAAGCAAGAGCAGATCTTGGTTCATTCATCTGTAAAATAAAAACAACAGTGCCTTCCTCCGAGGGTTGTTTTGAGTATTAATATTTGATAAGTGCTTAGTGTAATACATGGCACAAGGGAAGTGTTTTTTAAAAAATAAGAAACAATAAAACCTCCAAATTGTTCTAGAATAATTCTCTCTGTGAACTCATGTGGATTTGGAGACTAAGCATGGAGGGGGACTGCCACCAAGCTGCCTGTGACTCAGGGAATCTGAACCTCAGTTCAGAGACTCTCAGAGCCCAGAATGCCCTGGAATGTTGACAGCTGGGCCAACAATGGTTCACCAGACTTCCTCCTGGATGGCCCCATTTCCCGTCCCCAGGACTCTCTGGAGCACCTCTTCCCAAACTCCAGCCTAGCCTTTCCAACTAGCTCCATTATTTGGGAACCAAAATTGCCCCCTTAAGCCAGAAAGATAAATATAAGATATACGCTGTACATCACTTGAGGCATAGACAGCCATGGTGCTACCTCTGGAGAACTTATGTCTTTATCCTCAGGGAAAGCAGACTGTCTTTCTGTTCAGCACCTGTCCACGGACCCCAGACTCTGGCCTTCCTTAAACTGCACAAAGTGCAAAGTTCCTTTCTCGCACATTCACTCCTTCTGTTTTAGTGAAGCTGATGTTCTTGCTATAGGCTGTAGCAAGTAGGACAATTAAAGATGCTTCCCTTTGAATTTTACTAGGAAATAGTTTGTTTCCTGTAATTGACCTTGATAAAAATAACACACTAAACCAAGTAGCCTGGGCAAGAAATAATTGGGACATATTACCTCAAGTCTATGTATATTTCTTCTTAGAATCTCTTCCATCATCATGTGGAATCTAGAAAGAATTAATGAATAAATGAATGCATGAATGAATCCTGTAAGTATCTTTATTTTCAAAAGTATCTCTATTTCTGTAAAAGTAGTTACTATATTTTTCCCCAAATCAAACACAAGTACCTGTTAAGGGATGCCAGCAAATCGTGTATTCTAACATAGAATTTTCACATTCAAAAAAGCTACAGCAGCGGTTCTCAACCTGTGGGTCACGACTCCTTTTGGGGTCGAACGACCCTTTCACAGGGGTTGCCTAAGACCATCGGAAACACATATATAATTACATATTGTTTTTGTGATTAATCACTATGCTTTAATTATGTTAAATTTGTAACAATGAAAATACATTCTGCATATCAGATATTTACATTATGATTCATAACAGTAGCAAAATTACAGTTATGAAATAGCAACAAAAATAATTTTATGGTTGGGGGTTACCATGAGGAACTGTATTAAAGGGTCACAGCATTAGGAAGGTTGAGAACCACTGCGCTACAGGCTTTCTCACTAATCCCCTTCTCTGCCTCATTTCCAGGCTTCTAGAGCCCAACCCACTGCCTGGTGTCCCAGCATAGCTTGTGGGAACCCCACCCAATATGGAGATGTGGCTTCCCAGGGCGTCAGGAGTTTCCATGCTGTTCCATATTGCTCTGGAGATTTAAATAACCAGTTCTCAGGCACTAAGAACACCCAGGTCAGGGAATGCATAGCCCTTTAAAGGAACTCACTTTCTGTGGCCACTCCAAGTGTCTACCTAAATATCGTCCATGTGACCATCTGCTGGACATATCACTTTGTTGCTGTATCAGAAGCATAAGAGCATAACTTTCCAGGTTCTATATTTCTCCAAGTTAGAAGTCATTCTAGGTCAGAATTATTTATGCAAATGCTTTTCTGGGACGCATCTGGTTTTTTACTCTTGAAAATTGAAGCAACACTGGTACATGCAACTGGGCACATAGTAGGTCCTCAATAAATACTTACTAGTACAGATGAAAGAGAGTTTCACAATTATTATCACTTTGACTTTTCTGCACTAGCAACATGAAGGTAGGAAGTAATACAAATAACTGCTACTTCCCAAACAATATGAAATGTACAGTCATTTACGGAGATGAGGGTAAAGGATGGTGGTCTTTCCATTTCAGAATACAATTCTTTAAAAAAAATCTTGTGATCCTCAGATGAAGAAAGATGAAATCATCTTACCCCAACCCTGGCATAGACATTTATTTCACATATATGTACACATTAGAAACTAGTTATAGCTCCCATGGCTTCCTTGGGAGAAGGAACTGTCTAATGTTGTATGTACATGCTATTGGAACAAAGTGCTTCTATTGGCATGCTGAGAGAAAGGCGGGAGGAAAAAGGAGCTGGCCAGTGCCAGGGAGTTCAATGCTTAGATTCAGACCCCAACCCCCATTGAAGTTGGTGCAATTTGTCCAGGACTGAGGGTTCCTGGAGGAAGGAGTAGCCATATCTAGGGAGACAACTGTCTGGATTTCACCAATCACACTCAACTTGGAATTAGGGAATTGGCCTTTGAGGAGAAGGAATGGTGATTTTAGATAAACTTTAAATAAGCCAGAATCAGTTAAAAGTTGACCAGTGTGCTTCACTTTTCAGTTTCAATCTAAATGCATGGCGTACAAAGTTCTCAATCAAGCTTTATTTCCTGGTTCTTTCTGCATAGCCGCCACTTTGCTATGGGTGCCCCTTTCACACAGTAAGCATGGATATCTGGGGAAGAAATGCTGCAAAGGACTGAAGCTGCGTATTAAGCACTTTGATTTGCATGAAGGCAGCTATCATTCCCTGTTCCTGCCTATTATTTTGATAGAATAAACCTCTCAAAATTTTTATTTTGACAGAAAATTCAAGTGCATGTGAACAAGCACTACATCACTTTGGAAAGAGGGATCACATTTATTGCTGAGTGACCCTTTCCTGGACAGGCATCCAAATTCTCTGGTCAATCCATCCTGTACATGGGGCACGCGGACAAATGAAAGCCTGGCACAGGGAGGTATGACTACACTGCATCTAGAAAATTAATCCTGGTTCCTAGAAAGCTCACAAGCAGAAAAAGCCACACAAGGGTTAACGCAATTTCCATCCCAGCGGAGTTTTGCTTGCCATTATTTTCTTTTTCTTTTCTCCCTTTTAACTGATTCGTAGCATAAAATCTTCCTGGACACCTAATTATCAAGCCAGCTCCCAGTCACAGCTGTCTGCTTGGAGAAGCCATTACATGCAGCAGTTGAAGCCTCCATAATTCCCCAAACTTCCTGGTTGTGAATATTAAGAAAAGATTTTTACATGTCATATGCAATTCGAAGGTGGAGTGAATGGCCTCCGAGATGACGAGCCCTGAATGCTTGTCCATCACTCCATTCACTGGTTACAGGTGGTCTCATTTTCCACTTTCAGATATCGGCCAGCTATGACAGCAGGCACTTAATTTGCATGTTCGACAGACAACAAACGGCCCCGTGCATGTCAAAATAGGTGGTGATGCGTGACAGTTCCTACACAATACTGTCTCCTCTTTGTGTGACCTTTGACCTCCCTGCATGTCTTTTTTTTTCTCTACCATCTGAAAAAAAATTATATATGCACTTCTCTGCTTTGGAATAAATTTGATACCAAATTGATTACTTTCCTTTCTTCTCCCTCTTCCTCTTTTTCCTCCTCCTTTTAAAGGGTGCTATGCATCCGGATTTTCATCGTAACTGCTACAAAACTCGGCCAGAGGAGCCTCATAAAATTTAAAAATAGAGAGGCTGTGCAGACAGGAAGCTGTCATGTCGAAACCCATTGTAGTTAAATTGCTTGGAACTTTTTAATAAATGTAACCTTTAAGAGAGAACTCTAATCAGGTTAATTTTTATTTAAGAAGATCATAAAATTAGAATCTTTAAGGCTTTTCTTTAACTTGTGTTAATTAGATTTCTGTCCTTGAAACACTTTTAATATTAATATTTCACCACGGTTTAAAATTACTTTCTTTAATTGCAGGTTTGGCCAGCCTGTATTAAATACAACACCGGTTATTCCAATTTTCTGTAATGAGCGCGATGAGCCCCAGCCCCTCCCTTTTACTTGCCACAGAAACCTGCTAATGAGAACACAGCTCACAATTCTGCTTAAAAGGTTAAAGGAGTATGAACCTGAAAGTGCCCTGGAGTGCTGTTGACATCAGAAAGTCCCAGGACCTCTGCTTTTTGGGGAAATCCTAGGCGAAATACGCAGTGCCAAGATTTCAGCCAGAGTGACTCTGTGCTCTGTACGGGCTGGGGGCCTGACCCCAGCTCTCAGGGAGCCCACACACCCCTTGTCTCACCAGAGAGGAGTATAATCCCCTCCCCAATCCTATTTTAGTGCTGGGTCTTGTTTTAATTAAGAATTAAAGCATGACAGCAGATAATCGCTCCTCCAGGGTGTTATAAGGTTGAGCTGCAGCTGTGAGCCCAACACACAGGCGGGTGATTACCTCATGATCACTACACTGAGGCCCCCAGCAAGGTGTGTGGGGCATAGTGGCTGCTGGGCCTGAAGATAGGGTGAGGGGTGCCTCCCCCTGGAATGAGCTCACACAGGCAGAGAGGAATCAGCAGAGAGGATGGCTTGGGATCCAATCCCCCCTTTCCTGGGCCAGGCCCTCGGTTCTACAGATGCAGAAACTGAGCAGAGCAGGTTGCCAGAGCCCCAGGGTGCTGAGGACAGCAAGTTGCCAGAGCCCCAGGATGCTGAGGAGAGCAGATCTCCAGGGCCCCAGGGTGCTGATGGAGGCTGAGCCCAGCCTAAAGGCAATGCTCCCTCCCTGGTTCCCTGGTTCCAACATCCCCAAACTTTTCGGACTTGGGGATACTAGTCAGGGAGGATGTGGGTCAAGTTCAAAACAACAGTTAAAGAACACATCATTTCCAAGAAGATAATGGCCAGTGTATTTTGCACATTTCCCTTGAAAAGTAAGTGGCTCTTTTCCCTCTTGGTTTCTGTGCTGCAGGTGATTCCAAAACGATTTAAGGATGGGTCCAGTCACAGCCCCCCTGGCTTCATTGCCACCCTGACCTACTGTGGCACCTCTCCTGGTGCTCACGTGTGTAATTGCACTGGTCACTTAAAAGCCCAGCCTCTAATTTGGAAACCCACAGCTGTGCTGGGTTCATGTGTGTAAGGGCAGAACATTTATGTGAGACGTTTGGGTGAGGAGTGGTGAAAGGGGTGTCTTTACCGATGCACAGATAGTCATGAGCCAATTTCTATGTTTAAAAATTTGCTTTTCACTATATAAGTTACATAATCTTTTGGAGTTAAGTCTTTTGTATATATGCAGTATCATTCTTTTTAAAATTAAAAACTAGTCATGGTAGTTTATTTATTAAAACTAGAGGCCCAGTGCACAAAAATTTGTGCACTGGTGGGGGGGTGTCCCTCAGTCCGGCCTATGCCCTCTCGCAGTCTGGGACCCCTCAGGGGATGTCCACCTGCTGGCTTAGGCCTGCTCCCCAGGGGTTCGGCCTAAGCTAGCAGTCAGAAAGCTGGCAGTCAGACATCCCTCTGGCAGCCTGGGAGCCCTAGGGGGATGTCCACTTGCCAGCAGGGAGCAGGCCTAAGCTGCAGTCGGACATCCTGAGCGCTGCTGAGGAGGCGGGAGAGGCTCCTGCCACCACGGCTGTGCTGGCAGCTGGCAGCCTGGCTTGTGGCTGAGCAGAGATCCCCCTGTAGGAGCACACTGACCACCAGAGGGCAGCTCCTGCATTGAGCATTTGTCCCCTGGTGGTCAGTGTGTGTCATTGTGACCAGTCATTCCCAGTCGTCCTGCTGTTAGGGTCAATTTGCATATTATCCTGTTATTATATAAGATGTCCTTTCCTTGTAGAGCTATATGCTACCTTTGTCATCTATCAATTTTCCATAATATGTGAACCTCTATCTAGGCTTTCTGCTCTAATTTATTTTAGGTTATTTATTTATTTATTGCAGTAATACCACCAACTTTGTAATAAGTCTTGATAAGGTAAATGAAATCCCCTTATCTTATTCTTTAAAATGTCTTGGCTATTTGTAGTGCTTTATTCTTTGATAATCAGCTGAACAATTTTAATGGTGAAAATGTTTTGGAATTTTAGTTGTAATTGTGGGAAACATATAATCAGTGATCATTGACATTTATAAATTATATCTTTATATCAATTCATTTGGGCCTCTTTCAATGTCTTTTAATCAAGCATTATAATTTTCTTCCTTAAATTCTTACATCATCATTTGCTAGATTTATTTTCAGGGAGCTTAAACTTTGTTCTTATTGTAAATCTTGCTTATAATTAGACTTTCTAACTGTGAAAAAGTGACTAATGAAAATGTTCTTTATTTTGTATATTTATTTTATATTCAACAGTTTGAACTAAATCTCTCATCTACACTAATAAAAGAGAAACATGGTAATTAGCGTACGACCGCTACCCTTTTCATTGGCTAATCAGTGAGTATATGCAAATTAACTGTCAGCCAAGATGGCGGCCGGCAGCCAGGCAGCTGGAAGCGAACATGAGGCTTGCTTGCTGCGGACTCCAACGTTCCCCGCGTTCCCCGCCTCACTTGCCGGCCTCTGAGCTACAACTCTAAGCAACTATGTACTATGTTGCAAATAAGAAGATAAACAAAATTCCAGAAACCAGCTGGACTGAAAGCCAGGCGGACCGAAACTTTGTATCGATGTTTTCAGCATCGAGGCCTCAGAGCTAAAGCTGGCCCAGAATAAAAAAAAAAAAAAAGAAAACAAGGAGCGGTTGGAAGCTTCAGTCACTCGCTTCCGGAAAACAGCCCTCAGCCCCTCACCCAGACTGGCCAGGCACCCCAGTGGGGACCCCCACCCTGATCCAGGACTCCTTCAGGGCAAATCAGCCGGCCCCCACCCATGCACCAGGCCTCTATCCTATATAGTAAAAGGGTAATATTCCTCCCGGCACCGGGATCAGCAGAGCAGTGAGGCTCCCGGCACCGGGATCAGTGTGACAGGGGCAGCGCCCAAACCCCCTGATTCCCTGCGGCTCTGTGTGTTACAGGGGGCG
>NW_005871048.1:51545990-51547582 GCF_000147115.1 Myotis lucifugus | reverse complement strand
CCAACTACAGTTTAGGTCTGCTCCCTGCTGGTAAGTGGACATCCCCCTGTAGGGCTGCCGGGCTGCCAGAGGGATGTCTGACTGCCAGCTTGGGCCCGATCCCCCAGGGAGCGGGCCTAAGCCAGCAGGTGGACATCCTCCGAGGGGTGCCAAACTGCAAGAGTGCATAGGCCGGGCTGAGGGACTCCTCCAAGTGCACAAATTTTTGTGCACCGGGCCTCGAGTCTATATAATAAAAGTTTAAGCAACCTTTAAGGCAGAACAACCAGAACAACCGGTCACTATGATGCGCACTGACTACCAGGGGGCAGACGCTCCATGCATGAGCTGCCCCTTGTTGGTCAGTGTACTCCCAAGGGAAGCACTGCTCAGCCAGAAGCCGAGCTCCCAGCTGGCGAGTGCAGCGGCGGTGGCGGCGGGAGACTCTCCCGCCTCTGCGGCAGCGCTAAGGAGCAACCAGTCTGTAAGGAGCAGCGAGCAGAAGGGCAGTAAGAAGCGAGGGGTCCCAGACCCCCCTTTCCACCCCGGTGCATGAATATCATGCACCAGGCCTCTAGTAATAGATAATCTGGAAATTTTTTCTTTGCAGACTTAACATTGTCTTAATGAGGAATTTTTTTCTTCTTTGCAATTTGCCTGCTTTTATTATTTATTTATTTTTATGTGTGTGCCATTTTGAACTCAAGCAGGAAAAGTGAACAGGACTGGCTCATTACTAATTTTAAAGAATATATGTTTAATATTCTACCATTGTTTATAACTGTTATAGGTTTTTATTGGATTCTCAGTTATGGACTGAGACATATGGCCTTTCTGGCTGGATATGTATTTCTAGTTTATAATCAAGGTGTTGGAATTTATCTAATTTTTACCTGCTAGGAAGAGAATATTGAGTTGAACACATGCTTTATTTTTGAACATGTGAATTAAAACAACTGTGATCCTCATGAAAGTTATTATGATGTAATCTGTCAGGTAGAATATTCAAACTTAATCTACTTTTTTAACATGGCTGCTCATCTGCCCTAATGTGAAAGGTTAAGCAGCAATCCATTATTATATCTTTCTCCATTTTCAAGGCCCCCTTTGTAAAATAGTAAACCCCTCTATGTATTGGTATATCTCTGTATCTTTTTGTTTTTAGCTTTTTTTTTTTTTCAAAAGTCATCTGTCTTTTCATGCAACATTACCAGGGTGTTATAAAATTTTGTAGCTTTATAATACTTCTTAATAACTGAGAGGCCAATTTGCTCCTTTCTCCAAAATTTATAGTTATTATTATTTACTTTTTCATTTTACAAAGTTAATTCTAATTGGCATTTTTATGTAAATTGCAATAAAATAAGACTTTGACTATTACTCAATAAGAATATAATGAATATTTTTATACAATTTATTTTGTGGACATATGTTTTCATTTCTCTCAGATAACTAACTGGAGTTGCTTAATCATAGGGCAGGTCTTTATTTATCTTTATAAGAAACTAGAGGCCCAGTGCATGAAATTCGTGCATGGGAAGGGTCCCTAGGCCTGGCCAGCAATCAGGGCCGATCTGTGGGCTTTCTTACAGGGCGATCAGGGAAGAAGGCCC
>NW_005871048.1:51542379-51544477 GCF_000147115.1 Myotis lucifugus | reverse complement strand
CCCTTCTCCTCCTCCTCCTCTCCTCCTCCTGCTCCTAGCTCCTACTCAGATGCATCTCTCGTCATCTTCATGCTCTTCTTCTCTTCTTCTCTCTTCGGTGGTTCCTCTTTTTTCTACTGCGCTATCTCTTTCTCTCCAGTCTTTTAAAAACTTTTGTCATTTCTAGTATTTTGCTTGCTTTTAATTTTCGCCGTTTCTTTGTTTTCAACAATGATAGTGTTGTTCTTCTCTAAAGGTATTTTCCATTTGCTTTTCAATTGTTTGATAGATTTATTTTTGTTTGTTTGTTGATTGGTTATTTGGTTGGTTTGTTATTATTTCTATCCTGTGCTTCCTGGCTTTGGTTTTGTTTCACTTCCTTGTTGATATACACCTTTCCTGAGTTGTAGTATCTTGGGATTCCACTCATTTTTGTTAAGGCAACTGTCTTATAATGTTGTAATTGATGTTGATGTTGTTAAGTTCATGGCTTTTTTTGCTATAATTTACTGTGATTAAGATTATAGTGTGGAGAATAGTGGTCTGTGTTTAAGTTCTTTGCCACTTACAATTTTTACAATCTTGTGAGTAAGTTAGTTAACTCTTTTGTTGTGAAAAGAGACAGAGGGAGAGAGAGAGAGAGAGAGAGAGAGAGAGAGAGAGAGAGAGAGAGAGAGAGAGAAAGAGAGAGAGAGAATATCAAATCTATACCAGGAATATGATGAGTATCAGTGATATGCTGATAAATGTTTAGTGATCAGCTTTCCAAAGGAAAAAAAAATCAAATACCTGATTTGTACCATTTTCTAGTTTTCATACTGTAAACAACCACCAGGACCAATTTCAAGCCACCACTACAATGTCACTGAACTTGGAGTTAGAAAGAAATGTGAGCTACTGCTCTTGCAAGTGGTAAAGCTACCCCAGCACACCACTGGCTAAGAACTATATATGCCAAAGTCAATATATCTGATCTAAATTTCCTTTGCCCAGTGCTGACATCTTAATGGTGGGAGATCTTTGCCTGCCATTTGATGTCCTGCCCACTCCTCCTTTTCTTCCCAGTGGCTGGTATCTAGTATGACGAGGGTTCCTCTTTACATATACTCAAATTTGAATCAGGCTAGTTTTCCTGCACTAATGCTATGCTGAGAAATAATCTCTGGGAGAAGTCAGGACCATGACCTTGAGTTATTCACGTAGTGGCACGAATGTGCATGTAGGAAAGGATTCTTCCACCCTTTCTCCTCTCCCAAGCCTGCATCAATGTGGCACAGCTTTTCATCATGCAGATGCGCTCGGTTCATCCTCTCATCCATGCAAGGCAGCTACCTGCGAAACGATCAAGCCCCGTGCTTCCATGTTTATTCCCATCTTCCATTTCCTGAAACCACATCACGATGCAGTCACTGATTCTTCTTCTAAATTTTTAGGTATACTTTTCCATTTAACAGAAAAAGAATTGTGGGATTTTCCCTGCAGAGTGCAACTGACTTTGAGTGGCCCTGTGCCAGCGGCCTGAGCTTTGCTGTCTCCAGTCCCGCCCTCAGCACCTTCTGCAGTCTTTGCCTGCTCCGCACTTGGCATCCTTTCCCACATCCTGTGGTTCATGCTTACATATGTCTCCCTAGTTCATCAAATATGGAGTTTGCACATGTGTTTCCTGCGACCCTGTTGCTCTTGGGTGTTTTCCCAGAAGAGAAGGAGACACTGCCCTCTTTATTTTAAAGCAAGAATCTAAAGCAAGAAAGGAAAATTTCCTATTCCCACCTACCTTCTTCTCATCCTTCTGTCTCAGTCTCTCTCTAGACATTGCTCCTTAGGTATCCTCTCTCTCTAACACCCTTCATTCTCCCTCTTTCTTTCCCTTTTCTCCCAGTTGTGATGGGTTTAACCTATAGCTACAAAAAAAAAAAAAAAAAGGCGGAAGGCAGCAGAAGGGAACAAAAAAAAATTCACCTTTCTCTCACCTTACACACCTTTTGTTTGCACTTGCTGTTAATCACCGTGGTTTTACTGTGAAGTGTTTGGGAAAATATTAGGGGAATAATGTAATAAACCGCCTTCCACCTTTTCACCCATATAATTTGCACTTTTAATCCATAAGGCAAGATTAAGG
>NW_005871048.1:51440186-51542251 GCF_000147115.1 Myotis lucifugus | reverse complement strand
ACATTTTCTTTTTTGCTGTAAAACTATCTGGGCCCAATTTTTCCTGTGTGAGAGTTAGTGGGGCCTGAGAGAGTGGGAACATTGTTTTTAATGATTTAATTTTTAATGGTTGGAGTAGACTGAATAATGATCCCCCAGAGATCCACAGCTTAGTCCTCAAACCTGTGAATATTACCTTTTATGGCAAAAGGGTCATGGAAGAGATGGTGTTCTTAGAGATCTTAAGATGGGACGATTACCCTGGATTATGCAGGTACATTCTACATGTGACACACGAGTTCTTGCAGGCAGAGGGAGTAGTAACTATAGACAAGACAGGATGTGATAGTGGAAGCAAGAGGTTGCAGTGATGCAAGGGATGGCTCATAAACCAAAGAACACAGGCAACCTCCAGAGCTAGGAAAATGCTAGAAAATAATTCTTCTTTAGAGTCTCCAGGAGGAACCGGTCTTTCCGACACCTTGATGTTAGCCCAGTGAAAGATGCTTTCAGA
Organism: Myotis lucifugus; assembly: GCF_000147115.1. NCBI lineage: Eukaryota > Metazoa > Chordata > Mammalia > Chiroptera > Vespertilionidae > Myotis > Myotis lucifugus. The sequence goes on along the minus strand of NW_005871048.1, from coordinate 51,541,758 downwards.
CTTTTGGGCTCCAGAAATGGAAGAGGTTACAACTGTGTTGTTTTAAGCCACCAAGCTTGTGTTGATTTATTAGAGTGGAAATAGAAAATGAGTAAAATAGTAATTGGGTTATTGTTTTATCTGGGTGTTCTATTTATAATTTATTCACTCTTTTTCAATTAAATTTCCCTTAAAAGTTATCTCTGCCTTGTGTTTATTTACTGGCATTAGGGTTTCCTAGAGAATTGTTTTGTGGTTTTCACATGTCCCCTGTATATGCACATGAAAATGAAGAAATGGGAGTTAGAGATCATGGACTCACCTGTGCAGTGTCTGGGAAGATAGAGGGTGATGCATTCAAGGAATCAAGTGAACTTCAGCAAGGCTCTGGCCATGTTGTGGGAGTGAACCAGGAGATATGAGCCTGGCTTTATCTGAGGGGATTTTGTATTTGATGTATGTTATCCTCTCAGTCACACCTCCATACCACCCTCAGCAATCACAACATACCACCTTTCCAAGGTGGGGGGTTCTTTGTTCTTAAATACAAATCTTGTTCATGATTGGCAACACCCACCCCAGTCTCTAGCCTGGAGTGGCAACACATGTTAAATGTCCTGTGCTTTTTCTTTTTTCTTTTTTTTTTGTCCTGTGCTTTTTCAATAAATATCTCCATGGGCATGAAGTGACAGACATGGAAAGGGATCATGGGATTGCCACTAAAGAGTAGAGACCTGAAGACGTCATCAGTTCTGAAAGTAGCTTGGTATGCTGGGGTGAGAGTGGTGGGGGCCAATTTTAGAATGAAGTGAGTTTTATGGACATTGTTCCAGAACACAACCCGTTCATGTGCATGTATGCACGCGTGTGTGCGCGCGCGCGTGCACACACACACACACACACACACACACACACACACACATACTTTACTTTGAATTATAGCGGATATATATTCTCCCCGAAGTCCAGGTTCAAAATCACAACATGAGATAAAATTTCTTCAAGCTCTACAATTGCATTAGTGATCTACCATACCCGATCTGAACAACACAGAGAAGAAAAGCCTGAAAAATTAGAATAGTGCCTCAGGGAACAGTAGGACTATAACAAAGTATATGACATTTGTGTCAGAGCCCTGGAAGAAGATATGAAAGAAGGGCATGAAAGACTCTCAAAGGAAAAAAAAGTCTGAATACTTCCCACATTTGGGAAGAGACACCATCCTACAGATTTAAGAAGCCACATGAACTACAAATAGGATGAACCTAAAAGAGTTCATGACAAGATACATTATAATTAAACACATGAAACCCAAAGGCAAAAAAAAATATATTGAAAACAGTAGTAAAGACATGGCACCTTACCTATAGTGACATACACAACAACCTGGCTGGATCTCTAGAGAATTATGCTCATTAAAAAATGAAAATTCCCAAAGGTACATACTGTATGATTTCATTTTATCACATCCTTGAACTTAGAAAATTATAGACAAAGAGAACAGGTTAGTTGTTAATAATAGTTAAGGAGGATGAAGGGGTTGGGAAGGAAGTGGCTATGGCTATAAAAAGACAAGCTGAGGGATCATGATGCTGATTGAAGTGTTTTGTATTTTGACTATCAATGTCAATATTCTGGTTGCAATATTTACTGTAATTTTGCAGATGTTACTATTGGAGGAAACTGGGTAAAGATTTTTTTCTCTATGAGTTCTTACAAGTGCATATAAATCTACATTTGTCCCTAAATAAAATGATCATTTTACAAAAGGTAAATGTCTGCTAGACATGTTCAATTTGACCAGATTAAATAGTTTTTACTCTTAGAAGAGTTTTCCTTGTTAAAATCAATTTTACTGTTTTTCTTTCTTCTTTTTCATTAAGTGTTATGTTAAAGGAAAAGTTTATAGAAGCTTGGAAGAAAACAGCATTTTGCTGTTGAGATAAAGTCTTATCCAAACTCCCCTCTATAATGGCTTTAGACACACATACACTCTTTTGTGGCCATTTATTTTTCTTATACTGATTTTTATCTGTTTTGCACAACAATCTAATAAATCAAACAGCACTTAAAATAAATCCATATCACTGAGAATTATAAGTAAAAGGGTAGTTAAGGGTACTTTCACACACTCTATTTGCATTTGTTCAGGGACAGCCATACCCACATTGCACTGGGTTCACTGAAAAAAATCATCTGGGAACATCACAGTTTAAACTTGAGCTAAAAATAGAAGACTATGTGTTGTTACATGTGGTTTCTTCTTCACTCCTGGACTGTTTGGGTTTCCTCCATGGTTTGGAATTAGGCTCAGTCCTCAAAACATGGTCTCATTTGATCAACATATCTAATATCTAGAGGTGGGCCTTTCCAGCCAGGAGCTGAACGAACAGTGGCTTCTTTATCACAGAACCAGTGGGGGATGTTCGGGGTTTGGAAATCACACAACTATTTTACTTAGGCCAAAATTTACTGGAGGCCATTTGTGGCTAAGTCATAAAATAAAAATACTTAATGGCCAATTTGATCATTTTCATTAACTATACAACTGGGACACTAGATTTTAAAATCCAATTACTGTGTCTTAATTATGACTCTTCCACCTCTTTTTCATTACATTCTCCAAAAATAGTTTGAGGGGTATTTTGGAGCCTACAGGTTGTAAATGTGAGTCTACCATGTACTATTCATTTTACAAGTAAAATGTGAGTTTATAAATAAATGTTTTTATTTTGAAAATGTGAGCCATATCTAATTAACACAATATTTTTCCAATATATCTTCTCCATCATTTATGTATTATATCTTTAAATTTATATATTTCTGCTCTATCACCATAAATAATAGCATTTCAGGAAGATCTAGGGTTTTATTTATTTTTAAAGGCCCATCTACCTTCCAACTGAGAACTTTGTCGTAAAGATATATTACTATTGATCTTTGGAAGTTCAGTTAGCTGTGTTGGTTTTGCTTATATCTAAGTCATCTGTGCTGTTTACATTGCTATTATTATTTGCTGGAATTACTGTTATTTGTATATTTTCTCTTGTGGTGCTATTTCTTGAAAGGTGAAAATTCTGGGTAATTTCTAGTGTGCCTCTTCCCATCAGCATTAAACCCAATGTTACTGCATTTTAGAATGTTGTCATTATCATCCTCTAATTCAGTGGTTCTCAACCTTCCTAATGCCGCAACTCTTTAATACAGTTCCTCATGTTGTGGTGACCCCCAACCATAAAATTATTTTCGTTGCTACTTCATAACTGTAATTTTGCTACTGATATGAATCATAATGTAAATATCTGATATGCTATATGTGTTTTCCGATGGTCGCGACCCACAGGTTGAGAACCACTGACCCTGACCTTTGTTTTGTCAAAATAGTTGGTATACCAACTATTTAAAGTATACCAAGTATTTAAAGTTTATCTATTTTAACTAAAACTTTATTTATTCAGTTTCTTCCTCTGTGTTAAAGTTTCCCTAAGAACACGGGCTTATACCCTCCATGCATTGTGGCTTCCTGATGACTATGCCAGAGATTGGGTCTACATTGCGCAGACTAACTTTCCAAGTCTTTGGTTTCTGTTGGAAACATCTAGTCCAAATTGTAGAGGTAGGAACACAGAATTCCAAATGGGAATTAATAACTCTGGGCCACTCTTGAAAATTTGTGGAAAGTCAATTCTGATTCACTGGAACACCAGTATTAGACTATTGTAAAAAGTCTGTCTCCATTTTAAATGTTTGACCACTGATGGCCTTCCATATTCACCCTTCTCTCTTTCCCTCTTCTGGAGAAGTCAACAAAAAGCTCATATGAATGAAATGTTCAACCATACAAATAAACCAAACTCTCAATCTGGTTCCACTCTCTAACCATAAGGACAGCTACACCAGTTTCTCCACCTGGCTGTCTCTAGTCATTTTGGGACTAGCTTGACAGCCTATCCTGCTCCTTCTCCAATACAAAGCTTCATTATGTGAATAATAAAACTATACCCTCTTGTTATATGTATGGAATTATCCATCTCAACATCTACCCACATTTTAACCAGAGATGACTGCAAAATAGATAAATAGATTATAGAGAGATGACTTATTTAGTACTCTTATAAAGACATTATGAAGATATCACAAAATCGTTTACATTGCTTATATGCAATTGAATGACTTTTCTAAATAATCCATTATTGCTGTCTTACCATTAATAAAGATTTAAACCTTTATTTAGTGTATCCACATTGTCATCCCTTCTGGACTAGCATCCTTCTCTAAAAATCATAGTTCTTGTTCTAGCAAGCTTCATGAACACAGTTGGTGTCACATCCATGTCCTAGAGTTTTGCAGCTCCTCCTGTAGTAATCGTTAATGCCTACTTCACCATCTTCTTTGCTCTATTTGCTCTTGAATACACCCAGACTGCATCATCTACTGTATTCCTGGTGTTTGCCTTTCACCTGGCATAAATTATTATGTCTCTGGATCACACTAAGCACCTTTTATTGCCATATGAGTTCAACTTCTGTGGACAACAAAGGTGTTGTTAAAAATGAAATGCAAATTCTAGGCTTACCAGCAAACTTTTCCTTACTCTATTTCTATAGACTATCCAAAGCCAATTCCTTTTGTAACTATTAACCTAGCACTTGGTCTTTATTAATTAAATGCAAGTTTGCTAAATAAATAGTTGAATAAATAAATATTGTATGATTTCCAGATCACTCTCTAAAACATTCTCCAAAACCAGATGGAAGAATGTGGGGTGAAACAATTTGATGGGCCCATCAGCGGGGGCTCAATCAGTATACCAACTTCTTTGTTGTAACCCTGCCTGCTTAGACACAGCTATTGATAAGAATCAGAGTTGTGTACTTGATTGTTACCAAACAAGAAAAATTCAAAAGAAAATGTTCATAATAAGAATTTCAACAATAACTTCATGGTGGCATAATTCCTCAGGTCACAAAATCTAAACCTGCATAAAACCTTCCCAGATGTGTGGGCTCTGGAAATTTTAACCTAGCTCACTGGTTATCTCGAGAACAATAACAACAACAAATTTTTTTTCCTAATGTATTGTTTCACTCTAAAAGATAAAATAAGAAAATTAAGTAGCCAATGTGTAATTCTAAAATGCCAAGTATACTCTGGACATAATATATTGTGTTTGTGTTAGTATCTGTAATTTTGAAAAGTGTACTGAATATCTTAAAAGCAAATGTCACAGCACAGTAGATAAATTTCAGAACTGTTTCTCTTTCTAATTTAACTGGAAGGGGAAAGGCCCAGAATTGACCTCTGCTTCCTATGAATGTTTTTCTTAATGACCTACTTAAAGATATTGCTAGAAATCAAGCCAGCATAGTTCCCTATAGAGTAGAGAAGGCAAGTCCCCAGGAAGACATCATGAATTATGGGACACATTCAAGGAAGCGAATGTGCAATGATCACTTGGCCAAATCCTTTGAGATCTAGCTGAAGAGTAATAGTGTATATCACCATTTAAATCAGAAATGCTATTGCTGGGACAAGAATTATTTATCCAAGATTTTAAGTTAATATTTACAAATCTATTAATTTTGCTGTACTATGGCATAGCTAGTCAACTTGGAAAATGTGATTGCTGTATAAATGATTAACTAATAACCATGACCTTGTACTTAGCAAAACATCTATTAGGTGAACATGCAGGAGATTGGTTTCATCCCTGGGGTGACCTCAGGAACATTATTTCCATTCTAGAGGAAAAAGGCTCAAGTGTGTTTAGCAACAGATTGTCCTGAATTGAGAGCTCAACATTGTCCATGAGTATCTGTGCTACTTTTCTAGGAGTCCCATAACAAAGTAGCACAAATTGAGTGGCATAAAAGACAGAAATTTATTTTCTGACAGTTAAGGCCAGAAGCCTGAGAGCAAGGTGTTAGCAGGGTTGCTTCTTCCAGAGGCCTCTTTCTTTGACTTGTACATGGCTGTATTCTTCCTGTGTCTTCATATGATCTTCCCTCTGTGCATGTCAATGTCTGTATCTAAATTTCCCCTTTTTATAAAGATCAATGATATTGGATTGGAGCCCACCCTAATAACCTCATATTAACTTGATTATTTCTGTAAAGAACCTATGCCAGGGTTCTTGTTCCAGCATCTAGAAGGGCTCAGCAATCTGGAGAAAGGCTGTGTGTAACTTAAAGAGTCCAGAGATGAAATATAATTTTGAAAGGCATATGGGGATCAGAGGAGCCTAGCTAAAAGGAGCTAAGATCTCCGGTCTCAGGACCCATGCTTTTTATTAACACAAATTGTCCTGAGGCCGAAGTGGAGATATACACATCAAAGGGTCAGAGTTTTGATACAGAGGCATTGTCAGAATGGGGGAATTAGCCTAAGGCTGTTCAGGTGTTTGGCCAGTAGGAGGCAATAACATGTAGATTAAGATGCCCTGAGCTATCTGGCAGCAAACAATCATCCCTTTTCAGGTTTGGGGAAATGCCTCCAGCCATTCCCAAGAGGTGACAACATATGTGACTCAGCCCTTGTTGCGTTCCCAAGTTTCATCAACCTTTGGATGAAACTCTTGCAATTATGACATGCTGGACTTGGCTTCCAGCAAGCCTATCTCCAAATAAGATCTCATTCATAAGGCACTAGGGGTTAGGATGTCAACATATAAATGGGGGCACACCATTTAACCCATATCAGTCCCTGTAAAGTAAACACAATTCCTCCTTTTTTGAGGAAAGGCAGACATGTACAAAGCAAATTCTGGTTTTGCATCCCTTAGCCATTTCAATGATAGGGAGAGGAGGTGGGACCTTTTTTGTAGACTTCTTAGCTCACACCAATCCCCACTTGCTTTCTATCTGGAATGATTCATTCCCAGGGCTATATGTCTAAACAACCTTATGCTCCTTGATTAAGGTGAACTTTTGTCCCAAACTTATTAGATCCTGTCTCTAGGAATTTTTGCTTTTAAAAAAGAAACTGGTATTTGTTGTAACCAAATGATATTAAATGTAGTGGTCGACCACGAATTTTCCTAGTACCCTTAGTATCGCTGGTTTATTACCCATTCATTATCTTGGTGGTTCAACCTTCCTTGGATTCCATATATATACTAGTTTCGGGTTTTTTTTTTAAACATAGATATCCTATTTTTTATTAAGCTGATCAGAGTTAGTTTTTTTATTGTTTCCATCAAAATATCATCTGAAGGAAATTTTTTCTTAAACTCCTGGGGCAAATAAGCAAACAATCCTGGAAAATTTTGCCATAACAAGACTTTTTCCTCTTTCCCACAGTGGTGGCCTCTCATAATTATATGCAGTGTTGAGCATTAATTTATGGGTTTACTTGTTTAGCATCAGAGGATAGAGACCCAAAGGGATGATGCTATATTCCAAGGCAAAGACTGGGTAAAAAGATGAGACTGCAGCTACCAAAGATACTAAAAGAGGAAAACACAGGGCTTTCAGATGGAATGAGATAGCAAGTTAAGTTACAAAGGGGGATTTTCATCAGTCCTATAATGACTGTGCATGATTTTTTATTTTTTTAGTCAACGTTTTTAGTGATACACAACTTTCCCCATGGCTTGGGCTAGTATTATGAGATGTTGCATGTATGTAGAAAGAATATCATGACTAATCATGGTGTGCATTTTGTAACTTGCAAGTGGGATTGAGAAGGGATTCTAAGGTGGGAAGAGGGAGCTCTAGGAAATGAAATGCCTTCCAATTCCCTGGCTATACTGGGCCAGGGAAAAACACCCACCTCCCACATCTGAATGTGTTTTAACTCCAAGTTACTCCAGGGAACCAAGGAAACTATAAAGAGAGACAACACAGGGCATGCATTATCACACACACCCTTGGCCATCAATGGTTTTGCTAATCTCAGATTGTAGTCAGGAATGATATACATTAATTCATACACCAAGTTAAAATTTCTAAGAAGTGAATGTAATGATTATCATTGCCACCACTCATGAGATTCATTTGATTAAAGGTGTGGACTTCAGATGCATTTCAACAGCATGATACAATGAGATCCTGAGTTAAGGAGTAGGCCACAGGAGCATTAATGTGTAGAAGTGGACATAAACAGCAGAGTTCTTTTACCCATTCCTGATATATAGTTCCCTTAATTCAAAGGATAGCTATTTGGTAATTTAGGGTAACGGTGATAATAAAATTCATGTAAGCTATGAACACCTTTGATCACAATATCTAAGAGAAAGCTTTGTGCAACCACTGAATGATGTTGAAATAGGATGTTCCATGCCTTTCAGTAGCAAACACTTTCTTAATGTCTGTTTTGCAAATCAGATTATATCATTTTTCAAATAGAGAATCTCTTTTCAAAAACAAAACAAATCATGCAGTACTAGGTGTATTTCTGACTTGCATTAACAACGTGTCTAACAAGTTTAGCTGGGCCCAAGGGCACTCAGCTGAGAGAAGGTGATCAGAGCACAGAGTGCATGGCATTTTGCCACATCAGACATGAGCTTCCTCCCACAAAGTCCACTTCTGAATCTCTCCATGTCCTTGATGTAATGACTAAATTGTTACTGATGCAGATGGAGTGCCATCAAGATCTTGAAATCCCTCAGAGGTGACCATATGGCTCCCCTCACCTTTTAATATTTAATGATGATTCTTGGGCACCCTCCAATTATTTTTAAAAAAGCAAGTATAAGGAAAGACTGTTTTCACACAAATTAAAAAGAAAAAAACTATACCAAAGGAAATCTACCCTACAACATTTAAACTCCTTCAAAATGAGAATTTTACTTAAATATAATAAAATATTTGCTAAATAGTTTGGTTCAAGACCCATTATCCTTTGATAAATGCTTTTCTCTTTTGAAATATAACACATACTAAACACTCTTTCTATCTATTAATTATATCTATATGACAGGCTTATAACACAAAGTCATGGCCTAGTCACAAAATGGGGGAAAAGACTGATAATTTTCCTACCTTACACACACACACACACACACACACACACACACACACACACACACATGGAAATGACAAGCTCAACTTTCTCTGTTAACATTATCATATCAGATGCACTCAGTAGCAAGATCACTGTCAAGTATAACTAACTTTCCTAGAGTTCTTGGTTCTGCTGCTTATCTCAATTTTATGGAGAGAAAAAACGTTTAACATTGAGAAGAACATGTTTAAACACTTCTGAAGGCTGAGTCCTGAGTCTGTGGGCACATAGTTAAGAGCCAAAACCTCTGTCCTGGAGATGTGTGGAATGAGCTTGCATAAAATCAGTAAATGCATCCTGGTTGCCTAAGTCACAAGTCTTACTGTGGAATCTATTAGCTTATCTGTGGAAGGATAGAATTCATTGAGTGTGTTTAGTATTCCATGGTTATTTAGTCAAGCTATTACATCAGCAAGTTATCTTTTAAAATTATTCTCTTTTCTTTCATCCAGTTATTTATGTTTTCATCAATAATTTACAATAGTCAAGATATGGAAACAACCTAGGTGTCCACGAATGGATAAAGAATATGTGGTCTATACATATAATGCAATATTACCTAGCCATAAAAAAGATAAAATATTGTCATTTGTTACAATATGGATGAATTTTGAAGATATTATGCTAAGTGAAATAAGTGAGACAGAAAATGACATATTCACTCATATGTTAAAGATACAAAAAAACACAAAAATACTCATAGACAACAGAATGATGGTTACTGGTGGGGAAGGGGGCTGGAGGGAGGGGAAAGTGGGTCAAATATACGGTAACTGAAAGATATTAGACTTTTGGTAGCAATGTTATACAGATATTGAATTGTAATATTTTATACCTGAAATTATACAATGTGATTTACCAGTGCTACCTCAAATTTTTAATTACAAAATTAAGAATGAAGTGTATCCCATAACCTTTCTAAAAAGCTTTAGCTTTAGATAAAACCCAGCAATCATTCTCTTACACATGCAGATATTATAGTGTCTACTGACTAAAAAACAACAAACAAAACAAAATGCCATCCACCCTGCAGGTTGATTACACTTTACCAAATGTGGCCATTGCTATTTTCCCAGAAAAGTCACCTGGAATCGCTGTTCTGTTTATGCCCTACTGTCTCTTTTGTGGCTTTAGTCACAGCACACTGGTGCTAATGTGTAGGTTTGACTGACATTTGGAATGAGCTGCTAAGGCGAGAGTTTATTTGAACAAAGATGGAATTGAGAAGAGGTTAGTCCCTTGCTTCACTTCCTAGTGTCAAAAAAATTTGCTCTATTTTGATACTTGCCTTTGTTCCCTTCATTGGGGAATTAAACTCTATGATAAACAGACATTACAACTTGTTTCAGGAAGTGAGTGGCTGTGGTTTTTGATGGATGCCCCTGGCTCCCTCTAGGCTGCCACTCAGTAATTGCTGCCACCAGGCACAATGTAAACCCACCTGCCTTCAGCCCTCCTTTTGGACAATGCACCCTCTTCAGAATCTTCTTCCTAACTCTTGAGCTGATTTTAATAGCTCCCTTGCCATGTCCCCAGGCTAGCGATCTTGGCACTAAATCCTCCATCTTGCACAGCCTAGTTGCTTAGGTAACACTTTGCTCTCTCTACTGTGATCTTTTGGGTTACACGCACTCTTTCTTCCAGGTGGCTTGAAGGGGTAATCACATAATTTACTTGGAGCCACATTAAAGGTACTTTCCTTTCCCTAGAAAAGAAGGGACAATCGAACATAATTATAAACATACTTATAATAAAATAGTCTGGACCACTAGAGGCAGACAAATCTACATTCTGAAATTGTAGTCACAAATTTGTCTACATTCTATTTTGTTTTAAATTAAATTATCTCGCCCTGTCTGCATTATTTGGAAAAAGGCACTCTGTAAGCAAGAAGGGAATTTTTTCCTCTTTCAGGTCTCTGGGGGAAAATACATCCCCCAGTTGTTGAGTGACTATAGATAAGCCATGTCTTCAGCTAGTTTACAAAAGTCTGAACTCTGCCCTAAAGGTCAGACAAGCCTCACCTGAATGAAAGGTTTACGAACAAGCCCCTATTTCCTAAGAAAACAGGCAGATTTGTAACATTTCAGTCTTAATGGTTGTAACAGGATATGCAAAGATTTGTAATTTTTAATCTTTTCAACTCTGTGACAGGAACAGTGGAAGTCTCCATATGTCTCATTGGAGCTGTGAATTAGTTTTTGGGGAAGTACTAATGTGAATAATTTCACATTGACTTACTGACTCCATCACATAATCACACATGGTCTTTATTTGTCCTAGCACCAAGAGATCATATTTGAGTTATTTGAACTCAATAGAAAAATATAAACTGTAATTTGGCCATAAACTTCCACAATTTGTGTCTAAGTTTAAGTAAATGTTCTTGCTCAGTTCTGACATTTAATAATACATAAACCTAAAATGCTATAGTATGTTGCCCTGAGCATCATGTTTGAAAGTATAAAATGAAGATATAAGTAGATATTTGTACATTTCTGAGCTTTTAAACATTCATGCCAGGTACTCTGTTTAATGATTTTATAATTGCATAACTGACAGAGCTGTCACCTAATTTATTTTAAAGCAGAGAGACTTCCAAATCCATGTTAAGTCCAGGTCAGGCACATCAACATCTCATAATTTTGGAGGCATTCACATTGCTCTCTTGTTCAATGGGCAACTTCACAATTTATTCTTGGTTACTTCTAGTTTAATGATAGCTTGAACATTTTTGGTAAAAACCCAGGAAGATCTCATGAGAGTAAATTGCTCACAAAGGTATCCCAAATATGGTAAATAATCAAATCTCAGGTCCTTTATCTTCCTTTGGATATTCTTAAAATGGGAACATCAGGGAAGAGGCAAGGAAAGGAGCAATTGCTACCTTGCAACTCCTGCAAATGTCTGATGAGAAAAGGAAAATAGGTTTCTATTTACTCAGATTTTAAGGAAAACTCCTCATTTATTCTCCATCTTTTATTCAGTTTTGTTTTTGCATGTCTTCTTTGAAATGTGTCAATCCACATTCTTATTCAAGTTGAAACTTTCTGTCTATTTCACACACTTCTTATACATTTGCATATACTATGATATCTCTCTGTCTCTGATGTACAGTTCTTTTATACCTGCCATATACTATGGTATCTCTCTGTCTCTGATGTACAGTTCTTTGATTGTACTTCCCTGCCTGGTCAGATTTACATTGTAAAAATGAATTATTAACAAGTTGAGTTGGGCTTAAACATTACTTTCCTATACCTTAGAAGACTTTCATGTCGTCATTCCTCAAACACTTGTCAAAATAAACATATTTATTATATTGGGTATTTTGGTAAAATAAAACTGCTATTCAAATTGAAAAGATTTATTCAAATCCAAGGACAGTTTTCTGAGCCTAAAGTACTTGATTTCTCTACAATATTTAACACTCCCACCCTTCCTAAGCTTTCTCTTGTTTCAACAGTAATTACTCCCAGGTCTAAACCCAATTCCTTTTGACCCTGGACACAGACCCTCCTTCTCCTGAGCACTTAGTGTCCAGTCTTCAGGGCTTCATATCCATGTAGAAGCCTCAGGCATGGATTTGTTCATCCCAAAAGAGTAAGTAAGAAAAGAATTGTTTGTGTGTTGCTGCCTTTCGTATGTGAACTAGCTTTATCACTCCTGAATGAAGCTGAGCATTTCCAGATGTCTCTTAGAAACTATACAAGGCACTTCCAGATTGTCACAGATTAACCTGGGACCATGCCCCCTTTGATTTCACCCCTGACATACAAAGAACTGGGAGTTAACTGAAAAGGAATGACTTCCCTTAGATCCTTCAAAGAATTGAAGTCCCAGAGCAAATTCCTACCCCAAAATCTTCAGAGACAGGTAGACTCAGAGCCAATATCAGCTCACCTGGAGAAGAAGTTGCTGGAGCCATGAAGGGGAAGGGACATTTCAGTAGTCATTTTCATTAATTGTTGGAGGCTGATTATGAACTATCTCAAGTATTCAAAACTTCTGAAAACCCAGTTTTCAGTGGTCCCCACACTATGGTGGGTTTTGCATCCCAGAACCCCACAAGGTTCTCCGAGAAAAATCCCCAAGTGTGGAGGAGGAAGCATAACAAATCTGAAATATGACCAGGGTATTTTCCATAACAAGGGTCTGCTCACCAACAAAACAGGCTTTCCCAGAGCCACAGTCAGCAGGATAATTACCTACCTCCAATCTCTGAGAAACTTTCGGTCCCACCTAAGGGGAGACAAAAAAAATGGCTAAGAAACATGTGTGAGGTTCATAGCAGGAACACAGCCTAATAAAGACTGAGATTTAATTATAAAATTAGTGAATTTTTCCACAACTCTACAGGGTTCTTTCATGTATACGAGTGAGTCAGACCCGAGAAAGGTGCAAGACTCACACTCTAAGATAAAGTAACTGGTATTCTTATAAGAAGAGGAGATAAGGAGGCAGACACACAGAGGAAGAGCATGTGAGGACACAGGGAAAGATGGTCAAGGAGAGGCCTCAGGAGAAACCAGCCCTGCCAAAATCTTGATCTCAGATTACTAGCCTCCAGGACTGTGACTAAATAAATGTCAGATGTTTAAGTGACACAATCTATGATATTTCTTACAGCAGTCCTACCAAATTAATACATGGACATTTTCTTACAATTAGCCTGATAATGTGGGGTTAGGGGAAGAATTTCACAGAGGCAATGTGCCCTTTTCCTTGGTTTGGCTGGTCTTCTAGATTTCTCCACTGAAGTTTCTATTCTCACTTTCCATACTCATACAGGTCAAAGCAAGTCACTAAATTCAGCCAATAATCAAGAGGAGAAGAACTAAGTCTCACCTCCCAGAAGGAGAACTATTAGAAAGCTTGTGGACGTGTGTTAAGACCACAATAATTAAGTAAATATGTTGGAAGTTATAGTTTGAAAATATACAATGTTTCTTTCCTCCTTAAAATCCCTCCTTCTAATGTTAATATCCACCAGTGAATCTTGTCTGTAGCAATATTTACTTTTTATTTTTATAATTTCTTCTATATTTCATAATTGGAATGTTCTGTAAGAAATATTTGTTTATTCTCCTCCTTTTACTTATTACTTTAGTAAGTTATGTATATCTGTTTAGATTCCTGGTTTGTGAATATTTTATATTACACTATCCATGGAATTTTTGTGCATGACTTACTTTGTATATAATGATTCTGAGAAGAAATAAAGCATTACTTTGTTGTGCTGGTGGCTGTGAGCAAGAACAGAAGGGAGAGTGTGTGCTCTGAGCATTTTTGGAAGGGCTGGAAGTCTTGAGCAGCAGGATTATTTAACCAAGAGTGCAGGGGAGTGAGAGGTAGGGAACATAGAATAACCTGGGTTTGGCCTCCAACATAAACTATCTGTGTGCTGGAAGGTAAATCACCAAACCTCTCAGAGCTTCTGATGGCTCAGTTCTAAAAGGAAGGGTTAGTCACACTGCATTCCAGGGGTTCTGTGGATTTAAAAGAGAGGGAGCAGAGTCTTTCTGTGCAGGCTCCTGGCCAAACTCATTCAGCTTTGGACTCATGGGGATTATTTGACATTATATTTATTTATTTATTTTTTTTCATTTCATTACAAAGGTGGTGAAAAAGTGGATGTTACTTGTTTCCCTCCTGTGCTGGGGGGGGGGGGGAAGTACAAAAAAACTCTACACAATGAGGGTGTTCACCGACTTCCTGATTCTGCCTTATTTGGTGTCTTTAAACATAGTCATAATCCACTCATGAGTCTTTCACTCCAGACGCCTCCTCTGTGGGAGTAAATATTTGTCAAATGCCACCTTTTGCTCCTTTTGCCTCCCAGGAACAGGAGTGCTATCAGTTGGCTGGTTCTCTTTGTGAGAGTCATTCTTGTCCAATTGCTTTGTAACATCTGACACTTCTCTCCCGCCCCACTCTCTCTGCCTCTCTTTTATAAAGGATTGAGTTGTGTTTTATCCTCTAATCCTTTCAAAATACTGTGTACCTTTCTAAATGATGGCAACCCTCTGACAAGGCAAGGGAGATGAGAAAGCTGGAAACCACATCAGAAGGCTCTGCTAAATCTGTTGTGACAACAGGGAAGGATGCTAGGACTTGCTTCATTGAGGTCTGAAAGCACCTTTGTTATGTTTCTGAGGAAAGGAAAAGAGACAGTGGAGGCCTGTTGGTGTTTAGTGTCCCTCTGCCTGTCAATCACATCAGCATTGAGGGGAAAATAAAAGATTAACGAAAAAATGGAGGAGGAATCTCAGTGGAAAGGCATAAATAAAAGGCATATTTGCATAGTACTAAATATCACAACTGCTCTCCATCATACACTGAGATGATTATAGCTAGAAAAGATGACTAATTTGTGCCCGGAGGAAAGCAGTGAACTCACCAAAATTGGGTGCCTGGCTTCCACCTCGGCTGGAGAGTTTTTCGAAGACTGAATATACTTTAAAGAAACATGTATTCAGGGCCTTTTTTCTCTTGCTTCTTAGTAAGGTGCTCATTTGCATCAGGTTGTCAAGAGTTATGACATTTAATGTTATTAATGTCACTTCCATTATGCCACTGGATCTCAGCTGCCTTCACCTACAAAATGTAAATGTTTCTGGCTACATGACCATAACTAGAGACCCCAAGGAAAGGCAGAAAAGGAACACAGGCCTCAAGACTGTGGCTAGGCCAACTTGCCAGGTCCCTTGTCATTCACGGCCACAAATTTGGAAATAAATTCACTTTGTGTCAGAAGTATGACACACACATACATGCATGTACATGAACACACACACACAGTTGTTTTTATTCTAGGAATCCAATGCAATTCAACAATTGGAGCCAACTCTTTTGGAAGAAATTTTGTCAAGGGTGTAAAAAGGTAGAATGTACATTGATGAATAAATAGCTGGGCCAAAGAGCATCAGATACCTGAAGATAAAAAAGGGCAAATCTTGGAGATAGATGGACTTGCAATTTTTTACTTTAACGCAGTGCAAATTATTGAATTGCAAAATGCGACAATGACATATATGTAACTTATTTACAGAAATTTATTTATTGACAACAAATCATTTTATATGACGGAATGTTTAAAAAGATAAAGTTTTTAATTTGGAAAATAGAGGCAATAACTTTTAATCTAATGATATTTCAATTCTGAATGATTTTTTTTAGACAATCCTGGAAAGAAGACTCAGTAATACTGAATGTTTTAAAACTAGATATAATTAGACCTAAAATTCTGTTCTAAACTAAAAGTAGTATTTATATGTAATTTTTATATTTATTATGAAAAATTTCAAAAATACAGACAAAGCAGGAGACTAATGCAGTAATCATTTAGATTCAACAATTAAAATTTTGCCATATTTTTTCCATTTACTGTTTTCTTTTCCTGTCTCTGTCTCTCTTAATTATGTCTTTATCTATATTTATAAATACATAGGTAAATCTATTGACAATGTTTTCATAAACCACACATATACATGAGAATACCACTATCATAACCAGATAAAATGTACAATGATTTTCTAATATCAGTTTATCCTAAATCATGTGTACATTTCCTCCATTATTTTGAAGTATTTTAGAACTGGTTTATCAAACCTAGGTCCCAAGCCTGTGCGTTCATTACATTGCTGTGACTCCTTTGCCCTTTTTAACACAGAATAGTCCCTTTTCCCCTAAGCCTTTAAAATTTTTTTTCCACAAATTTTGAAGAGACTTTTTGAAGAGAACAAGGCAGTGATGTTTTTCTGTCTCACTCTGTGTTTATCTGATTGTTTTCTCATGGTATCATTTAACTTGTTTCTCTAACTCTTACATTCCCTGTAAACTCAAGGTTAGGTCTACACCACAACCATTATTTTTAGCAAGAACACCCATGTGTCATGTTACACACTTGACATTTCAGCACATCATGAGGTGCCTCATGTCAGGTTGCTGTGTTATTAGTGATGCTAAATTTACTCTCTTGGCTAAGGTGGTGACAATCATTCATCTGAGGAATTTAACATCCATTGGTAAAGCTTGCCTGAATCAACAATTTGGGGGTGTGAGTGAAATAATTTTAATGATATTATTACTTCTACATTTATTAAATGACACTATTATGTAAAGAACAGCGTTTCCTCATAAACTTGGGTTATCAACTATTACACCTGCAACTTTTGAGGAGGGAGTTAACCCTTTACATTAGTTTCTATAATTCAGAGTACAGAGTCGATGTCATAGCCCCCTGCAATGGTGAATACTGAGGGTTTTTTTTTATTTTCTCTCTTTATCTTTTTTTTGTGTGTGTGTGTGCATGAGATTAAATATTTTTAATTTTTCAACATTTTATACTCAATTACATTTACCACTTTTTTTGTTGACACCAAAAATCCCCAATTTAATAACTGTGAGCCCCTCAATCAAGCTCTTGTGTCCTTTTGACATGGCCCCATATGTCCTTGGACACTTTGAACTTACCTAGCTACATATTTGAAGTTAGCCTTCTTGGCTCAGTAACACTGGTTCTTGCTTGTGGTGAATGGTATTTAGTCAGTTTCTGGGCTCTAGACACAATAATTGCTACAGGTGTCATTACTTCCAGGCTGCTTCAGCAAAAAGAGCTCAGCAAAATATAGATTTAAAAAGTATATTGTGAAAACAAATTTCAAAAAAATTAACATTGGGGGGAATTTTAAAACTACTATTAATTTTTCCAATTTTATATTTTTCTTATCTCAAAATGTTCCTCAAAAAATTCAAAATAGAACTACCTTATGACCCAGCAATTCCATTTCTGGGTATTTATCCAAAGAAATAAGATCCAGAGACAGAGAAACATCAATCAGACCGTCAAACCTCAGACGGAAGGTAGGGGAAGGTGGGGGTAAGGAGGAGAGATCAACCTGCATGCATATAGGCCTAACCAATGAACACAGACAACAGGGGAGGTGAGAGCATGAGTGGGGAGGGTAGGGGGTAATGTGGGGAAAAGGACACATATGTAATAACGTAATCAATAAAGAAATTTAAAAAAATAAAAATCAAAGCTTGTATATATAGCAAAAAAAAAAAAAAACAAAGAAAAAAAACCACACTAATTCCAAAAGATATATGTATCCCTATGCCTATTGCAGTGTTATTAGCCAAGATGTGGAAGCAACCATAGTGTCCATCAGTAGGTGATGGACACATATACAATGAAATATTACTAGGCCATAAAAATGAATGAAATCTTACCATTTGTGACAACATGGATGAACCTAGAGGGTATTATTCTGCTAAGTAAAATAAGTCAGACAGAGAAAGACAAATACCATATGATTTTACTTATATGTAGAATCTAAAGAGCAAAATAAAGGAATCCTATATAATAAAAGAGTAATATGCAAATTGACCCTAACAGCAAAACGACCGGGAATGACCCGTCACTATGACATGCACTGACCACAAGGGGCAGATGCTCAATGCAGGAGCTGCCCCCTGGTGGTCAGTGCACTCCCACAGGGGAAGTTCTGCTCAGCTGGAGCTTCTCCCGCCTCCTCAGCAGTGCTAAGGATGTCCGGGGAAGCGGGCCTAAGCCGTCAGTCGGACATCCCTCGAGGGCTCGCAGGCTGCCAGAGGGATGCCTGACTGCCTGCTTAGGCCCAATCCCCCAAGGAGCAGGCCTAAATCAGCAGATGGACATCGCCTGAGGAGTCCCGGATTGTGAAAGGGCACAGGCCGGGCTGAGGGAGCCCCCTGAGTGCACAAATTTTTGTGCTCCAGGCCTCTAGTAATTCTAATAAAAAAATAATAGATTCAGATACAGAGAGCAAACTAATGGTTGCAAGATGGAAGGAGGGGTTAGAGGTTGGGTAAAAATGCTGAAGGGATTAAGAAGTATAAATTAACAGTTACAAAATAGTCACAGGGTGTAAAGGACAACATAGAAAATATAGTCAATAATATTGTAATAACTGTATAGAATCAGGTTGGTACCTGAATTATCAGGGGATCACTTTGAAAATTATATAAATGTCTAATAACCTGAAACTAAAATAAAATACATTAACTGTAAAAAATAAAAAAAGTTTGTTAATAATATCACTGACCTATTTACTAATTTATATCTCTTTCAATCTGCAGAAAATAGTGTAATTATTATAATACCATTATTGTCATTAAAGATAGAACTACAAACTGTGAAGTAAAATTGAGGATTTATTTTTTATTTATTTATTTTTAAATATATTTTTATTGATTTCAGAGAGGAAGGGAGAGGGAGAAAGATAGAAACATCAATGATGAGAAATAATTATTGATAGGATGCCTCTTGCATGTCCCCCAGTGGGGATGGAGCTCACAACCCAGGCATGTGTCCTGACAGGAAATTGAACCATACCTTCTAATTCATAGGTCAATGCTCAACTACTGAGCCACATCACCCAGGGGAGGATTTATTTTTAATTTCTTTATTTCATTAAGTATTTACTATCAGAATTATATGTTAAAAATAACTTGAATTGTTTCTTATCTTTATGCTACCTATCTAATATATAATGAGACTCATTTATGTTAAATTTAAATATTAGAGTTTCTGTTTTTATTTAACTTTATCTGTTAATATGTGAAACATTGAAATAATCCCTATGTCAAAACTAGATTAGATTATACTTACAGAGGTTTCAGACCTATTCCTACTTAAGTAACTCTATAATTATTTTTATATTTTTAGGTTTGCCTTTCCAATTTTTCTTTCTGCAAAAATAAACAGATGTATTTTTTTCAACTAATTTTTACCATCAATTGTAGCATAAAAATATAACATTCTATAATTTTTTAATCTAAAAATCTATTCAAAATATTACTCAATAATAGTATCTTTCTTCTTATTTTTTTATAGCAGCATAATATTGCTATGGGTGAATTCATTTTTTTTTCTTGACAAGTTGTTCCTATCCATGCTTCAATTCTTCTCTTGTTTTCATATATGCTGTCAAGAACTTGAGAGTTACTTGTTTTATTTTCTTCTAAGTAATGCGGACTTTATATTTGGAGGTTCACACATATTTTTTTCTGCATAATTTTTAAAGTTTTATTAGGATATATTTTAGAATTAACCTTCTGGGTCAAAATTTCCTGATCTACAATAGGCATCTTAAAAAATAGATTCACTTTATTTGATTTTAGGAAAGTGTGGAATATGTGTATGTGTTACAGTGTTAATATTTTATTTCATTGTTTTTTTTTCCTAAGTTGGACGATTACCAATTACTCTCATTATACCTTTGTTGGATCCTCTTTGCATATCTTCCACAAATATATTTTTAAAACTATTTGAATCATATTCTTAATTCTGCTTAATTTTGTCAATCATTTTATTGATATGCTCTATTTCTAATATTATATTTCCAGTTATACATTTTCTAACTCTGGCATATTGTGATTTAGTCTTAAGTTCTGATATACATTTCTTTTTTCTCCAACTTCTTTCCATGACAAATGAGGTCTGCTTTGCATTTTGTATCCCCTTGGTCATGTACTATCATGAAATTTTGAATTTCTTCTCCATGATATTTATTGTCTTCCTAGTCTTGGAAGAGGGAATGTTTAAGATGAGCCTAGCACATTGTGTAGCAGAAAGCAGGGGTATGTTCAAAGAATGAGCAAATGTAGTCAAAAGGCCACAGGGACCACAAGCTGAATTTTAGCATCAAAATAATTAATGATAATACTGTATTACAAGACAAAATATACATAGCAGATTATGAATACACTAGAGGTCTGTTGCATGAAGAGATTCATGCAATCGGCCTTCCCTTCCCCTGGCTGCCGGCACGCACTGGTTTTCCTCCGGCACCCGGGACCCAGGCCTTCGCTCCTCCGGCCAGACTCTTCACTCTTCGCTGCTCTGGCCTGAGCCTTCAGTCTTCGCTCTGCTGCTTCACGCCCACATATGCAAATTAACCACCATCTTTGTTGGGTTAATTTGCATACACTCCTGATTGGCTGGTGAGCGTAGCAGAGGGATGGTCAATTTACATGTTTGTCTATTATTAGGTAAGATAGAGAGGTAAATAAATACTGGAATTCAGATGAAGAAGGAGATATTTATATGGCTCAAACCAAAATGACTAAACCCATGGAAGACATTTTACAAAGCAAATGGCCTTAAATCCTAACAAGTGTCAAGTTTATTTAAATCATGGAAAGGCTGACAAATGACAGTTAAATGCAGCACTGTATTTTGAAAGGAACACATTTTTGTTGTTGTTGTTGTTCTAAAAGGCATTGGGTCAATCTGTGAAACTTAAATAGTTTGGAGGATCAGAAGGTAATAGTGTGTCAGGGATGGCTTCCTAATCTCCATGGCTGAAAGTCCATTATATGGGAGAGTTTCCTTTCTTTGGTAGAAAATGCACAATGAAGTACTCAAGAGTGCTGGAGCATGGGTCTATAAGTTCTTTCAAATGTTTCAAGAAAAAAAGAAGTTAAACCATACTTCTAATTTTCTCTAGGTTTGTAAACATTTTCATATTAAAAAAATAATAATTGTGACATCTTTTTCCTAGTAATTTAAAATGCTTTCTAATATTAGCTGCCATGTCAGAATTGTCTATCACGGAGAGGTGATGAAGTACTATTTTTACGTGCTCATATTAAATTGATAAAGTGGCCCATACATTCAATTATCAGTATAACCTCCTCACCACTGACATTTTTCAAGTCTTCATGTCCTCAGCAAAATGCTGACTAGGGTTAGACGCCTACTGCAAAATCAGACCTGATTTATTTGACTCCCACCATGTCCAACACATACCTGCTGAGGGAGGACTGGCTTCGACTATGGCAGCATGATAGAAGATTCCATGAGTTTTTCCAAAGGGTAAGAGAGTTCACAGTTCTCTAGAGAATGTCAGGGCTAAGTTAGCACACCTTTCTCTAACTGTCCAGTAGAAGCAAACACAGCAAATGCCAAGATGTAATTATTGCTTACAGCTTACCTACTGTGAAAGCATCATCTGTTGTTGATACCTGAGAGAACAGCTATGCAAAGCACATAATTACCAGCTTTAGTGCAAACCCTTTTGGAGAAATTCTCAGTTAAACCACTCTTTAGAGGAAAATAGCAAAGGGGCTTGTAATTAGATGAGCTGCTCTTTAGACATGAACTGACATAGATAATGCTGGATAATTAGTAGATAATTTTCTAGGTATTCCTGGCACTGAGTGCTAAAAGCAAAATTAAGTCATGCAAAGCACTCAGAATTGCCTATGGCCAAAGAGTTGTTGGTGTTAATTGGGAAGAAAGAGGAGGGGGTCTTTGTGCTGGAATCTGAATTACTCTTTTTCCATTGTCCAGTAATGCCATGGTCTGATAATGGCCAATAGCATGGATAACTTCGTAATTGAAAGGCAGTTTGTGGTGTAAGTTATGTTTTGGAAACAGTTCTTGGCTTTAATCACTGGTCTAAGTAATATTTGAATTGTGAGAGAGAGGACATTTAGCAAGCTTTCTAACTGTCACATGCATGTTTTATAATTTTCAATAGCATAGTTCATTTAATGAACTGCTAATTGGTATATTGATGTTCATGTTCTAAGAAACAATTTGATTGGGGTGCAAATACTTAGGGTTTGGAAAGTTTTCATCATGCCTCTTTTCAAGAATTAAAACCCTATCTTAAGATTTCACTCCCCGAAATGTCACCAATGTGACCACTTAATTACATATCTGTAATTCTTTTTAATGTGTTAAGACAGAAGTGGGTCAAGTGTAGGAAAAGTTAAAAAAAAATCATGAGGGAAATAAGTCAAGATTTTCATTTGTTGAGATACTTCAGAAAAGTATTATCCATTTCATTAGCAATACAGAGATGATAGAATTCTCTAGGTAGGCTCCACTGATACATATGTTGGAAAAGTGCATTTAATTGCTTGGAGACTAGGAACTTTGGTTCCAAGTCCAGGCTTAGTTCATAGTCCCTGCATGAGCAAGGGTGTGGTTTTATTTCCTTACTCCTCAGTTTCCTTGCCTATAAAGATAGAATAATATTCACATGTACATAGGCATTATTTGAAGGATCACAAAAGATAATGTCTTCAATATTAAAACTTCAGAATGTTACTATGTAAGTGTTACTGTTATTCCCATTGCTATCATGCTTTAGAGAAGCCATGGAATATATGAAGTCTGTCAGTAGAAGAAATTAAAATAAATGTTTAATGTATTGTTAAATGCATTGTCAGTTAAAAATCACAGGCAATTTTTTTCATTTTAAAAATCATTTATCCCCCTTTGAACCAACATTCTATTTTTTTATAACTCTCTGCTCCCCTACTGTTCTTCCTCTTCCATATCCTTTGGTTGGATAAACCTGCCTTCTTGATAGTATTTTCTGCACTTACCCTCTCAATCTCTCTCAGTCTCCGTTCTCATCTTTCCCTCTTTGAAGGTTACAGGAATTTCCTGTTTAATTGGCCTGTTGTCACTGCACCCTTTCAAGTGGTTTTCCAACGAGTTTAGTGACAAAATTCTACATAATCTCTAAACTTAAACCAATTAGGTCTATAATTGTGTGCTAAATTTGATATGAACTTGCATTTAATTCCAACACATACATTTTAGGCATGAAGCGAAGATGTTTAACTGATGAACAGTTTCAGAATGGGAACATGGAGCACTTGCTTTGCCATGAGTTTCTATGTATTGCACAGGGGGCTTCAGTGTTTGTGCATCTGAGCCCTGGACTACATCTGGGGTAGGAGCAGTGCTCAAAGCCAGCCTCCTTTGAGAACCATCCCTCTGGGGAGCAGGTAGGACTATCTCAAATCCCACTTTCAGCCCATCATTTATTTAGCCTCCCCATGGAGAGCTGGTTGACATGGGGTCTCATGTCTTGGTGTGAGGACAGATCATGAGTCCTGCAGGAGCAGAAAGTCTTCCAACAGACTCTATGCTGTGTGTGTGTCTCTGCCTGACCTTGATGCCTGTGGACAAAGTCAAAGGTAGGGCATCTTCTTGGTAATGGCATCAGGTATAGGGAGACTCTTGGAATAAAAGGTCAGTTCCATCACATGTACTTTTAATATCGATTTAAACCGTGCATTTTTTAAAATTAATAAAGACAGCTTGTTAATGAAAAGCCATCTGTGGGTAGGAGATTTTTCCCCCCTCCCTTCTGCTGACCAAGTAAGTCATACAGGGTTGTGGGAGGGTCACAGGGACATTGCCCTGAGGTTGGGTGGTTTAGGTCTGGGAGCTCATGGTAGAAGATTAGAAAGGGAAAGTATGACCTGGGGGTTCCCACTGAGAGGCAAGTTCTCACTGGCTGCCAATCCACTGGAATACCCCCTCATCACTGATGGGCTTCTGCCCAGCCCTGGAGGAGTCAGGTGCCTCTGATCTCAGGGAAGAGGCTCTGTCCTCCCTTTAAAGCAAGAGCCAGGTAATTGATGTTTGGTGGCCTCAAGGGGTTAAAGATGACTCCACCAACAAGGCTCCTGCAGCTCAGGCCCTCTCTGCCCTGGATCCCATTTCACCAAGAGGTTAAAAGCAAGTCATGTAGGAAAACAATCCCCTTCTAGTTTGTTGTTGCTGTTCCAGAGGGACAGACTGGAACCGCACTTCTAAGTTGTGAGAAAGCTTATAAAGCCAAACTGCATTTCCCCTCTTTTTTCTTTCCAACTTTTTACATCAGTTTTTCCACAGCACCTCCTATTTTTAGAAACAACTGAACTTTTTTGAGGTGCCTCTTGGATTAGTACTTGGACAGATGGCCTCCCATCCTTCCTATTGCATGGATATAGTTCTGATGCCTTACTTTACTGGGTGATCTGTTCTGTTTTAGGGTGATTGAGGTGCTCCTTTGCTCCCATCTGGAATTCTCTTTTGGCGCTCTGTGCCTACATGTCCCAGCAGCCTAGGGCTCCCACTGGGTTTCCTGCTGAAGAGGAGGAGGGGGCAGGTATGGTGCCTGCTGCTCAGAGAGAAAGCTTGGCCTGAGCTGCACGCCTTCCTCCAATGGCAGGGCAGCTGTGTCTGGGTGATAGTGCTATTGAGCACTTGTGATGAGCCAGGCTTTTCTCTTAGCATTACACATGCACTAGGTCATTTAATCATCACTCTAGCCAATTTACATATGGGGAAACTGAGGCAGGGGCCATTTAAGTAATTAGACCAAGCTCCAATTCCTAATAAGAGTGGTTCTGGATTGTGAAATCAGGTAAGATGGTCCTAGAGTCCAAACTCCTAACCATCCCACCAGGCTATTGATATACTAGTAGTATTTAAGGTTCAAGCCACACAGTGATATGTGCTCACTTTCTACTGTGTGGAGTAAAAACAAAAAACAAAAAAACAACACAATGGGTTTCCTCACACACTTCCGTAAGTCAGTGCACAACCCCATCCAATTATTTTTTAACTCCTGTTAGAGTCAGAACCACTAAGATATTATTAGAGGATGAGGAAGTGGGAGTCCTGAGTGTACCACATCTTAGTGCAGGTTTCTATGCAGCCCTCCTGCAGGGTTCCAGGTGCTGGGGTTTCTGGGCAAGTCCCAGGGACAGGAGTGTGACAGGGATAACTTAAAACCTGTCCACACCTGTATTTCAAGGTGCGAATGAACCACATAATGTGGTTCCTTTCCTCCCAACAAATTATTCCAATACAGAAAAGATATATCTTTTTTGTCAATAGGAACTTCAAGGAGAAAACCCAGAAAGATAAGAAGGAATGTTTTAAGAAAATAGTCTATGCATTTTCAATGTTCATAACTGATGTCAATTGCTATTCTTAGCCACAGGTAATTAATTTTTTGGTCATTAAAGTTATGTATCAATACATTATAGTTAAATAATACTTATTCATGATTAATTAAAAATTAGTTAAATGATAAAGTCTAATAACAGTTGTAAAGAATTGAAGATGAGTAAGGGATGTGCTTTCCAGAATCAGTTGCTTTATAGTAAAAACACCTTTTGTAGCACTACGTAACTCAGGGAGGCATGAAGCCCAGTTGAGGATGAAAGTTGAAATTAATGATCATAGCTAGAGATTATTAAAAAGTGACTCACATACTTTTCACACAGTGCTCATAGACCTTGAACAGGAGGGTCTATTCCTGAGCTACCACCACCGCCTGGACATCACAGCTACTTTCCTCCCTAAAGTAGAATGCCTCCAGCTCATCGGTTTATGGTTTTGCTCCCTGAGTGCGAGGAATCGTCCATGCCACTGAGCTCAGGGCTGGTCTTGTGACTTGCTTTGGTTGCTAAGTTATGAGCAAAGTCCTATCAGACAAAAGCCTTAGGATTGAGTGCTTGCTCCTACAGGTTCTCTCCCTCATTCTCATCACGGCAGACCCACAGGTATGTTAGATTCACTGCCACTTCAGTAGTTTTTCATTGCTCTTAGGAACTGGCCCCCAACCCCTCCATCAAACACAATGCCGATATAGGTTCTATAACAATGTGGCCATTGTAGACAAAATACAACTTAACTGAGGAAAGAAAGACTTCTCTGAAGAATAAGTAATGGAAACCTGAGGGTTAAGGATATCTTTTATTACTAACTGTTAGTGATTACCCTGGAAATGGCACTAGAGGGCCACTCATCTGGACACCAGCATGTAATGAGAAGTCTTTGAGTTGAGTTGGCACAGAGGTATTTGGCTGGGACTGGATGACATAGGACCTGTGGATGATGTTAAACCTCTTGAGTTGTTGAAATGTTTTAAGTGAAGCATAGTAAACTTCATCTTATATAAAAACTGCTGTTTGAAATACTCTGCTATTGTTAGGTAGTTCCTTGTTCTGCAAACTCTGTCATTTCTAGACAGTCTCTTATTCTGTAGAATAACTGTTTTAGTTTGAATAATAGAAAAAGATAAAAACTTAACTGACTTTGCAAGCTAGCCATCTAACATAATGAACTAATTCTGATAATAATTCCCATATTCTTATGCCAAATGTTTGTTCTTTATGTATCCAAGATTACAAACTATCTGTAACAATAACTCACACAGAGTTCTTTGTAAAATCTGCAGACAAAGAAGCTCAAAACATATAAATATGGAAGACTTCCTGTGTGACTTCACTCAGAGATTTGGAAGAAACACCTCCCTCTGGGCTGCGCGCAATAAACGACTCCTAATTAATTGGCCCATTAAGGCGTCTTGTATCTCACTCGCTGATTTACGACACAACATAAGTTAGTATTGTAATCATCTATGTTATGATTAACTGTGTGTTTTTGGGGGTGGTGTGCTGAACAATATTTGAAATTTTTAAGGAGCTTTTCTGTGGTGACAACTCCCAGAAATAATCATATTTTCCCAGAAAATATACCCAGATTTGATTATCAAATGGATTCATTGTAGTAACTAAAATGCCTGCATTAGATAACTATAAAAGTTACTTATTTCATTATATTAAAAATAGTTCATATACAACATGAATAAATGAGCCTTTTCTGCCTTTCTGATTTCTGTTGCAAGCACTTCCTTTGGGATGTCACTAGAATCATGTTGTGTCCTTCAAAGTGACCCTGCCCCCTCACTTACATACTGTTCTGAGCCCTGGTGAATGCCTTTGTCACTGGAAACACAGGCACTCTTCCTCAGGCAGCCAAACACAGCCTCATACTATTAATAAATAGTTAACTCCCCCAAATACGTTAATCACTGCTCTGATGGCTTTCCTCCTTGAAAGAAGAATCCAAACCAATTTCAATATGTGAAGGAGTGTTGGATTGAATATGTGACAGTAAAATTCACAACTGTATTTCTAATGAAAAGAGTATTTTTTTTTCAGAGAAGAAAGGGAGATGATTATATCCCACAATGGTAGGTCATTGTTCTTTGAAAAGTATTCAAGGCTTAGATGTTTTAGGAAGAAGAAAGGAAGGGAGAAGGCCAAACTGCTCTTTATTGGCTGACAGCAGATTATCAAGAAATTGTCTGTTTTCAACAGGTTCTTTAAAAGAAAGCCAGTTCTGGTTTCAACAGTATCTTTAAGAGGAAGCACCGAAGGCAGGGCACTGACTGTTCACATTGCCGAGTCACCGCCGCTCCGCCCCCGCACTGGGGTGCGTTCTTGGCGGGACCCCAGTAAGATGCTTCCAGAGAGGCTGTGACAACTGTTGACTGATGATTTGTTTTGCCAACCTGTCAGAGTAATCCAATAGCTTGCTAATGTAAGGCAAGGTCTTTATTTGAAAACATCAAATGGGTTTTATTGTACACATCTGTGTCAAAGACTACCCTGCCAACATACAAGTTTTGCTCATTTCAATAAATCATTGATGTGAGTATCAAGAGGACAATCTGCTTGAGGGTTTGGGGAGCAGCAGTTTCCTAACAGGCAGAGGCACATGCAGGCGCCCAGGGCATCCCCAGCATTCCTGGGGGGTGTTAACGACTGTAAGCCTGTCAAGAATGTGTCTAGTTTATGCAGAAAAGACAATTCATCAGGTTAATAAAAAGGTGTAACATTTCCTACAGGTGAGCTCCATTGATCAAGGGATAAAAAGAACTTTTGTTGCCACTTTGGGAAGATGCATTGTAGATTTAACCTGTACTTTGATGTAAGCTTTGAAGCCTTCCAGAGGCTTCTTACTAATGTGTGTTGTGGGAGGCTGGGCTGGTCTTTCCTGAGGTGACAGAGTTCTGCAAAGTGACACAAGGAATTGACCTAAAAGGTCAGAGAGAATAGCACAGGGCGTCGTGGGTCAACATGGGGCCAGTCAAGTTACAGAGTAGTTTCACCTCTTTTATAAGTCTAAGCTTTTCACAACAGAAATGTATTACATTTAGGAGCACTTTTGGAAAAGACACAAGTTACCGAGTGTTAATGGGGCCTGGAATTGTTATAATTAAACTATAATTGAGGGGTGTTCTTAGTGGCTTTACCACTGTCTCTGTGGGGTTGCTGGCTGGAAGGAGCTCAGCAGAGCCCTAGAAATTGTCCTGTCATTTGGGTCAGCTCAGTGCACCCCATCCTTTAGGATTAGCGATTTTCAACCTTTTCCACCTCATGGCACACATAAACTAATTACCAAAATTTTGTAGCACACCAAAAACTATATTTTCCCAATCTGATACAGACACAAAAATAGGTATAATTTTGATTCATTCACATAGGATGCCTATTGCTGTGTTGGCTGTTTTTATTTTTCCTTTTATTTGCTAATCTAAGGGAATAGTCAGGTATTGGACGTTTTAAAAATTCTTGCGGCACACTGGTTGAAAATCAGTTCTTTAAAATGACTGTGAAATCTTTCAGGACCTTCTTAGAAAGATCAGCTTGGCTCAAAAGGGATCAGGGCCCCACTCTAGCCCAGTGGCAGTCTCTTTGTACCCAGAACACCCTCGGGTGGAATTTAGAGGGAGGGTGGGAAAGTCAGAAGACAGATGCTCTCCTCTTCCATTTATCTGTAATATGACCAGCTCCTCTCTCCATACCTACCATATTCTGGTTCCATTTCTAATCTCAAACTCCAACCAGACCAGGCCTTATTCTGGTGGGTGTACATAATTAATTTTACACAAAACTGTGTTTGCAAAAAAAAAAATAAGACAAGAGTGGTTATCCAAGATTCAATTCCTTGTAATCTATGTATAACTAAGCATGGTCTTTGCTTTCCCATGGCCAGCTCTGGATGATCTGTCTGTAAATGCATGCACTGGGCTTCACATTAGTTTTGCACAAGTTAGACAAGGAAAGTTATCAGACTTGTAGTTTTATTCCGTAGGGCAGATCACCACACAGCATTTGTTGGAAGTATGAAGCAGTGAACAGAGTGGAGTGTTTTAAGATCAACCGCCTGAGTGATGGCCCGTTTGTAAAGCAGATGTTTGTTCAGTGCGATGGAGACAGCGAGGTGGTCCCAAGGATACCGCACAGTGGGAAATTCACAGAAACTGGGACAGGAAACAGACAAATTATGTATTACGATACATCTAGGCATTTCCATCTTTTCAAATGCACCATTAACTAAAAGGCCGCATAGGGTTTCCTCCAAGGGCACTATATCATCAACAATATGTAAATGTTGTCCTTGTCAGTTTATTTTTCCAGGTGAAAACTCTTCCTGTCTGTGAAAGAAGCCTTTTGTGGCCTCGGCTCCCTAGCTTGCAATAAAATCAGGAGGAATCAAGTTCCTGTGAAAAATGTGCTGTCTAAACTTTAAATCTGAAATCAACTCGTCTGAGCCTGGGGATGATAAACAGATACACTTAAAGATACTTTTGTTCTTATTACATTCTAGGAAGGGACGGTCAGGGGCCTCTTCCCCTCTCAGGCACGGGGCAGACACTGAGAGAATGTTCTGTCTGTTAATGTGGGACTGCCCCTTCCTCGGAAGGTAAGCCGGGATCCTGGTACAGAAGATAGTTTGTTTCTCTTCTTCATAAATCATATTTATGGCAATAGTTTTCCATCAAAGCGGCCACAATCCATTCATTGGATCCTTTTACTATAAGAGCTACATTTCTCATCAGAGGACACCCAAACTGGGGAACACTGGTGGCATTTCAGGCAGCCTGGACACTGTCACAAAGCGGGGCTTTGCTGGAGAGCATGTGTCCTAGAAAACAGGGACGAGGGATGCTGCAACCAGATGGCTTCTCTCCTCGGGTGTGTTTAATGATATTATTTTAGACTAGGGGCCCAGTGCATGAATTCGTGCACCTTGAAAGGAACTGTGGGCCCTGAAGCTGAGGTGGGCACAGGGTCGGGTCTTGGCCCATCTTCCGCATTCCTGCTGGCCCCTCTCACCATGGCCCCCTGTCGGCAGCCCTATCAGCAGCCCTGCTCCCGCTGCCACCGCTCCCACACACTTGATGGCACAGGTCTCGCTCACACCTGCTGTCAGTGCAGAACAATTGGGGCTGACCTGACGCCAGCAGTGGGTGCGAGTGGGGCTGGTGCTGTCAGCTGGTGTGAGCGGGGGACTGCTGCCCCAATCACCCCTCAGGAGCAGGGGGAGGTGGAGAAGCCCTCAGGAGTGATCAGGACTGGCGCTGGGCACTGGCAGTGGGTGCCAGTGGGGCCGGTGCCGGCAGTGAGTACGAAAGGTGGCTGCCACCCCCTATAGCCCCTCAGAAGCAGGGGGAGGTGGAGAAGCCCTGAGGGGCGATTGGGGCTGGCAGCTGCTCACACCCGCTGCTCACACCCGCTGATAGCATCAAGTAATCAGGGCTGGTGCCGGGTGACAGCAGTGGGTGCAAGCAGTGGCTCAAGTGCTGGCAGCAGGTGCAAGAGGGGCCAGCGCCAGCAGCAAATGTGAGCACTGGGTGGGGCTCTGGCACATGGGAGCAAAGAATTTTCAATAACCACCAAAGGCTTGCCCAATGACAGCAACTGGCACCCTGCCTTAGTGTGGCGCCCTTGCTCACCTGCTCCACCATCCCACCACGGCTGATGCCTGCCACGTTCCATGCTCTACCACCTGCTAGTGATGCCCACCATGTTCCACTCACATCCTCTGGTGGTCAGTGCACATTATAGCAACCAGTTGTTCGGTTGTTCCGCCATTCGGTCTATTTGATTATTACGGTTTTATATATATAGACTAGAAGCCTGTTGCATGGAGATTCGTGCAACAAGCCTTCCTTCCCCTGGCTGCTGGCACTGGTTTTCCTCCGGCACCCAGGACCCAGGCCTTTGGTCCAGTCACAGCGGAGAAGCCAAACCTTGAGGCTAGGCTTCTCCCCTCTGGCCGCAGCGAGGCTTGACTTCTCTGCTCAGGCTGCAGCGGAGAAGCCAAGCCTCTTCAGTCTTCAGTCTTCAGTCTTCAGTTTTCAGTCTTCAGTCTTCACTCAGGCCTGAGCCTTCAGTCTTCGCTCTGCGCCTGCGTATGCAAATTAACTGCCATCTTTGTTGGATTAATTTGCATAGTCACTCTGATTGGCTGGTAGGTGTAGCAGAGTGATACCAATTTGCATGTTTCTCTTTTATTAGTGTAGATAAGTCAGCTTCTTAGGAAAAAGGCTGCAAAGCTGATGTCACATTCAGGTTAGTTGCCAATGTCCTCACCCTATTCTTTTAACCTCAGGGAATTAGTGCTTAGGAAAGAACCAAGGAGACTCCTCATTGATCAGAAAACTGGCCCTTGTCCCTCCTCTCTCTCCTTCAACCTCTTCACTGAAAACAATGGCATCTGCAAATGGGGCTTTAGCAGGAGCAGAATCCAGCCAGGGCTGACCAACTGACAGGGGAGAGAGAATCTGCCCAGGAGTATGGAGAATCCTGGCCACTTAGAATCCCCACACCTGCTGGAGTCACATGGGAAGATCCCCCGAGCTCTGAGAGAGACAACCTAAGAGGGAGATTTCACACATAGACCCATTGACAGAAGAGTGAAATAAAATCGATTGTAATTAAATGCAGTTTTTTAATTGGCAAATAACATGAGAGCATAGATAATAAGTTTGATAGAAGGTTTCAGTTCCCCCTTCCATTGTTTTGTGAAGAAAGACTCAATAGTACCTGGTTTGGGGGTTGCCCATCTAGAATATATTACAATATAGATAATGTACTATTTATTTTAAAATTATAATAATTGGATGTGGACGATAAGTTATGCCTAAGTTTAATATACACAAGATTGTCTTTTAACCTCAGAGCACCCCTGAGAGATTATTAGTATTGTCAGCAGTTTCTAGATGAAGCTGAAATTTAAATGATTTGCTCTGTCTCTGTAAGAGTATGTATCATCAGAAAGCACTTCCCCTGCATCTGAGAGCTGTGCACGCTCAGGACAGCTGCCATGTGAGGATGTTAAACCCTGTCACCCACTTTACTAGTAAATATGTGCTCTAGTCCAGCTGAAACAGGAGGTGAGCAGACACTCAGCAGCCAGACAGACTGGGGCCCAATCTCTGCCCTGCAGGCCAGTTGATGTCCAGGGAGTTTCTTCCTCTCTCTGTGCCTTCAAACCCTTACCCTTGAAATGAGGGTTAATCACTATCCCTGCTGCATAGCTCTGCTCTCCTGTGGGGGTGATCACTGAGCGCTCTGGCCATGCCTTTCGGCATTCTACAAGTGTCAGCCGTGCACACCTCCAGTGCACTGGTAAGGGCATGACACTCTGTTAATTGTGTGGTCCATCTTATTTGTATATACTGTATACTGCTTTGTATTTTGAAGAATTTCATTCAAACTTCATAAGGGATCAGGCAAATTCTACCTAATCATCCATGAACATTGACTCAGTCCTTGGGCTTTATGCCAGGACTCAGGGGAATGAGACTGTTCTCTTTCTCAAGTAACTACAGTGCATGAAAATAGAGGAGCCTCAATCAGTTTGGTGACTGAGGAATGGAGGTCTAAGCACCAAAAACAGGGCCCCAAGGAACACTGAGCCCTGTCAACAGAAGGTTGTTGGTGTCAATTCTACACCAATAGGAATCCCCAATTGGGGGTGTGGTGCAGACAGTCTTTGGTGGAAAGAGAAAGTGGGCTCTCAGAGCCAGAGGGGAGCTGACTTATATAAACAGAAGTCCCCACCCATGGTCCCTGATTGGTTTGTCCTCCTGCAAATGAGGACTCCACATCCTCATAGTAAGATTGGTCCAAAAGGCACTGTCTGGATTGGTCAGAATGGAACTGCTCTGGTTGGTCAAGTGAAGAAGCTTATGGGAGAGTAGGGGGAAATATATCTGCACAACTCTGATTGGATTGGGAAAGCCTCAGTCCTATTGGTTGAAAGAGGATTCTTGGAACTCCTTTACAGAGGCTGGCTCAGATGGCAGGAACATAGTGCAGGCTGCTCTCTGAGGTGCAGTTTGCTTGACAGGTCCCTGAATGGAAATAGCTACTAGGCTTTGTTTTTTTAAATATGAGCCTAGACGGTCACCAGGAGCCCTTCTTATTAAGTATTTTCTTCCTCAGGGTTCATAGCCCTTAGCCTGGTGTTGGAGGTAGAAGTACAGAGAAGCTTTCTGGGAGGATAACTCCGCACTGAGTCCTGAGATATTAGAGTCCTGAGACACACAAGCTAAAAATACAGGTTGGGTATCTAGAGGCAGACATGAGATGGACCTTGGGGAAGAAAATGTGCATGAAGGTCAATACCAAAGAAAAAAGGAGGAGGAAACAGTTGGGAAAAGGGAGAAGTCAACCTGTGAGGCAGACTCCCCCAAATTCCAGCCAACACAGAGGCTGCTCTGGAAAGGTGTTTCTCATCAGACACTGGAATGGGGTCTGAATCTTGCATGGCTTGGACACAGTTGCAGGCTGCCCAGGAAAGAGTGATCTCTCAGCTGAGGCACCAGGCTCTTCCCTGTAAGGGTACTTGGGAAGCCAGTGCATCTCTGGGTTGTCCAGAGTCCACACCTTGCACTACCCAGATCTGTTTCTCTAGATACAGTTGGAACCTTCAGGACCCTGATGGGGCTCCCTATAACTGAGGAGAGAAAAGATAGTAGGTAAAATAGAGACTACACCACAGCAGCTGTACATAGGTCTGAAATGGACAGTTATCCACTTCCTCCTCCACTATCCATCTAGATCGATTCACTCTCAGCATCCACATCTATCAGTCTTAGTGGTTTAGTTGGTGGCATAATATAGATCTTCATCTCCAAAAGAATAACCCCTGGTCACCATGCCATTCTCAGACCAGGGTTGCTATACCCCTCCCTTTAAAGTTAAAACTGGGCAAGTTCTGCCCTAACTGGTTTGGCTCAGTGGATAGAGTGTCGGCCTGTGGACTCAAGGGTCCCAGGTTCGATTCTGATCAAGGGCATGTACCTTGGTTGAGGGCACATCCCCAGTGGGGGGTGTGCAGGAGGCAGCTGAATCAATGTTTCTCTCTCATCGATGTTTATAGCTCTCTTTCCCTCTCCCTTCCTCTCTGTAAAAAATCAATAAAATATATTAAAAAAATAAAAACCAACTGGGCAAGTTCTAACCAGAAGCACTCAAGTGTTTACCCTGACTTCCATACATATTTCTCCCTTCCCCCATTGTGAAGCAGCAGATCTCTCTCCTTCTGCTGATCAGGGTCAATTACCCCTGCCCACTTGGTAACACCTTGTCTTATCTGCTGCTCCTTGAACACAAGAAACCCAAAATGCTTGCTTTATCACTTGGCAAAAGTGTGCCATCTTGGGAATAAGAACTTTTAACTTTGCAGAGCCCATAGTTGTAGGAATGGTTCATTGTGATTGGTGGTTAGAGGGCTTATCCCCCTTAATGGCCAAACCCATGGATTGTGCCTATTGGTGACACAACACCGGGTAAAGATCTTTGGTTCACACAGAGCTTTGGAGGGTGACACTCCATCCTCATATGATGTTCCTACAAAGCTGACACTTGGCCATTCCAGCTCTCTTTTGGGGGCCTTTGAAAGATGATTAGGTTCATGTGAGGTTATGTTGGTGGGGTCTCCTAAATAAATTAGGGTCCTTATAAAAAGAGAGAGAGACCAGAGCTGGATCTCTTTCTTTCCATGTGCACACCAGAAAAGGCCATGAGAGGGCACAGTGAGAAGGTGGCTGTCTGCAAACCAAGAAAAGAATTCTCACCAGGAGCTAAATAAACACATCTATCTAGAATTCCCAGCCTCCAGAACTCTGAGGAATAAATGTGAATTGTTTCAGCCACTCATCCTGTGGCATTTTATTAATGGCAGCTTGAGTTGACTAAGACAGTCAGAGTCCCAGAGTTTTCTAACCAGGACGCTTGGTAGAACAGAGCAAGTGTGGTTGGATATTCAAACACTTTTGAAATTCAGCCAACTATTAGATCTTGGACTTGGTCTTCATTATTTTCTGTTCATCTCCTTTAAGACATGATAGATTATTTATATGCAACCAAAGAGTCTGGCTGGCCTTCACACAGCTACTCTCCCTCAGCTCTCCTTTATCTCCCAGCACACTACCAATGGCATGTAGCCATGGTGCTCCAAAACCATGTGCTGTACCTATTACTTTCACCAAACATCACCAGTGCCTAGTGTGCACAAGCAAGTCTCTTCCCTTCCACTGGTAGATCTCCAAAAATCATGTCTGTGCTATTGTAGCAATTAAATTTCACTTTGAGTGAGGGTCTAGGTGGTAGGCATGAGTTATACCACACAAGAGCAAATCTTTACTCATAAATCCTGTCCCAAAATTTTTGCACACCCACTCAGTTTTATATGAAATCAATCACCCAATCCCCATTCTACTATAATCATTCATCAAGATAACTTTCTGTCTGAGTAATTTAAGTGGAGAACTTAGTTTTTAGATATTACTGGAAATACATATTTGGGTATGGCTCTAGCGATATTAAATTAAAAACCAATACCCAAGAGTTCAGCTTCTTTGCAAATCTCTCCACCTCAATCTATAGATTATCCCTTCATTCTATTAGTGAAGAGCTTGTCTCACCAGCTTTGGGATTCCAAGAGTGAAAGAACATGCTCTTCCCATTTGAGACTCTTAACTGAGAAATGAATTACTCATTACTGGGTGTCTGCCATCCAGCAAACCATGCAAATCTGGAGATCTTGGAAAGGGCTTTCAGTGATTTTAAGGAGAGGGCGGCTCCTTACCTTTGAAAAGGATAATTGCCTTCAAAGAGGAAATACATTCTCCCACAACAATAAATAGCATTCATACTCATACTTTTTTGCTGTAGGGAGATTTGCTTTTAAATTTGGAGGTGCCAAAACTAATCCCCGACAAAGTGACTGGGGAATTCCCAGAGTGAGCTGGGAAGTGGTTAAAGGCTTCATGAGTGAGTGCTTATTTCACCAACTACATCCTCCTGCAAGCTGGTACTTAATTCCACCCCATCATGTTTCTGAAGGATAACTGTTCCCCTTAGATGAGTTCCAGCAAATGTTCTCTTTCCCACTTCAATTCTAAAGTCCCTTAAGCAGATAAGAAAGGGATGAATAAAATAGCTAGTTAAATGTATTCAAATATTTTTGAGCAGTGAATCCATAACCTCTAGATTGAGAGTGTGTATGTGTAAAAGTATGCACACACACACACACACACACACACACTTCCATACTGTATGAGAAATGTTATCAGATGAAGGAGAAAGAGAATTTAGAATGGGGAAGACTGAGCATGTTGGTCCTACGAACTGCTTTAGAGCCAGGAGAATATCAATCACACAGCCTGAGTTCTGTACCACCACAGTTGTTATTCTTCTGATCACCTCTTTCTTCACTGTTGCTTTGGACCTCACAAACATTACACTTAAATATTTGAGCATGAGAAGATGAGGAAAACAGGAGACATTTTCTCTTGTAAAGGATATTTTCTGGGAACCTACATCACCATGATAAAAACAATGATGCTCTGATTATGAACCAGCATCATATGTGGCCCCAAGCAGTTCACACTCATAGAACATTGTCTGGCACATATTATATTCATCCCCATTATACAGAAGAAAGTAGAGAATGAGAAGAGATCATTTAATTTGCCTCCAATTCCAAAGCTTGTGTCTGGTGGAGAAAGGATGCATGTGGGAACCAGTGAAGACATCATCCTATGCTTTCCATGCTCTGAGGATGCCCTCTGGATATGGGAGTTTCAGGAACCCATCAGGGTAGAGTCAGAGTGGATGTGTCCTAGACACTAAATTCTCTGAGGTGTCTATATCCAGCCTGTTGGTGACATGACTTTCTTGGCCATGGCATGAGAAACTTTCTGAGTACAGATATCAAGCTGATGTATGTAAACAAGCTCCTGACATGGGAATAGCAGGTGAAGAACTGTCACCGAGACCAAAAGTGCCAGGCTGTGGACAGAGGCATTGGGAGACAAGCGTACCCAAGGAGGAAGATTCCAGTACCAAGAAGGCATTTTGTTCTCTATCACACCGTTCACAAGCAGCTGTCACAGACCTTGTTTGCCATCCCTTGGAGCACCGAGGCAGTGATGCAGAATCCTGCTGGTGCTGATTCTGGCAGTCCTTACCCTGGGTTGACTGTTAATGGCGGCAGGTCAACGCAGTTCCTCCTAATTATCTCCAAGAGGATCTTTAGTCAATGAAAAGGATGTTTTTTGAAGTTGTCCCTCCCCGTCGGCCCCGATAACTTCAAGAAACTTCTACATATAGCCCATGTTGTCTTTATTATTGAAGGGAGTGGAAACTCAGGCTGTGGACTTTACTCTGGGCTCAGTGAGGGTTCTGGCTGGTCCGGATCTTTCTAATTATATCAGAAACTGCCCTTGCACCAGCTGCAGAGGTACTACCCCCCAACCTTCCCAACTGAAGTCTGTTGCCTTTGCTCTGAATTTCTGCCTGGTGTGCCAGCTCTTGGGTTTAAAACCACAGCTCTCATTTTTTTTCTCAGTAAGCATTCATGGTGACAGGAGAGGGGATTATTAAGTGTTGGATTCCAAAGAGAGACATACTATTCCTGACACAATGAAAACATTCCAGATTAGGGGAGAAGGGCAGATTTTGTGTAAGGCATTATATTATGCATGTTTGAGACAGACCCAAGCTGATCATTGCACTGGCGAGCTGATAGAGGTTATGCTCAATGCAGAGGCCACACACACACATGCACACACACACACTAAATTCACACCATTCAAAATAAAATAACCAAATAGCTAGCTAGCTGGATGCTTAAGTAAACATTACTATTAGAAAAAGTTTTAAAATGTTTACTTATTTTATATATTTATGTATTTTTTGATGAGAAATGTGTTTATAATGTTTTAATGTCATTGTCACATTATAAAGTTCCCTTTATTTAACCAATTATTTCTAGACTTTGGTAGCATTTTGATAATTAGCATAGTAGTTCTAGATCGTTTAAACAAGACATTAATCTAAATGTCTGTGGAATCAATGGACATTAATGATTCACAGCACATTTCAGAGTATATTCCATTTCAGAACCATTCATTTTAAATTTATTTTAAAACTAGAATACACAATCATCGTCTTTTATATTTTTTCCATATTTTTTCTTCTGTGTCTTTTTCTTCTCTTTTTTCCTAACCTTCTAAAAGTGGCCAATTTAGCCTCACAATAGAAATCAAATGCACTTTGAACATCTAAATTTCCTTTAAACTGATGCTGCAGAAGGAAGGTCTCCATAACCCTTATAGAAGCAATACCCCCACTTCTTTTTTTTTTTTTATTCCTTAAAAGTGCTTATCAAGATGAATGAGAACAGTGGTGTGTAATTTCAAAGATGAAATTGCTTTTCTCTCCAGCTTTCCCTCAGCATTTCAAGGTCACTGAAAAAGGAAGTCAGCCCACAGCCCAGGCCTTCTCCTGGGTCTGTCAGGGCACGTTACCCTCCCAGTCAAGAGCCTTGTCTCTGAAAGTGCTCTGTTTTATTTTTTCTCTCAAAAGAAGGTGTGAAATTCCTATTCATTCACACATTGTTGGGTAAGCTGAAGTGTTAAGGAGGGTAAATTACATCTCCTTTCCTATGTCCCCAACACTGTTTTCATGGTCCAGCTACTCAACTTCCTGGGTCACTAATGACCCATCCTCTGAAACACTGGAGAGGGAAGCTGTGAACACATCCCAGTGACAAGGCCCCTAGAAGGAAGATATAAGATACAACACTGGGCTCAAAATCACACCAAAACTGCAATATTGACAAAAGTAATAGTAACAAAATATCAAAATAATATGTTCTCCTTTTTCTATCCAATCACCTGAAGCAGATCTCCACTTAAAGCTTGTGGAGAATTTTATGGTCAACTAGAGGCCCGGTGCACAACATTCATGCATGGGGGGGTGTGTGTCCCTCGCCCAGCCTGCACCCTCTCCAATCTGGAATCCCTCTCACAATCGGGACGGCTGGCTCCTAACAGCTCGCCTGCCTGCCTTCCTGATTGCCCCTAACCACTTCTTCCTGCCAACCTGATCACCCCCTAACCACTCCCCTGCTGGCCTGATTAACACCTAACTGCTCTCCTGCCAGCCCGATTGCCCCCAACTGCCCTCCCCTGCCAGCCTGGTCACCCCCAACTGCCCTCCCCTGACAGCCTGGTCACCCACAACTGCTCTCCCCTGCAGGCCTGGTCCCCCCCAACTGCCCTCCCCTGCTAGCCTGGTTGCCCCCAACTGCCCTCCCCTTCTGGCCTGATCTCGCTCCCAATGACCCTCCCCTGCCTGCCTGATCTTGCCCCCAACTGCCCTCCTCTGTTGGCCAATTTGGTTCTGATTGGTCGGTTTCTATGCCAGTCAGTGTCAAAAGCTCTGTCTCCTAGGCAGCCATTGACTCCTCACAGTTGACCCAGATTTGGTTCTGATTAGTCATTTTCTATGCCAGTCAGCATCAAAAATTCCACCTCCTAGGCAGCCATTGGCTCCTCACACTTCACCCAGATTTGGTTCTGTTTGGTCGATTTCTATGCCAGTCAGTGTCTCTGGGCCTATCAATGGGGCCTGATCAGAAAGGCAGGGTTGATCAGCATCCCCAATGGAGGCCTGGAGAGAAATGGAGGCATGGCCACTGGAGAGAGAGAGGCAAGTGCTGATCAACAGCTGCCACAGAGGCTATGGATCAGACCCTGCTTCTCTCTTCAGGCCTATCTCTTGGCCTGACTCGCAGCCCCCTCAGCAGCCAGTGCTGGGTCACCACGCCTGCAGCCACAGCAGTCAGTGCTGGGTCACCACAGCAATCCAGCACTGACTGCAGGACTGACTTCCGGTTGGTCAAGCCCCTGGTCCTGATGGACCCAGGGTTTTTATATATTAGGATGATGGAGAAGGGAAGACTCTCCCTGCTTGAGATACA
Source organism: Myotis lucifugus (assembly GCF_000147115.1). Taxonomy (NCBI): domain Eukaryota; kingdom Metazoa; phylum Chordata; class Mammalia; order Chiroptera; family Vespertilionidae; genus Myotis; species Myotis lucifugus. The sequence continues at coordinate 51,501,068 of NW_005871048.1, read as the reverse complement.
TATTCTCTTTGACCTTAAAACTTTTTGATGCAACCGTGCTCTGTTTTCCAGAGTTCCTGACTTTTTCTCCAAGATTAGAAAGTTTACATTCAAAAGTTTAAAAGAAGGGAACTTAAATCAGAAAGTCATTCCCCTCAAGAAGGTTAGCATCACAGAATCCACAGAGGCTCCACCTTTAGGCCCATAAGCACCCCTAGCCATCCCATCAGATGTGCGAGTTAACACACAGCTGTCTGATGGTAACAGGCTTAAGGTGAAGTGACAAAGCTAAGCTACTGAAAGGAAAACTCTACTTTCTGTTCTTATTTTGTGTATTCTAAATAAAAGCATGTTTTTTTCTATTTATAAAATTCCTTTACTGCTCATGATAAAGTGCAGTTCAGTGGTATCTGCTATTACTGTTTCGTAGTGTCACATCATAGTTTATCCACACTGACACCCACAAAGAGGGTCATGTCACCCATGTTTCTTTCTAACATACATTCATTTATTTAAAAATGTTGCACATATATTTTTCAATGGTTTAAAAAAGGTCCAAACTTGTACTTTGTTTTAATGGCTACAGATAGATTCATTGTAATGTTACATAATTCAATTTAGTTAGCAAAATATTTACCCATATATATTTACTATGGTTACAATTCTTCATAATTATATGTTTTACTTTCTTTTTTTCTTCATATTTTATTAAATGTTGTGATTAAATTTCTTGAGTATACTAGTATTTTGTTAGAATACATTCCCAGAAGGAGAACTTCTGAGTCTTAGATTTTCCACATTTGATATCTCTGTAATTCAGTTCCAGAAAGCTATCCACAAGTGTGTCCCCATTAGGAAAGCACAGGTGCTCATTTCCAATAGAAAATATATATTTTTTTCTAGTACTGTAAGCACAGAACCAGCTCAAAATGGTCCTATTCTTTTAAACAAGAAATTGAGTTGCTTTACAAAGAGAATAGACTAAAACCACAAGCCAAATTGTGAGCAAAGGAGTGAACTCTGACCTCCAGCTTTTCTGGAGCCAAAGTCTCACTCCCTCTGCCACAGAACCAATGACCAGTACACAACTGGAACTTGAACACCAGTACACTTTCAAAAGGAGAGGGGCTATGATCCAGGACCATCTGGTGCTAATACCTCTTACCTTAAGGGGCCAAGCTCCAATTAAAATGTTTCCCACCAGCATTCCTTCATACGTGTTCCCCTTATACCCTTAAAAACCTGCCCAGAACCTTGAATCAGAGAATTAAGACTTTTGGGTGATGCCATTCATAATAAAATAGCCCATCTTTTTCCACTGGTGAACAAACTCTTTCTGTTTTGTAACGATATATTTAGCATTTAAAGCAGTTCCCAGTCCGTATTGGCATTCGAAAAATACTGTTGAATGAATAAATTCATTCTTAACATTACTATTTTTTTTTTTACCATTTTTAATGTTTGCTATCATGATAAGCAAAGCATATGTTTATTTTAATTGCATTTGTTTAATTACCTCTAGGGCTGAATGTGTCTTTCCCAAATGTCTTATACATTTCTTTTGTGAATTAGTTCCTGGAATTCCTTTCTCATTTCCTATTAATGTTATTGACATGTAGGTTTCTTCTTGTTGAAATCAATAAAAATAATGTAGAAACTAGTCAGTAAATCTGTTTCATTTGTGTTTCAAATTTTTTCTTTTCAGTTACCTGCTTGTCTCTTAACTTTGGTTTAGTTGTTTTAACCATACATAGATATTTTCTATTTCTCATATTTATTTATATTTTTTGGAGAAGGGTTAACTCTGCGTCTTCCCTAGATAATTTACCCTTACTGTAACAACATATTTTAAAATTATTTTAACAAATATTGATTGTACTATAATATGTGCCTGACACATAAGTTTTGTTCTTTCTGTTTTAGAATATAGAACATAAAATTTTAGAATATAAAATACAAAAATTGTGTGATTTTATTTGGAACTTCTTTCCACATAAGAACTATGAAAGTTTCTAAATTATTTACTTACTTTTAAAATACTTAACTGTTGAATGAACATCATTTATTAAAAGTTCAAATTTTCCCCAGTGTTGAAAGGCCATCTCTGTCAAATATTAGATTTGCATACAAAAGTGGATCTATTTTTAGATTCTCAATTCTATTCCTCTACTCTCTCCATCAGTTGCTATGCCCATACCATACAATAACATTTTAATTATTTAGCTTGAAAGTGTATTTTATTATCTGATAAGTCTATTTCTGCTCACATATCATTCACATTCCTATGTGCCACATTCAAAGTGTCTTCTTGTAATCGCCCATTTAATCCTCATAGTAACCCCATGAGTTTGGCAGCATCATTGTCATCATATGACAGAAAGAGAATCAAGTGTTTAGCACCTTTCACTTGAGTGTGCAAGTAACCATGTCACTTTCATATTGTTCTCTACCTGCAGAATCATTTCCTTCCACTCTGAAAAGTGAATTCTGAGCCATCCTACACAACTAAACATAGATACCATCTGCTCTACAGAGGCCTCCTGACTCCCCACGTGGGTCCATGTCTCTCCCCTACCTGTCCCTACCAGTCTCCAAGGCCATCATAGCAACAGCCTTCCACGTGCCTCAGTGCCTGGATAGCAGGACCTGAGAACAGGGCCACCTCTGACCTCTCACATGCCACACAATATTGGCAAACAGTAGGTAGTTCTGAAATATTTTCTGACAAAATGAATAAACATGACCAGTTAAAAATGGTGAATCTTAGTCACTACTGATAAAATATGACTTTTGATATTTTGAAATGTATGTACGTGTACTGTGTTAATTAGTAGTCACAAAAATGCACATAATATATTTAAGCAGAAATATGTAGCTCCATAAATTTATAAAAACGAATAATATGTATACATAAAACACCTCATTTATGGAATTTTAATTTTCATGGAAGGAATTCAAGTTTTATAGATTGATGCATCCTTTATAGATTTATATTATACTAATTGCTAACCTCTAAATTTTATATTTTAAAGTATTAGTGCTTATCTTGGCTAATGATCATTCTATTTCAAAATATTTAAAAACAATAGGCAAACAAATTCTAAAATTTTATTTGGGCAAAATTAAAAGCAGTTTAACCATGGCCCATGACCTGTTATGTTTTGTTTTATGGCTTTTAAAAAAAATTATTCTTACTAAACAGTATGGAATATTTTGAAAAGAAGTTATCATGTGATAAATGAACTTTTGACTACTGGAGGAGGAATGGGGAACAGGCTCTGAGACCTGTCCACTCGCCTGCACTTCCTCCGTAATAAAAGAAAAAATATTCTTATTAATACAGTTTTTGAAACACTCAATAGCATTATATTATTCTATACTGGTGATGAAACTGCTTAAGGGCCAACTACGAACCAATTTATTACATTGTCCTTATATTTTTGAAGCTGTCCAAATCAAGATTGAAGATTCAAACATTTGTTTCTGATTTTTCTATTTCTTTCTCTCTCTCTTTTTTTTAAATGTTAGAATACTGAACTGAAGTATCATAATATTACCCTGCCACCTAGGGGTATTGTCAAAGAAATTTATCCATGCATAGTAAAGAGAGATGCAGTGTGCAGGATAAAATATAAATAGGTTGTCACTACTACAAATAATTTAGTGACTAAATTCTGTAACAAAAGTAACAGCCACTATTATGATTTTATATTTTCTCTTTTCTAAAATAATTTATGCTTTAAAAATCATATGAAAAAGGTGGAATAGAAATTAGTAAGAATTTCCCCTTTCAGGACTACGGGAATTAAAAAAAGTTAAATAAGAACTGAGCATTAATACATAATGGTCCCAAATACAGCATGTATGTTTCCCTAGCCGGCAAAGCCTGCAGTCTTTCTCATTGACAATGTAAGTGCTTGGGAGTAAAATCTCTGTTTAGGACATGTAAGAGTCTATTGCTTTGTAGGTGGGCAGAATCTAGATCGTAGTATAAAAGTCTAGTCTGATTGACCAAATCAGTGTTGCTATTAAAAGCAATGAAAAAGTATCATCCCAATTGTTGACTTCTCATGGCTGCCTTTAGACTATGCCTAACAACTTTTTCTTAATTCCCTAAAAATAAGCTGTTCCTGGTGAATTTACTAAGTGAGAAGTCTAAATATTCAACCTTAATAGTAATACCTAGCTATATACTCTGGGAATATGGAACTTTTGCCCTGAGGGACTTAAGAATTAAGAAGCATTTGGGAGACAGTGAACACTTCCATAGGACAGATATCATAATTCTGCAGCACACTTTGTCATTCTTTAAAATTAATGGAGCAAGCAAACTAAATTTTGTTTTTAAAATGCATACTTTCTGAGTTAGGAAAGAGTTTCCTAGTCCTGGAATCCATCTGTCATTGGCATGCCATCTCACCTTTGCTTTGCTGGATCAAGGAAAAGCAGAAACACAGTGCCACTCCTCAAGACAAATTAATCAGTCCAATTCTTGGTATCCTGAAGACATCAGCAAGATCAAGGGAAACAGATTCTGCTGCATCCTATTTTATCCTCATCTTCCTTTACTATAGTCATTGGGCCCAATGGATGTAGGTTGAGTTGTTCTCTGGCCTCAAAGAGGTGTAATTATTCTCAGTAATAACATTAGCAGAGGGAGCCTTCTATCCTAACACTGGGAAAATCCTACACACCCCGGCCCTCCCCCCCCCCCCCGGCTCTCCCCCCACACACACCTGTTTTCTTATATTTCCTTATATTTCCTCTTTTCAAGGCAGGGAGAGGGAACTGAAAGATGTAACTGGTCGGGGTTTTGCTTAGCTTGGGGTTCTTCTTCATCCTGACAGGCCTTTGTTCCCTGCACACAGAGAGCTCTAATTACACTGCTCCAAGTCAGGGCTCCATGTCGGAGGGAGCGAAGCAAATGCCAGGTGCCTTTTCTCTTCTCATTATGACCTGTCTCTTTCCAAGCGCATCACTTTCAGAAATGGGGGGCGGGGAGGACTTTCTTTTTAGTTAAAAACACACTTTCTTATCTCCATATTATTCTTACCAGTTTTGCTCCAAATCTCATTTCCGTTCAGAGGGCTAAGAAAAATGCTATTTTTGACTGTTTGCCTTATATGCTACTATTTAAATTCAGAAATCAGCAACAATGACATCGGATTGCCCATGGAACCCCTTATGCTGATTGCTGTTTCAAGCACAGGTCCTGGGAGCCTGTCTGGAGTGCCTCTCAGTATATGGACACATCACCACCTTGGGCCAGGGTAATGACACCATTTCAACGGCAATCTATGCAGGCCAGGCCATCAAGACCAGTCTGAAAGGGACTTCAATTAGCTGAGCCCTGCTCCACTTGCCATTTTTATAGGGGTATGATTTGTGCTTTTTAATTAGAAGGTCATTCAAATAATCATTAAACACAAAGTTATACACCAACCAGACTAGGTTTTAGTAAGTTCCAATTGTTGGGCTTGTCAGGAAAAAAATATTTGAAGGAACTGTATAATATTTTGGTGTAATATAATCATCTTTACAAGTTCTCAGTTTTATTGTTTCTATTGTTAGTTTTGGCAGTGATTGTATTCCAAAGGATTGCTCTTTTTACTTTGAAGATCAAATATTCAATAACAAATGAAACATTTTGAATAGATATTCTTTGATTTTGGTTTTTACTTTCTCTTGCAGTTTCAAAACTCAACATAAATGAGAATTCAAGTTTTTTATTTTATGCAATAAAATCATTTGGTAAATAAAACATTCTGAATAGAAACTGACTAATTTATAGAAGTAAAATATTCAAATTACGTAAAATTAATAGACATTAACTGTTATAATTTGGTATTTGCTGCTACAGAAAAAAATATGTTCTCAGTATCTATTTAGATAATAGATAATTAACTGATCACAATTTAAAGTATTTGTGACATTCCGGTACCCAGAGATATTTTAAATATGCATATAGATAATAAGTAAAGTCTTTGAGTAAATAATATTGTCAAATTATCAAATTATGCTATCATATATACGATATGTAATATTTCAATGTACTAACTTCCTTTAATAATACATTACATTGAAAATCTTCAAGTTAATTAGGTTCTCTTGACTTTGTAGACTTTTTGATATGTATTTCAACAAGTAAATTATTTCTTTTCATTAGGAATCATGTCTATGAATTTCTTAAAGGACAAAGTCAAGTAATCTTTATATCACTATTATAGATAAGCCCCATATGTCATTAAATAAATGATCATTATTAAAATTAAGCACTTTCATTAACAGATAACTCTATTCCCTACTTGAACTATATTAATTAATTTGTTAGCTTCTATGTGTGATACTGTGATCACCTCATGTGTTGCAAGTAAAATGCACAGAGGGAAAATTAGATATAAAAATCCTTAAGTAACTATTAGAGCTGTGTTTTTCATTGATAGTATCAGATTACTTTTATTACTGTTGCAGCCCGTTGATAACATTACATGTTTTACATAAAATGATTCACCTAAAACAAGCATTTGTGGATAAATGGATGCAGAATAATAATGCTTCTGATAATGTGATTTTAAACGTTTGTCTGCTTCATGAAATCATATTCAAGTGTATCTATTATGAAATCGAGAAAGTGCTTGCAGTTTTGTCATTGTAAATATATTTCTTGTGGATCATTGAAAACTTCTGTGTGTGCTGCCAGGAATGCCTTGAGGAAACAGGGTCTGATGGAGACACAAGTCACTCCCACCCCAATGCTGGTTCCCGAGATTGGCCCAGCCTTGCCAGAGAACCCCAAGCCTAGGGCACATGCCCCCCTGGAGACTCTATGTGGGACAAGCCCTGATGGACATATGTTATCTCCTGCAGCTCCTGAGCTGCCTCCATGGCAGGAACTGATTCTGAGTGTTTTTCAAAACAAATGCTGTTGTTTTAATTTCCCATTCAGTGAATCCAATTTTTTTGGAAAATTCTATTTAAAAAACAGAGGCATCTTAGGCATTTTAAAGTAATATGAATATGTCAGAAATTGATCACATTTTTACTAGTGCTAAAAATCAGATGGGCTGCCATTTGAAGATTTCTACTGCCTTATTGAATCCCTGCATTTCAAAAAAAGTTTTTAAAAATGTAAACTATGGTGAGAACATGCATTTTGAACCGTTTCTATCTTATTTTTTTCCTGGAAGGCAAATTATTAATGTATTAAGTGGGAGTCTGTGAAGATAAAGAGCATATTTGTCCCTCAAGTCTGCTGCTGTCGGAGGTGAATAATTATGGTCATTGCCAATTTGAAAGAAAAAGAAGGAAGAAGAGGATGGAGAAGGACCATTATAGCAACAAAAGGAAGAAAAAGCAGAAGAAGGGAAGAAAGGAAGGAAGAAGGAAAATGAAAGGAAGGGGACTTCTTTCTGTTAAGTGAATCAGTTGTTAAACAGCAAAGTTGTTTTAAAATATTTTTCTTAATATACAAACCAACAAAGTTTCCAAAAAACATCTTGCATGCCAGATAAAACCAGGTAGATCTATAAAAGGATGAACTTATTTAATTCTCACAACAAACCTGTGCAGCTTGAGAAACTACAACAAAGTGGTTGAGCAACTTGCCCAAGGTCACAAAGCTATCAGGTCATGGAGTTGAACGTCCTCGCTCCTATAGCCAAATCATAACCACGTATACCTGGAGTATGTGTCCATGGCTCCTCAGTATGACTGTGAGCTGATCATGTCCCAAGGTTTCCCTAGGGCTCTCACATACAGGAAGGGCTTACAATACCAGGCTTCTTGTAAAAATTAAATGAGACAGTTGTTTATTGTCACATTCTTTCTACTGTCTACAAGAAGAGCACAGGGACTATACATGTGTTTTGTGTGTGTTGTTCCTGTGTCCTCAGTCCTAGAACTGTGTCTTCCATTTTGTGGAAACTCAATGAAAACAGGGAGACAAAAATCGAAGAGTGTATAATAATGTAAATAAATAAACATAAAAGTGCTTTTAAAAAGTGTACTTGGACATTAATTTTAATCATTTTTAAATTTTCTTATACATTATTCCCTTCACTTGTTATTTGTATTGTACACTCTTCCCCCTATCAGAGTGTAAGATTAGTTCAGGGTCTCTAGCTTACCAATCTTTATACTCACACAGAGTGTACACAAAATAAGAATTGGCCGAATACAATTAGGTCAGTTTCTCCTCCAGGACATTGTAGCTCTTTGTCCATTTTAGAAGTGTTCAATGAAGGCGAGATTTGTTTTAGGCTAAGTATTGGTGAGAATTTTGGCTAATATGTTATGATCAGTTAAATTCACAATGAAACTGCATTTCCCTGAGTGTTGTGTATGTAGGAGAGGAACTGCCAAACCCAACCGGAAGCCTCTTGCTGGCCCTGGGCCAAGGAGAGGAGAGGTGTCACAGAGGATATGAATGCGTCCTGGGGGTCTCATGGACTGTGACCACCTCCAGCTAATGACCCACAGCTCTCCGCTGCCTTTGTGACAGGGGAGAAGCAATGGTCACCCTGGAAGTGCTGGCTTATTGCACAGCATGAAGGAATATTCAAAATCATTGACCAAGGCTGAGCCACAGAGTGCTCAGCTGTGGGATTTTAAAGCTAAAGCAAAACCCAGCCACTGGTTTGCCTGTTGTGATTTAGAAAACACAACTGATAAACATGAGAACAGTGGCCTTTTACGTTTCTTTTCCTTTAAGTATCAGGGTATCCCATAGATTGAAATTACATTGAAAAAAATTCTGTGTAAAAGAGTACACACTCCGTTTTAGAAACATTCAAATGTAATTCAACTCTTTAATTAGACTAAATGCATCGTTGTATAAATTCAGGAATCTTCCTTAGAAGAAATAACAAATCCTGCCTTGGGATATACATTTGCAATCATAAACAAATCTAATGTCTAGGTGACATTCTGTGAATATCGAACTAATATAATGCTTTGTAAGAAAAATAAGAGATCCCCCTAATTATACGATTTTCTTCTCATTTATACATTTCCCCCCAAAAAATTATTATGACACTTGAAAGGAAAATGACTCAATTTAATTAAAACTGCCATATTTCAAACGTACATCAGGAACTCCGAAAGGGGTGGTTAGGTTTATTCCCAGGATATACTTGCTGGGCTGTGGGTTACAGTGGGATCCAGGCTTCCCTTCTGCAGCTCTCAGAAACCTCGCCAGGCCAGGGATGCAGGAGAGAAAGGCCCAGACCATGTGGGGTGGATCACAATTTAGGAAGAAAGGACAAACTTTGAAGGTCCATTCATGACTTCTGGAACTGATAAGAAATAAGAAGCAAAGGCAGATGGCATAACAAGGGAATGGTCCACTGACAGTTTCAATGTCACAATGAACCTCCTCCTACAATTGAAGTGCAGAGAACAGGTGTAAAATCTATTACTTTTACTCTGCATTTTTAATTGGCACACTAGTGCCCACATTAAAACTATGCATATTTGCTTTCATCATGGCACCTCTTAAGGACATAAACACAAGGAAATAGCATCTTGTCCTATGGTGTCAAAGCTGCTATTAACCACATAAAGCTGGTTCTAGACTTTACTAGGGGCCCTGTGCACGAAAATTCATGCACAGGGGCGTGAAGGGGGTGGGGGGGTCCCCTCAGCCCGACCTGCACCCTCGCCAATCTGGGAACACTCAGGGGAGCCCTCTCCAATCTGGGAGTTTCTGTCTGTCTTTGCAATCATATGAGCAAATTGTCTGAGACCCCCAACCCAGTTTGGTTTGTTGCTCACAGAATAATAGAGGCATTTTTTTTTTTGCTTTGCTTCATTGGTGGAAATTTCCTGGAAGTTTTAGGATATCTTCCCTTTAATTTTTCTTAGACACTCTGATTTTACTTATGTCTCTCACCTTTGCTTTCCCTCCATTCCCCAACCACAACAGTAACTTGCTCCAGGCTCACTTTGCTCTAGTGTCTAGGAGATCCGTCTGCCACCAAGACTATGATTCCCAGCATTCCTGGTGCTCCCTGTGCTCTGGGCTTCCGCTTCTGGTCCTGGGGCTGCCATCAGAACTACTATTCCCAGAATTCCTGGTGCTCCCTGCGCTGGGAGCGACCGAGGGAGCCACAGCCCCCCAAGCCTCTGGCTCTCCTACTCTGCTCTCCACCTGGCGACCAGGGGAGCCACGTCCCCTCAAGGGAACTACCAAGGGAGCGACTGAGGGAGCCACGTCCCCCCCAAGCTGCCGGCTCTCCCATTTCTGCTCTCCGCCCAGCGCCTGTGTATGCAAATTAGCCTGCCATCTTTGTCGGGTAATTTGCATATTCACTCCTGATTGGCTGGTGAGTGTAGCGAAGGGATGGTCAATTTACATGTTTCTCTTTTATTATATAGGATTAATCCAGGCTCATCTCTTGGCAAGCTTCCTACCTCAGCATGAGAAAATCTGAAATTTGGTCACCTCTCTTTGATATCCATGTCCAGCAGGATAATGTGTAAGCCACTTGGCATCAAACTGCAGTGTAGGGGCCTCTATCAGTCCTGAGAATTAAAATCAGACCGGTCTTTAAATTGATGGAACTCCTGGAAGGGGCAGGAGCCATGAAGCTCCCCTGGCTGTGTGGTTGTGCGATCCCAGTGTCTGTCACCTGAATAGACCCACATCGAGTCAGTGCACCTCATTATCAAAATGATGTTGACAAACACAAAAATACAAAGAGAAGCAAAAATGACAAAGCAGCTGAAAGGACTGATTTATGGGAAAGAACCGCAGATAATAGTGAATCACGTTTTATCTTTCTTAGGTAGAGCTTTTGGGGAATTCTAAATTGGAATGTGGACAGAGGAACGGAGAGAAAAATGACCTGGAAAACAATAAAAGTCAGTGTGAAAACTGAGGAGAAGCTGAAAAGAAAGAAATAAAGACCATCATTTGGTTAAGTAATATAAGGAAACACCTCATCTGGTGCCATGGGTCATAAAGTAATGAACTGTTGAAAGAACTGGTGGAAGCTCTATTAGTGAAAATTATTTTAGATGAAAATGAATGAACACTGTATGTTTACTTTTCAAAAAGCTGATTCAAAAATAAATAAATGACTTATGTAAACCATAGCACGTATTGGACTATGAATTATCCGAGGAGTTAAAACCTTCACACCTTATATTTGGTTGGGACCTCTCAGCAGACAAGGATGGGAGGGAATGGCTGTGGCCGGGAGGAAGAGGTAAGCAAAGTCATCATCTCTTTCCGTACATTGGTCTTCCTACATTCGTAAAGGGGGCCAGTGACTGATGATTTCCTAACAATAACTAGAAAAGTGTTTGTGGACTGCGATGGAAGCAATGCAGAGAGGCCCATTTCTAACCAGACACTGTGACATGGTCATATTTGCATTAGATTTCATGTGTTTTATAATGAAAATGTCTGATTAGAAGTGTACAAAAGTGTCTGTGCCTGGGGAGGTTGTCACATTTTATCTTAAAGAAAGGATACTGCAGGCAAAGCGTTAAAAAGGCTGCATTATACCACAGAGACTAAAGGTTGATGTAATTTTCAGGGACTTATGATATTTTGATATATTTATTTAAACCAAAGCCTACCACCTAATGTAAAACACCAGTTTGATAAAGACAAGGGACTGTCTATTTTGTTCTTATGGCTAACATAAAAACTATGAGTTGTTTTTTTTTTAATGTAATGGTTAATCATTTGACTTGGAAGAAATATAATGAATTTGAAGTCCCCAACTTGTATCAAATGGCCTCTCAATACAATAAATGCATGTTTCTTTAAATAACATTCAGAGCACTCACTCGTTTTCATGAGAAGCAAAAACAGAATGTCATACTTTGAGCTGCTTTTCACAAGCCAGTTCGGTAGGATATCCCTGGAAGGATAGGGGAGCTGCTGGGCCAGGCTCTGGGCAGGTGGCTGCTTCACCCCCACTTTTGTTGGGAGTGGATTAGGGACAATTTCTTAGCAATTGCTTTACTTGGCTAATGATGTTTTTCTGTTTCCTTCCCCCCCCTACTTAGCATTGTGAAGGCGATTACACATATCTGCTCTGCTTCTGCATTTACGTCACTGGCATTTCCATGCTATTCTGAGAAAGCAGGAGATTCCTCTGAACCCCAGCTAATGTTTCCAGAACAGCCTCTCCTTGCTGATCACTGGGTCCTGCTTAACCTCTGTCTACCCATCGCTATGCACTCAGCAGGCATGCTTTCCTCACTGGTCTAAAACCTGACAGGAGATTGTTAACTCACCCTTCAGTGAGCATGAGGCCATTCCTAAAGTAGTGAATTGTAAAGATTATTCAAGTGTTCCTCTTCCCATCACAATGTCCAAGGGATATCATCTTAAGTTTTTCTTCACCAAGCAGAGGAACAGTAAAAAGGAAATATTTAGAAATCACTTTTTCAGACAGAATGCTAAAAATATCACAAAGTAACTGAAAACCATCATTTATCAGTAAGTTCTGACTTTATTGGAACAAACCCCAATGACTTTTTAAAAGTTTTTTTTTTTTTATTGATTGATTTGAAAGAGAGAGAGAGAGAGAGAGAGAGAGAGAGAGAGAGAGAGAGAGGTTGACCTTTGCTCCAGTTGTTTACGCATCCATTGTTTGTTTCTTGTATGTGCCCTGACCTAGGATTGGACCCAAAACCTTGTTGTATTGGGACTACCATCTAACCAACCAAGCAACCCTGCCAGGGCCACAAACGTCACTGTTTTAAAGCCAGCGATGAAAGGAAGCCAGTGAACGACCTTGTGAGTGCCCTGTGGAGCTCCAGAGAAGGAGTGCTTGCTTCTCAGGAGAGCTTGGTGAAAGGGCCTCCGGCAGGCAGGCAGGCAGAGGTCTGTCTTCAATTCCATCAAACTCACGCATCCGTTTGCGGGACGCATTCTGACAGACACACAATTGCACAATGGCCCATTATGTACGCCACATTTCCTCATCACAACATAGCCAGAGAGACACCCCTAAGCTTTACTTCCCACTTCCCCGGAAGAAGACCCAGCTGCCTTGGCGAGTTATTTCTATCACTTTACTTATTGCCCAGAGAAAGAGCAGAGACTGTAAGCACTGCCACCCGAGGAGCTAAATCATAGCACCCAGAGCCTCTTCCATCAGAGGCATCTGTCTTCAACTCACCTTTGGAAATGAAACAAGGCAAGGTGTCTAATGGATACGTGTCAGGTCAGCCCCTAATGTGTATCTGGTTATCACCTGAACTGACACACAGGGGTCAGCTAAAACAGAGCCAACCCCTCACCCCTGTGGCTGGGATTCAGGCCGAGAGAAGGGGTGGGGCGACGGAGACCTTCCAGAAGCCTTAACAAAGGCAATCTCCCCCAGAACCAGCTCCCAGAGGACTGTGCAGGGAGCCACCTCCCGTGGAGTCCAGCAGCAGCAGGTGGCAGCATTGTCAAAGGCCTGGCAGCCGGCTGGGCAGACAGGGACACATGCGTCCCTGCAGGAAGTTTTGCATGTGGAGGGGACTTTGACCTTTCATAAATTCATTGTCACCTCCATTGTTTGCCTGTGACTGCATCTATTCATTAGTCACCCAGCGCTTGGAATTGGCTCATCTGAGTGATTTGTTCCACATTGTGTTTTGACTGCATGGAACACCCTGAATTCTCTCACCTCGAATTTACTAACCTACCAACAAACAAATACCCCAGGAACAAATGGCAGAGTGGGGTAAAATAGAATGAGGGATAAATAGTAGGTAATAAAATGTAATACCCTCTTTTTTATTTCCTTAATGTTGTCAGTGGCATAACTCCTATATGTTGGGAATATTTGTCTCTCTTCTTGTTTTGTTTAAGTAGTGATTGAGATGAAAGGCATTGGCTTCCTATTTCTCATCTGACTCTGGGTAATGTTCAACCCACAGAGGCCGACGCTGGAAAAGAGCAGCCGAGTTTCACTTCACATAATCAAGGGAAAGCACAGCCATGATCTAGCATGTTGGAGTCAGAAACGTTTCCACTCATTCCAGGAAGCGAACTGAGAGAAAACAGAGTCACCATCGCCTCTCTCCTGCTCCCCACACCAGCCTGGAGCTCCAGAGTGAAGATGGAAACATTCAAAACACACTCACAGTCACCTACAGGTCCTGACGAAAGGGGCCACTGATGGCAGCAGGCTGCCTGCCGCCTTTACTCTCAACTGTGGCCCAATTAGGCTTTGATGTTTTTATTGCACCTGTGACATAAAGCTATTGTTTTCTCGCTCATTGTTTCTGCTCCTGGAGCTCAGCCTCAAGCAGAATGGTCCCAGTTTCCAAATAAACGTTTTACTTTGTCTCCACAACCCAGTCATGCACACATTCTCTCCCTGTCTCTGCGACACACACACACACACACACACACACACACACGCCTCCTTGTCCTCTCCATCTGAGTAAATTAGTAGTGATTGCTTATATATGCTTAATAGTTCACAAGGAAAACTCCTTCCATTAGAGGCTCATCGAGCTGCCATGATGGAGGCTGAAAACTGACATCACCGAGTTGTAGATGCGAGTTCTGTTTAAAATGATGCCAGAGTCAGGCACCAGGGTTCATTAAATCAGGCAGAGTTTCTCATTAAACGTGTAGATTGACAGTCAGAACTAACTGTCATGCTTGCTCCCTGAGAGTCCCCCTACCCAACAATATATACACACACATATATTTTGCACAGGTGATATTATATTTAGAACAAAATAGTGAGACTTACTATTCGTGGTTGGTAGAAGCCTGCTTTGTATAAAAACAGCAGTGCCATTATTTCTCCTTTTTTCATCTCTCTGAAAGAAGGGGACCCCAAGAATCGTTAAATCCAATCAGGAAGCTAGTAACCAACATCTCTAGTCCTTTAAGACAACATAATAGATACAATGGACCCAGGCTACCTGGAATATATTTAAATATTAACCATAATTTAAGAAACTCACAGTGCTGGCTTTCCATTTTCTTTCCTTTAAATCCATGCATATATTTCATTTTAACTACATCCAATACATCTTTTATAGAAAATTCCTTGTAATATGATTATGAAGGAAGGGTAAAAAAATTAACATCTTTTCGTGCTTGGAAAAGTGACTTGATGAAGGAAAGCCACACACTCATTACAAAAATATCCATTTTCCTCAAAGATCTGAGGCCCCTAGGTGACACTGTTTTGCATCTTAACATAAAATATGTAATGCAGAACCTTCTGGTATTAACAGATAGTGCCAGAGTCCTCTGCCCTGGGCAGTTAGCAAAGATGCAAGATAGTCATGCCTCGAGGTACATAAAGAAAATATTTCTTCCATAAATATGGGATCCTGATCGTCCATGAGCAGATATTCTGAAAGGCACTGTCAATATGAAATGTCACCTAGTGGCAAAGATACTTGCCTGGTTTAAAACATAAACCATGTATATGCATTCATGTACATGTACTTACATATTCAAAATTGTATGTGAGTGGTGGGAAAAATGTAGGAAATACTCTTGAGAAAATAAATGCAATTTTCCAGAGAACAACCTGAAAGACCTATCCATTATTGGGAGACCTTTTACTAAGAATGAGTTTCCATGAATCTATACTATTCCTATTCACTTCCCATTTATTCACTTCCTTAAATGTATCCTCTATTTAAAAATAAAAGTTATGAGGGGGACATACCTGTCTGTGCAAAGCTTTCTTCCTTTTATATACCTACATTCTAGAAGAAATATTTCAATTTACAATAAACTGATTTTTAGCTCACAGTCTCTTTTCTTCATTCTGTCAGGAGCCAAGATTTCTCTCTTAAGGCAGATCCTCTAAGGCCCCCTAGCTACTACGATTTTGAAAGCTCTTTCTCTGGAAAGCTTTTCCTCATTCTTTTTTTCTCAGTCTTTCACAGTGAGAATTTATTTCAGAAGGTTGCCTTGTACCCTTTGTGTATAAATATAGACAGCTATGGATATAGATATATGTACAGTGGATATAGACACAGATACAGATATACAGTTACTGAATTCTCTCAGTGTCACCTTTGCTCTGATTTACATACCTGCCTCTTCCTTTTGCTGTTCCCCTGGGGCAGGCAGAAGTATTATTGTGCTCTCTGAGCCTCCCTGCCTACCCTTGTCAAGTGCTTGAATAAATAAATGATTAGAAATTATTTTTAAAAAACAATTCACCTTTGTCCTTGGATCTTAAAGTATTACTTGAACATCCTTTCCTAGTATAGCACAAATCATACTAACATGTGCAATCTTAAATCAACAGTATCTTTATAATCTTGACATTCATAATTCTGCAAGTCAAGCCAAGATGGAGAACAATACTCTCTTTAATTACATAAAAGGTTTTGAATTCACATTGCATAAGAGAGCCCAGAATATTTTTTAAAATGTGTTAGAAAAGTGAAGTTGGCAAAAAATAAAAAATAAAAAAAAATATTTAGAAAGATGTGACTAAAGCCCTAAAAAATTCTGCAGCTTTTTTCAAAAGAATATTGAAAAATAAATTGGTTCACAGAATTTCTCATACTTTTGAGCCCATAATGGATTTTCTTTGGAATATAGTTACATACAAAAGCTACACTACAAATTAAATATATTTTCTGCAGAGCTACATTAAACATGACAATTTTTATGCAGTTCAAAAATATATTAGATAACGCTGACATTAAATTAGTGGAAAAATAGATGATTCACTGAACAGCATTGAGAAAACTGGATTGCTATCTAAAAATAAAATGAATTCAGCTTCAAAACATTTAAAATAATTGAAATTGTACAATGAGTTATGCTAGAAGTCGATATTAGGTAGAAGTCAATATTAGGTATGTAGACAGTCCCTCAAAAATTTGGGGGATAAAAGCACAGTTCTAAATAACCTATAAATCAAGGAGACATCTCATGGGAAATTGAAATAGCTGTCTAAATAAATTACAATTAAATAGATTGCACAAAAAATTATAAGATGTAGATAAAGAAGCTCTTTGAGGGAAATTTATAGCATTACATACTTAAATTAGCAACAAGAAATGATTTAATTTAACTGCTAAAACTTCCACATAAAGAATAGAGAAGAGAAGGAAATAGTAAATAGAAGAGCAAAAATCAGTGGAATTAAAAACATAAAAAAAAAACCAGAAAAAGCAATGAAATCAAAGCAAGATTATTTTTAAAAAATAATGAAATAAATAAACCTTTTAACCAGATTGGTCAGGTTAAAAAAAAAAGGTACAAATTACTAATATCAGAAATAAAGTAAGTGAGATTGCTAGATAGTCTTTAGATATTAAAAATATAATAAATTGATATTACTGAAGATATTAAAATATAATATCATAGATTAAAATATATATATTTTAAATGATAAAAATGTCAAAGCTCTTTAAAGAATGTATAATATATATAATTAATGTATAATGAATTTCCATGAAATAAATTTATTCTATTAAATTATGTAATATTCATTAAATAATTTAAATATTTAGTTTAAAGTATTCTCACTGGATTCAAGTGTTTTTACTGGCAAATTCTATCAAACATTTCAGAAAGAATTACTACTAATTGTATATAACCTCTTCCAGAAAATATAAGATAAAGAAAAACTTTCCAACTTATTTTATGAGTTCAGCTTTATCTGATATCAAAACTAGAAAAATATACCCCATAAAAGGAGTTGCTTTCTTGATATGAAATGAGGCAAATAACAAAGATTTCACAGAAGAGAAATAATAATTTTGCAACTAGGATACCTTTTAAAGTGGAACATTACATTAAATATTAAGATATTAAATACTATAATACTAATCCTAAAAATAAAATTCTGAGTAAAATGAATGCAAATAGGTTATAGCTAAGACAGTGAGAAGATGCTATCTTTTATTATTACTTATAGGATGGGATTAATAGTCAGTGCTATGTCATTAAAAATTAAGGCTATTATATAAAATTAAAATTATAAAGGTAACCAATAAAACAAACAAACAAAAGATATCAGCCTTTCAAAATATCAGAAAATCTATTCGTAAAAAAGCACCAACAAAATTGAACACAAATTAAAGACTTTTACCTAGAAAATAAATGAAATATGACAAAACTAAGAGCAAACATATTTCTTATTTTAATAAATGTAAATAAACGCATTTTAAAAATCAGTTTAGTCTAAAAGTAAAGTAAAACCCAAATTTATGCTGTTTCACTTAAAACAATGTATTTCTTAAAGATTGAAAACAAAAGAACAGGCAGAGCTGTGCAAGAAAAAGAGATTAATACAGGAATATAATTTTAATATCAGACAAAAAAGCAGTCTAAGTGATATCATTAAGTAAGACAAAAGAATGTCAATATAGCATAAAAGAAACTGCTTACAAGCAAGGAGTAGTGTGAAACAGCATAGCAACTATATTAAAGAGGCAGAACCTATAAGATCCGCAAGAAGAAATAGAAGAAACATAAGTAATGGGCATTTTAGTTAATTCCTCTTCATCTATGACAAAGACAGTATCTTCTTTACACGTGATCACGGAAGGTTCATCAAAATGGCCCTTATACTAGGGAACAAATAAAACATCAGAACTTGCAATACTTCTTATATTTCACTATTGAGCATAAACTTGGCTTTTGGACAAAGTTAGACATATTTTATCATTTAGGAAATGGCCATATGATTTTGAGCTATTAATTTTTCTAAAATCATGAATGGTTGTTAAGTGTTCCTAAATGCTTTTTGTCACCAATGGAGATGAGCATATTTTGTCCTTTAGATCTTTTAATATTATGGATTAGATCAATAAATTTGCTAATATTTGATGATCTTTACATCTTAAATCAGCTTCATCTGATTGATTATGTTCAGTACATAGCTGACCATTTTTTCATTTAGGATTTTGCACTAATAGCTATAAGTGAGATTGCTGATACATTTGTATGTAAAATCTTTTATTTGTCTATCATTATGCTCACTATCACCAATATAATTTAATGATGTGTGTGGGGCACTAGCCAATGCAATTAGATAAAAGAAAAACAAAGAGCGATAGAAAAATTGGGATAATTCCCTTACTATATGGTATTACCTGAAAATAAAATGGGTGAGGGTCAGCTGAAAAACCATGTATATATGAGGTCATTTACCACTGCATTATTTCTAATAGAATAAATATACTAATGTAAATATTTATTAATTAGGCACAAATTAATTAAATCCACATAACTCAATACAAACATATAAAACCGGATACTATATAACAAAATAAAGACAGAGAATGCAAATAAATAGAAGGACATTATGGATAAAGGACAATATTGTTTATATAAATATATTATCCAAAGTGATCTATAGATTCAATGCATACCTAACAAAATCCCATTGGCTTTTTTCCCCCCAGAAATAAAAAAGAGGACATTCCAAAATTTATATGCAATAGCAAGGGGTCATGAATAGGCAAAACAATCTTTAAAAAGGACAAATCTAGAGGCTTTACACTTTCTTATTTCAAAACATGTTAAAAACCTACAGTAATTAAAACGTATGGACAGACATATAAACCAATAAAACAGAATACAGAACCCAGAAATAAACCCTTGGGCATATGGTTAAGTTACCTTCAGTAAGATCACGCAGTGAGAGAAAAACTCTCTCTTTAACAAATAGTGCTGGACAAATTGGATATTCACAAGCAAATTGCACCTTTACCTTACACCATATAAAAAATTTAACACAAAATTAATTAAATACTTAAACAAAAGGACTAAAGCTATAGAATTCCTAGATAAAAACATACAGTGAAGTCTTAATGACATTAAATTTAGAAATTAATTCTTGGATATGACACCAAAAGCATATGCAACCAAAGAAAAAATAGACAGATGGACTACAAAACAAAACAAACACTTTTGTGCATCAAAAACTTTTGTGCACACTCTTTCTCACAGCTGCATAGTATTCCATTATGTAAATGTGGGAGAGCTTTTTTTTTTTTAATCTGCTCATCTTCTGATGGGCACTTAGACTGTTTCCAGATCTTATCTATTGTAAATAACACTGCTTTGAACATAGTGTTGTGTTCCTTTTTTTTTTAATTAGTCATTAAATCAGTCCATTGTAAATTCTAGTTGGATGAAAGCACTGCTTAGTAAAATAGTGTTGAGCAGAAGTGGAATGTTTGGATTTGAAATTATACATGGGGTTTATAGTTATTAATGGTGGCAAATTCCAGAAATATGGTGATGAGAGGGGTGCCTAGTTTTGCCGGGTGCCATTGAGAGTCATGAGATCCAGGTCCCGAGAATCTGAGCTGTTGGCTGCATCTTCTACATGGCTGTCAAGTCTCCAGGAGACTGGTGGTGGTAAAGAGAGTGCACCACAGGCTGCACCCACCAGTGGTGGGGAATGCCTAGGAGGCTTGTGCATGCGCACACGGAGGGCACAGCATGGTAGTCTGAGGCTCTCACTTCAACAGAGCAGGGTGTTCTCAGACTGACAGAGGATGGTTCCCAGGCTGCAACAGCGAACAAGGTGCTCTCTTTTCTATGTTCCATTTTATCACCTTTAAAATGGGGCTGATGAGAGAATGAAATGGGTTAATATATGTATACAACTAAATTCTATCTAGTTAATTTTAGTTTATGATAGATGAAGAAGTACATGATTCAAGCATTGGTAATTAAATTAAGTGATGTTTACAAGACATTTATTTCCAAAGACTAGGGATTCTATCTGCAAATAAGCCCTCGGAACACAGTAGAAGGTAGCTTGGAGGAAACAGTGCCATCAGTTAATTTTAGAGCAAGTGTCTTTGCTGAGCCCTTTAACAATACTTTGTTTTTTCTCTTAAGACAGAAAAAACTGATTTTATCTTAGGAAACATCTCTAACCAGTATATGGTGATGGAAATATAATACTTACCTACGTATACATTTTTAAAGTACAATATCAACATGTCAATAATATAAGCAATTTTCTCCTTGCTTCAGTTTCTTTTATAAGGACAAGGGCTGACTTTTAAGAGGCCCATAAAGTTCAATGAGTGCTTGCATAACATTCCATAAATTGAATTATCTTTGCATCAGTCAATAAAGCACAGCTTATCTTGGGGCAAAAGCTTGTAAAAGAATGAATCAAGTGCCCCAGTGCCTCCTCCATGTGTTCTAGCTCCAGGAGCTGAGATTGTTCCTACATAGGACGTGTGTGTTATATAGCATTGCAAAGTACCAAAAACAACTTTCACGGGGTTTCAAAGATGGAATTGTCGACACAGGAGTCAAACATCTGATTTCAACCCTCTCTTCATGATGTTCTATAATGAACTCAGATTTCTGCTCTGGTGGTTTTTGAGCTGCTGTCCAGGACAGGCGATAAATGACCACCTTTGCATATGCTAGTGTCCTTAATGTAGAAAATAGGATGTAACCCAGGGTGCTCCCTCACTAAGGGGTCCGGGGCTTTGTAGGTGTTGCCAAGACTGCACAGAGCCAGTGTGCATCACAGGAATGCCCTTTTTATATGCGACGAAAAGGCATGTCAGTTGTCTTTTACAGTGGATGCTGAACTGGTTTTATTTTCTTCCTCTGAGAAAACCTGGTCCTTATAACACCTTGGCTAGTGCCAAAGGTGTTCCCACTAAGGTGAAGTGCAAAAAAACCAAAACAAAAACAAAAACCCTGGGGCAACAGAAATCCTGTTAGTGATGGCCACGAAGAAATGCAGATGGCCAAGCAAAGGCTGGTCAACCAGAGGATGTTGCAATAGTATGATTAGCAGGTAATACAGGTTTTAAGTAATGAAGATAATGCATCTTAGATTGCATCGCACTTCTAAGGTTCACCTTAGATTTTTCTGTTCTATTTTTGGCATGGGGTTTGTAAATAGAAATAATTATGCAAATTAGAGCCAAAGCATCCCCATAAAAGACAAATTCTTGGGGCTGGCATTAACATTTCACTGATAATACTCTTTTCATAAATCCTGGCATTCCTGTTAAATTATTCATGTGGTGTTCTATGAGAACATATGACACTTTTTTAAAATTCATTCTTCACAGCATCTTGCAATCAGCCAGAATGCCACTCCATGGGTTATTTTTCTGAATCTTGCCATCTGAATGTTCTGAATAAATTTTACTTTATTCAATAAGTTTCACTGTTGTTTCCAAGCATTCCTTTTATGGTTTCTACAGATTCACTTCTATTGTATTACCCTCCTATTTTATTTTTTTCCCATCGTCTTGATTTCCCTTTATATCTGCCGTGTGCTTCACTTTACCATTTTTGCAATCTATCATTTCAGCTTTGAAAAAGGATATTTCCTATTATCTGATATTCCCTAGATGTACTTAACTTTGTGACACTCGTATTTCTCTGAGTGACCTTTGTGATATAATTCTTTGGCGCTACATCTTGAAAGTGCCTTGTGACAGACTTAGCAGGTGCCCTTTTAATTCCCACACTGGAAGCATACTGTCTGTCTAGAATATACCTTTTGCCAGCCTCATATTGTCTGGTTTTTAAATCTGAGGCAGCACACTAAGAACTCTTGCAGGTGCCACTCCTGAGTTACCTCATGCATTTTTCTTTTTTGAATTGTCAGATGACTTTTTCATAGCTATTTGCCTAAAGAAATCTAATGTTAATATAATGGAAACATATAGACATGCTGGCATTGCCCCTGTCCAGGGGGAATGAATTGATGTATGTCACCACCTAACGCCTGTGGTTGATGGGGCACACCAGCCATCAGGGCATGAAATATCAGTTCTCTGTGTGGCTCTGGTCATTCTCCTTTCAATGTCCTGCCTTTGACTGTCCAGCATGAAGGGTCTTCTGTTGATATGATACCATGCCCATTCTACCAGGCTGTCTTGAATTATGATCTATTTTTCGCAGTGATGACAGCCCTTCCTTGTTGCACTGATTTGATGTAGCACAGGAACTTGCTTCATCCTATAGCAGTAGATTTAACCAAACCTTTGTATTGAGAACCACATCCCAGAAAATGGCAGCAACCAATCAAGAACTGCCTTCTCACCACCACCTTGAATCAGCATCCTCTCATTTTAATAGTTTCATTCTCTAATCTAGTCCATGATGTTCACTTTTTTCAGTAAATTAGAATAAATGTCTGTTTAATAAGAGATTATGAAGCCCTTAGTATTATTCTTAAGGAGGTCATATTCAAATGAAGCTCCTTGATTTTAACAAAGGGAATTCTCTTATGCACTTCACTCCACACAAAAAAACCTCAGTTTTTCTTTTAAATAAATATTTATATAATATCCACATGATTGACAGTTTTTCATGAGAAGAAGTGATAAAAATAGGTGAGGCCCAATATGGCTGACTGGCACATACTGGAGTGATCCTTGTGGTGCTTATAAAGACCTTCCTCTACGACCAAAAAGAACTCTTGACAAGGAGCCTAATGCTATCCTGGAGGGTAAAGGAATTCGGTGTTTGATTATGTTAATCCTATTGAGATTATATGAAGAGTTTTTTTATTCCAATTGAATAAATGAATAAATTTTCTTCTAGCTCTACAAATGGGTATAAATAAAGTGACTGTTCTGTGATGACCTTGGGGAAGATATAGGCAGCTCTTCCTGCACCCAGACTTGGACTTCTGTGGTCATTCTGCTCACCACCATGGCGACACCTGAGACGCTGGCTATTATAGAGTCCTAGCTTCAGAATTACTCAGCTTCTTCCATTGATTCCATTTCCATCACCTCTCCACCTGACATTGTCACGATCATGGCCACTTGGATTAGAAGTTGCTTTAAACTTTTCAAAAGCTCAAACTTTGGCCCCAACCATAGTCCTGTCATCTCTCCTACTCCTTTATCTCAATTAACATATTTTTCACTCTTTTTCTTTCTTTTTATTGTGCTATTTTTTTACATAGCCAGTCCAACTTTTCCAATAAATCTGGCCATGCACCCATTGAAGCTTACCTCTCAACTCCTTACTGATGCTGGGTTCCCATGGTCAGCCATTATTATAATGCCTCCAGTCCTACCCTAGAATTATCTCCTCAACCTTCTGTAGGTACTGCCATCCCAATCCTCATTGACCTTGTTTGCTTTCTCTCTCAAATATGTACTTGTGAACATTGTAACAAAGTGTTTTAAATTAGGCTCACTAGAGATTTATAAATATGGTTTATGTAAATCGAGTTTTTGAAGAGGAGGTAATTTTTTGAGATTTATTATTAAAGATGAGTAGAAAATATCCAGCTAATGAATAAAGAGCATAAGAAGTAAGCACAGAGATAAAACAGTCCAGACGGAAGGAAGGACTGCCACTGAGAATATTCCACCATCAACACAGGTAAGAAGCCTTGAAAGATGGTGAGTTGACATCACAGGACAGGAACAAGGGATGGAAGAGTTGAGAGAATAACTCCAAGATTGTTTATTTGAACTGCTGAGGCATGTGGTAATTCAATATACCAGGAGAAACAGAACACAGGATAAAGTGTGGATGGCAAAATGATGAGTTTAAACTTACATAAAGATGAGAAAAACTTGAATTATACAAGTCAGGCTCCCCAAGATGTAGGTTGTCATAGATCTGTAGCTTAAGAGGAAAAAAACACCTAACTGGAAATATAGATTTGAGAGTTGCTAAGGCCATACACATCAATTTAGATTCTAGTTTTAAGTTGCAGAAACCATTTTATAACTAAATACATAAGAATGCCACCAGTGGGTGGGAAAGCAATCAGTGAAACAAAGGACCTTGAGAACCAAAAGATAAACTGACTAGTTCTTCTGTAGAAAATTAGTTTATTACTTGAGGAAAATTGCAAAAAATATCTATGATTATAAATATACTATATTACATATATTTCATTACTTTTGTTTAAATTAATTATTTTGTTTTCTTATAGACACAGCTCTAGCAAATGGTGATAATGCTGGTACAGAAAAGATTTACACTATAGACAAATGAAACCACCATCATGTAAACTTCAGTGAATGAATGCAAAATGGGAAGGGAAAAGTAATTTGAGCCTTTCAAGTGCCATTCCCCCTGGTTAAATATACTGTGTGTATTATATATGCATTATTAAATTATTAGCAGTACATTCATTAAAAAGGAATCTTTTCCTAACGCTATATTTTTAGTTGCTTTTACGTAATAGAATAGTAAATTTAGAAATGTATTTAAGTAAGTGTAAGTTTTACATATCATGATGCAAGTAAGCTATGCAATGATAGTTAAATTGTTTTCAATAAGAAATTTGTCATCATCCTTTTCTTTTTTTGGTCTGTATGTAATGTCTTTTTTGCTTTTTTTGGGGGGATATACTTATTTTAGTAATATAATTATGATGGGACTTGGTATAGTGTGTGCGTGTTTTTTTGTTTGTTTGTTTGTTTGTTTTGCGTGTTTCTTATGTTTGAAATTTGTTGAGTTTCTTGGATGTGTTTGTTGGTGATATTGATAATATTTGAAAAATGCAATTATGTCTTTAATAATTTTTTCTTCCTCATTCCCCAATCCAGAGTATCTAAGTACATGTATATTGCTCCATTTCAAGTTTTCCTCTTACCACTGATACTGTTTATTTACTTAATTATATTTTTTCTTTGCCTTTCATTTTACATAGTTTCTTTTACTATGTCTTCAAGTTTAAAAACACTACTTTCTTCAATGTCTAAACAGAAATTAATCCCACCCACTTAATTTTTCATCTCATACATAGAGTTTTCATCTTCAAAATTTAATTTGATTTTTTATAACTTCTATGTCTCTATTGAACTTTTTATTTTATTATGATTTTTTAAATATAAATTTTTATTGATTTCAGAGAACAAGGGAGAGGGAGAGAGTTAGAAACATCAATGATGAGAAAAATCATTGACCATCTGCCTCTTGCATGCCCCACACTGGGGATTGAGCCTGCAAACTGGGCATGTGCCCTGACCAGGAATCCAACTGTGACCTCCTGGTTCATAGGTTCATGCTCAACCACCGAGCCATGTCAGCCAGGCTCTATTTAACATTTTAAATATACAAAGTACAATTTCAGGACTTTTTAAATGTCCTTCTCTGTTAATTCTGACATCTGTGTAATTTCTTGTTGTTTTTAATTGAGTGACTTTCATCATGGGTCACATTTTCCTCTTTGACTGAACCATGGGCAGTAGAAATTTTACTTTATTGGTTGTTGTATATTTTTGTATTCCTACACCTTTTAACAATCTCCCCCCCCCCCCTTTGAACACAGTTATATTACTTGGAAACAGTTTCAGCCTCTCAGGTCTTGCTTTTAAAGTTTGTTACGTGGGATGGAACCAATGCTCAGTCTATGGCCCCTTGCTCCTCCCTGCTTAAATAATACATTCCCAAGACCCCACTTAATGCTCAGGGATGATGGTTTTTTCTGGTCTGTTTGGTTAAAACAGGCATAGTTCTACATCGCCGTGAGTGTCCGTCACTGTTACCTCTCATCATTTCTGGCAGTTCTTTCCCAGCTTTGAAATTTCTTCACTTACGTGTTCTGATCAGAACTCAGCTGAATACTCTGAAGAACCTTGTTTAGATTTCTATACAGTTCTCTCCTTTTGGGTGCCTCGTTCTGCAATACGTTAGCTACCTTAATGAACCAGGGTGCTCAGTTGCATCTCTTTAAGGAGAGGAGTCCACTGGGCTCCACCAGGAATCATCTCCCCACATTCTGCATTCTGGTCTGTATACTTTCCCAATGCAATAATCAAGGACAATTACAGGGTTGGTCATGTTTACTTCTGATATCTCAGGTACCTTCATTGACTGTAGTCCAGTATAATGACAACCAATATATTGTACAATCTGTCTGTTCAGTTGTTTCAGTCAGAAGGGTTAACCTGGTCCATTTTACCCCATCTTGGCTTGAAGTGGAATTCCCAAGTGCATATATATAGTGTGTGTACATATATATATATCCAGCATCTTCCATTATATTTGGCTAGTTTAGCTCAATTAGGAGTGCTATAAATAATGGATAAATGACTGCCTGTCCTAACAGATAATTTATTCTAAGGGTGGGAAATGTAAAATTTATAAAAGTAATTGAACATTTCAAAGAGCTATTTTTCTCCTTCAAAGACCAGTAGAGTTAAGGATTCCTTGTATTGTATGTCTATTACATCAAGTGTATTACTCTATTTGCCCTAATTTAGTGAAACTACACACTAGCATTTCATTATTATTTTGTCATCTATCATTTTAATTTATAAGATTTCATTTGGTGCCCTTTGATTATTTCCTCCTAACAGTTTTTTTTAAGTCAGAGCTTAAAATAATCTCCTTACAAATTCTACATTTTACTCTGTTCCAAACATATACACACATTGTAGACATATGTAAAATATATATATATCTTTATAGCTACTTGTTTTTATATTGACCTATAAGTTTATTTACAACAAGGAACTACTCTAGATAATCAAATTATATGCAAACCAAGTATTTCCTGACCATAATATTTAGTGTTCAGATGCTTTGGTTTGTGATCCATTTAATTAAGATCTTTAATTTAAAAAATAAATTAAAGGTAAACGGAGAGCCATAGTAGCTCAATTCCCAGAGAGAGTTTCCTTTCACCACCCAAGTCATTGGGACTCAGTTCTGCTTCATTGCACTGCTGGCTGTTGTGGAAATTTTAATGGTGCTGTCTTATGCAAAGGGTGTGCTCTACAAGTAAAACAAATAAAAATGGGGAAATGTACACTGTGTCCCTTTGAAAGGTTGCATGCAGTGGCACATAGACTTGGGTTACAATAACATCTGAAACGATTTGGGCAGTGGAACGTGGTGGGACCTGTTTCAGAGGAGAGACCATTGACTAAATACTGAAATGATTTAGTGCACCATCCATTATTTCCTGCCTGTCATTTAAACAGGCCATCTATATGCATGGCAGGACTGAGAGTGCAAAGAGGAGGTGGCTGCCATGATTTATGGGGAGGGCAAACACCTGTGGGTCAAACAGCTCAGAAATTAGCCACAAGTAGCATATTAGTGCAGCTAATCAGGCACGGTTCAGTATTTCGGTTTCTTGATTTGCCCATAAATAAGCTTCTATGTGGCTGCCCCGAGGCCTTCTGGTGATTAACTGCCTTGACCTACAGTAAAATACACAGATCAAGCAGCACAATGGGGTTTGCAGGTGTACCGTATAATCATATGACTCTAAACTTGTGCATTTGTGGGCAGGAGGCTTGCCAACTTTGAGAATCTTGTTAAGGAGGCTTATCAGCGTACTTAACAATCAATTTACTTTTCATTCCCCTACTCCTGTTAGTATGTTGACAACTTGTAGACGCAACTGCCCTGTGACCAGTCACTGGCCATGAAATAATTTCTTTCTTAGTTTCTATTGCAAGAGACTGAAGGGATTCTTATTTTGGAATGTATACATGCTAATGTTGCCATTTTCAGTAAGATTCAAATCTTCTGTATTATATTTTTTACATTCATTTTTTTTACATGGAGATCTCTTTCAGCTGGTGTGTGTTGGTTATATCTGGAAGATACCCTCAAGTTGTCTTTCCTTTTATGCTTGAAAACATAAGCCAATAATAGTCGACCTAGAAGAAAACTTTATTGCAGCCCATCTGTTAAAAATTTATCATGCATTATTTATTACATATTGCCTTTTTCTTTAATCTCAGAAAAAAGAGAAGAAGATTAATAAAAATAAAACAGTCAGGACCCTGGGGCAAAGAATCTCTGCCCCTTAGTCAAGAGGATGAAGTTAATGACAATAATCAGACAATTAATCTAAATGATTTAGGTAAGTATATGTCACAGGGAAATATAGACACTCCAAAACAACTATCAATTCAGCAGAAAAGTGAACATTTCCCCATATCATGTAGAAGTTTTTCTGGATCTCCTAGTCTAATTTATGCCACTAATTATTGCTCCTGAAATTCTGCCAGCCCATGTAAAAATCAGGTTATGTTGAGAGGGTCAATCTTATGACATGTCCCAAGGCCTCCCACTGGCTGACCCAGATCACTGTAAACTTTGGGAAGAAAAATAATAGAACAATCAAGCTGCCTGTATGATTTTTAGTTAGCAGTGGAAAGAACAGTGAAGTGTCATTACAGGGTGGTTAGGAACTATAGCTAGAGCAGTGTTGGTGAACATTTTGAGCTCGGCGTGTCAGCATTTTGAAAAACCCTAACTTAACTCTGGTGCCGTGTCACATATATAAGTTTTTTGATATTTGCAACCATAGTAAAACAAAGACATATTTTTGATATTTATTTTATATATTTAAATGCCATT
The DNA here is from genome assembly GCF_000147115.1 of Myotis lucifugus. NCBI lineage: Eukaryota > Metazoa > Chordata > Mammalia > Chiroptera > Vespertilionidae > Myotis > Myotis lucifugus. The sequence goes on along the minus strand of NW_005871048.1, from coordinate 51,471,838 downwards.
TAACAAAGAAACATCAACCAAAAAAATGAGTTTGCGTGTCACCTCTGACACGCGTGTCATAGGTTCTCCATCACTGAGCTAGACTGTAAATAAGAGAAAGTAAGAATTCAGAGCACTCTTGTGAAAGAACTGTTTACAGCACTGGAGAAGTCAGATGGAGTTCTGAGTGCCAAAGGGAAGAGGAGTCAGAGGTACTTTAAGATTACAAGCTCAGAGAGTGGTGCCACTTCTAGAAAATGAGAGGAAGTGGTTACTGAAAGACAGTAAACTGTTTTAAAGTGTGTTTCTATTTGTAAGTTAATAAATTCAAGAGAAACCCAGCTGAGATCTGAATGCTCAACTTACTCTGCTGTGATAGTTACATTTTAAACCAAACAGGACTCCTTGGATGATGTCCCTCAAGGCAAGTACAGTGTCACATGAATTGCAAATGTTAAACTACTAATAGCTTTCCCAGGAGTTTGCTTCCTGTTAGGAACCCTTCAGTGATTTCATCCATTTATGTGTGGAAAAACATTGCAATTGCTGGTCCAAGCTCCACACTCAGAAAATTTCCACATTATTACCAGTGAGCAAAGACCATAAATTTGGCACCATTGGTTTTCTGTCATATTCTTTAAGGCAGTAAACAGTAATCTTTTACCTCCAAAGCCCTTCTCTGATATGAGGGAAAGAGCTATCTCACTGTTCCCAACCTGGCCAGGAGGTCCTGCCAACACTAGGGCCAAGGCCTCTGGCCTCTCCCAGGATTATGTGCTCTTTCTTCAGCTGAGGAATAGCAACTTCCAATGCCCCCTCCACAGAAGTAGGTAGTAGAGTTGACTAACAAATATTTATCTCCCTGAAGTTATTAATGACATTCCAGTAATTAGTGTAATTTTCAAGATTCTGTTACGAAGGCAGAGACCAATAGTCCCATCATATATCTGTGTGGTTTCTACTATTTCTGAGCCTCTAAGTATCCAAATGGAATTCTTGCTCATAGACTTTGACTAGAAGTGATTGGTCACTTTCTGGTCAATGCAATTGAGAGTATGTGTGATTTAGCTATACTTCATCCCCACATCCCCTACCTCCAATTCTCTAGGCTAGAAGCAAATGACTCTATCATTTGGCATTTCCATTGGTTAATAGTGTGAGCCTGAAAGAGAGCTGCTTATGTGGACCCCCAGGTCCACACTAGAGTAGCAACAAATCTTTGTTCTGTAAGCCACTGAAACAATAGGGTTGTTTGTTACTTAAACACAACCTATTCTAACCTGACTGATACAACCACTTCCTAAGTGCAACACCAGCTGATGTTCCTATCTGGTAAGTGTACAAAGAAGTGCCACTAGGATTTAAAAGAACACATACAGCCCTAGCTGGTTTGGCTCAGTGGATAGAGCGTTGGCCTGCTGACTGAAGGGTCCCAGGTTCGATTCCAGTCAAGGGCATGTACCTTGGTTGTGGGCAAGTCCCCAGTGGGGGTGTGCGGGAGGCAGCTGATTGATGTTTCTCTCTCATCTATGTTTCTAGCTCTCTATCCCTCTCCCTTCCTCTCTGTAAAAAAATCCATAAAATATATTTTAAAAATTAAAAAAATAAAAGAACACATGCATAGAAAGTTCTACAAAGGTGCATGGTGGATACACAAGAAATGTTAGCTGTTTTTATCATTACCTACAGAATTATGTTTCTTCATGGATTTACCAGAGCAATGTAATAAGAAGAAATGATCCCCACTTCTCTAGTGGACAAAAGCATGACTTTTTAACATAAAATTTTAAAAGTGGGACCCCTTGGATATTTCTGTTCCTCCTCATGATTCTTATTCTGGGATGACCAACTCACATTAACCTGTTTCAGTAGTGCAATACTTTATATTCTCTTATTTGGAAAAACATACTTTTCCCATCAAAGTTGTTTATAAATTTTACTCTGTCTAGAATATGGACTCTGAAATTTATCTGAGAGAGAGTGAACAAAAATCCTCAGGTCTGTTGTAAACTTCATGTATCCTGGGAGATCCACTTTAGCTTATCATAGTTTCAATTAATTCCTAATTACTTTTGTGTATTATTTACATAAGAGGAAGCAGGTAAGAAGTAGTGCATAATAATTTGCAGCACAATTTCTTTCACAGAGTTGAAAGAAGGTTGTGTCTACTATGAACACTACAGTAATGAGAGTGATCATTAGTAATTCTTTACATCTGTGTTTATCTACCTCTGAGGAGCTTTCTTCTAATGCGTTCTCCAGATATGTAAAGAAAAGAATGATCAAGGAGCTCTCACTGTTTTCCACAGGCATCCCATATTTAAAACATTCAGCAAGATATTATGATTTCACATAACTGAAAAAATCCTCTCTGGCAAGGGTAATATCTAACATTTTCTGACTTTGAAAAGAGTGTTCGGGACATACTAGCACATCACTTTTAGAGAAGAGTGAAACTTTCAGATCATTGGACAGCTACTAGCTTTAAAGAAATGGGGCAGTTTTAAACTTTCAGTTATAAGATGAATAAGGATTATATAATGCATAACATAGTGACTAGTTGACAACATAGTCGGTAAGCCTTTATTGTATAAATAAATTATTTTTCTAGGATAGTAGAACATAAATATTCTCACAAAAAAAGAAGATAAATATATGAGGTGATGGATTGGTTAATTATATCAATAGGAGAAATGTTTTTCACAATGTACATGTATATCAAATAATCACCTTGTATGTTTTAAATATCTTACAATGTTATTTATCAATTATATGTTACCAAAGTTAAAAAAATGGAGCGTTTGCCATAGCCAATGCCAGGCTTGCCTGCACCTGAATCACTACTCAGAACAAGTTTTTAAAAAGGTAATGGCACTGAATCCAACTAACTCTGCTTTTTAAGAGTGTCTTTCCAAGTCTTTTGTGCAGAGGAGCTTAAATTAAACTTCACCTCTGCTTTAAGGTAGAAAGAAAGCATTCATTGTTAGAAACCACCCTAAGCAAAGGGATAGAGGCTGTAAAAAGAACTGGTTGACTTCTGATGGGAATTAGCATAAAGGAGGTGCTACCACAGGCCAATGTGGGAAGATTAACCCGTGCCTTAATGGTTCCTTTGTCATAACCTATACTGGTTCAATCTAGAGATTTGGGTGTGTACTCTTGCAATAATTGCATTTGAATTGAAGACTGTTAGAGAATATAAAAGCTACCCTTGAGCATTGAGCTCTAAATTAAAGCTATGTATTTGCTCTTGTGTTTTAAAATGCATTTCATAGTAGTTACAATATTGTACATGTATTGTCTCTATGGGGGTGTATTTTTGTCACTAATTAATATTCCATATTCCAGGTTTATATTGTCTATCAAAATACCTAATATTTTACCAGTTATTTTACCTTGAACTTTGAGTTCTTTATTACTAGTTGTAAAATATTTTATTTATGCTAATAGTAGTAAACAGCTCTCTTTGAAATCCAGAGCACTTACTTTTTTCTTTGTCCCAATCATTCTCAGAGTCATATATTAAGTGATAATTTCCCATAAAATCTTTTATCAATAAAGATGAAGCTCTATAGTTGTGGAAAGGTGTTTTTTCCAAAAGTAAACATAAAAACAATTCTTAGTAATAGGATTCTCATGTATTTTATTATATTTAAGCCTTCTTTGCTAAGCCCAAATTACTCTTTCTGCCTTTTCTGCATGCAAACTGTCTTTAGAATATATTAGGACAAGAATTGCATCTCTCTTGATAATCGCTGTCATCTCTGGTGCCAAGCATAGTACTTAGCATAGGTCCAGAATCCATATTTGCTGTAAGGCTGAATGAATAAATGACTATGTAGAGAGGCAGCAGGAACTAGAAAAGTCTGACTGGGAGTCAAAAGAGTGAAGTCTTTAATTCCATATTTGACCATGAAACAGTTTGGAGACAGCAAACTAATCCCTTGACTTTATCCAAGATTGTGGATATCCTGCCACAAAGTGATTCTGGTCTAGAAACCACCATTTGCAGTTTGGGAAACTAAAGTTTAGAAAGACCACCTGCCTTGCTTAAGGTCACAGCGAATCAACTAGAAGAGGGGTGCCTAGGAACCAACTCTTCTGCCCCCAAGTCCAAGGTCAGCACAGTGATATTAATATAGAACAGACAGCACTGGTTTTCCAGCAATATAAGTGTGGATTCAAGTTCCAGCTCTGTGAACATAAGTAGGTTTGTTCTCTAAGTTCCCTCATCTGATAGCAATATCAACCTTGCAAGGTTGTGATGAGAGTTAAATAAGGTAGGGCCTAAAAAGCATGTAGCCCAGCAGTTGAAATATGGACTTGCTTGGTACCAGATTGCCTCCACCAGTCTTTCACTTGTTTCCTTTTTACTGAAATACGCCAATGTAATAGATCCATCTGCTCATCACAAATGGAAACTGGGGTGGGAGATAACTTTTGATCTTTTTCCCCCCTTTATTGATTAAGGTGTTACATATGTGTTCTTATCGCTCCATTGATCTTGAGAATCTTCCTAATTTTACTCCATAATTTCACATAAACTATTATAAATCACCTTATAATGTAATTTATTTCCATGAAAGTGAAATTGATTGTTGACCCTCTTTATGGGGATGTCCACTAGTATGCTCCCACTGGTCCCACTTCCTTGCAGTCATGCTCTTGTGCCATCCCCTCCCCCTTAAATCTGTGGTGATCTTATTGGTTCACTTCTTATGAATAAATCTGACAGAAGTGATGGGGTGCAGCTTTGGATAGCAGGACACAAAAAGAATATGAATTCTATCCTGCAAACTCTCTGGAACATTCTCCTGTACCACCAGTTGGCATGCCATGAAGACACTCAAAGGCCCTACGAAGAAATTGGAAATTGGATTATCCAGTCCCAATGGAGACTTAAGGCGACCACAGCCCTGGACAACAGCTTTAGAGTGAGTTCATGTGAGACCCTGAGCAAAAGACCCAAAATAAATTATAACCACTTTCGAGCACACAAAACTGTAAGATAATAAATCTTCACTATTTGGGGGACTCCACATTTTGGGGTAATTTGTTACAAAGCACTAGATAATTAATATACACTTCTACAGCAAGTTGCAAACCTTTGGATTAGGAAACCATTTTTTTTTTTACTGTAGGTTGTTCTCAGTTATTTTTTTTTCATTTTAGAATTAAATCTGAAGACTTCAATATATACCATGCTGAGATTATAAAATTAAATAATCTGTTCTCAAGAGTTGAAGTCTTAGTATTCTGACAAAATAAGAGGGACAGTATAAGCCATGAGCTTAGTTTGGTCAAACTGATATCATGTATCTTGGTTTATATAAAATGGTAACTCGGTTAAGATCATTAGAATATTATAAAGCATTATCATTGTGTTTAATTACAACATCTTTCATTCATTATTTTGACAGATATTTGCCGCACATCTCACTGGGTATTAGGTATTATAGAGATAATTAGCACTCATAATCTGACCTCCAAGGGTGTCTGCTCTTACTTTTACATTTTAACCTGTCCCAACCATCACAAACATCTTTCTACAAGTCTGATGGGGGTTTTAAATTAAGAATTCACACCTCAAATTATGAAACTCTTTAAAATAACTAATGGGAATAGCCCAGTGGCAAACATTTTATTTAACATAAGTCTTTTATTTTAGTCACAAGGAATTTATATCTCAGGTACAGACACCTCAGAATGGCTACATGAAATCAAGATCCAGTTGCAAAAAAGAAAAAAAAAAGAAGGAAAAAAAGAATTTATTGCGAGAACCCTGAACTGATATCTGATGATTCTTGAACAGCCCTGGAGATGTCAAAGATGATAATACAGTAACAACATTTGGGAAGTATTTCTAGTTTTACACTTAGCCTTTTGGCAGGAATTTATTAAGACGGAATAAGCCTGTGACTTTTCAATTCCGAGTACAATTTGTTTCTCTAATGCATCCGTGGGAGTAATGTGTGATGGAATTTTTCTTTCTCAGCCCCTCCAGTGTGGATGATGATATGCTATAATAGGTTCTCACAGGCCATATCTCAGCAATATAAAACACAACACATGTACATCTGTGGCCCAGTGTCAGTGCCTTAAATGTACATCAGAAATGCATTAAATCTTCTGATTGCTATTCTGTTTGTACAGTTTGTTGGTTCAGATTCTTTTCTGTAATGTACTCTGCTGATTACCTGGAATTATCAGTATATCTTTGGTAGAACAAGCACACCTTATTCAGAAACACAGTCACATGGAGGGACCTGGCTTGAGTCCTGTTGTGTCAAGAAAAACAATAGAAATCTTTCCTGGAAGTTCACACAAGTAACTATTTGCTTACTTAAAATTACATCTCTAAAACCTGTTTGCTTCCTGGTAATCTCATCAGCACAATCCTCCCAGAATGTTCTCAAGATTCTGGGTATTTGCACTGCAGGTGATGAGCACATATGCAAATCTCACCTCAAAGGAGAGGAAGAAAGAAAGGGATTTCTAGGCTGGGCTGGGCTTCAGTCTGGAAGAATATTCTGCTGCCTCTTCTTGCATGACTTGATGGATGTACACATACATTTCAACATATATGATGTCAAGAATAAAAGTTGGAAATACTTTTTCAGTATCTAGCTGGCTCATATTAGCAATATTTAACATTTCTGAACCATGGAGAATCATAAAATTATTTTCATGTTTTATACCTTTACTCCCATCAGGAAATATATGCATTTACTGCAACTGTCTGTGTAGGCAAATAAAACAGCATCTCAATTGGTGGCTTATTTTAATTCTGTTGTCAAGAAGTGGGTGCATGTGCACGTGTGTGTGTGTGTGTGTGTGTTTAATGTATAAGTAGTCACCACACCACATCCTTTAGCTTGGTTTTCAAATAGTGGAAATAGATTGATCTGACATAACCACAATTTTTGTTCTTTTCTCTTGTGATGAGTGGGATGGATTAGTAATGTTGAGAAATGTACTCATTGGCTAAGGACTAAAAATAAGGGAAGGTTAATAAAACAAAATGGTGATCTACAATATCTATTACCATTATTTATATTATTGGTTTTATGCACCCAAAAAGAAATATGATATTAATCCTCATATAACACTGTGTTAAATGAAATTTTAGATTTCTAAGCACTGTTGTCATTTATCATTGTCATACCGACATTAAAAGTTTTAGCGACTAAAAATTAACAAACATAATTATTATTCATCAAGTGTTTCAGGTACTGTGCTGGACAATGAGGAGAGAAAGGGGAAATAGGAAAACGAGAAAGCAAGTGGGGAAAACAGCAAACAAGCAAATTCACAAAAAATAGTGGACTATGTTAATTAAGAGGGAAAACTGAGAACCTGAGCTCATGGGGAAGGTCAGAGTAAGCTCTGATGAGGAGGACTAGGAGGACTAGGATGAGGACCTGATGGTGAAGAGTTCCCTAGGGTGTTGTGGATGAGGGCATAAGGAGGGAGAGAAGAGGTCTCAGTAAGAACAGTGGTTTATCTCTAAAGACAGCACACAGAATTGAAGACCCAGGGTCTTTCAAATTTCATCTCTTATCTTTTGTGTTATTTGTGTTTGTATTCTGTATGAGAAATAATAACTTTTAATTTTATTGGAGGGATATGAAAAAATTTTTAAACATGGTGAATAATAACGTTTGGGGAGGATACGCACAAAGGTGCACATGTTTCTAATTTGTAAATTGGTTGTAGAATCAGGCTTTCTCCATGCCACAGATAAGGTAAGTGTAGGGTGGCAAAATCGGAGGTATCACAGTGTCAGCCTTGGATTGGTTAGGCTGGGGTTGCTCAGAACAGATGTTTAGTCCAATGGAAAACTGTCATTTTATAATGCTCACTCTATGTTTGTGAAGTCAACTGACCAACTATAGAGTGAATACAGCCTTTAGTGTGTTATAGGTATATAAACAAGTCTTCAGATTAATCTAAAATTCTTTCAGAAAACTGTAATAGAAAATGTCTTTACATAAGTGCATATATCAGAATATTTTTTTAAATTTTTCTATTATTATGAAATGTTTTTCTAAATATAAGTATTATTTTGTAATCTAAAACAATCTATATTTTTCTATAAGTAATATTAGTAATAATATAAATCAGAAACATTTAAGCGCCTGTGTTTGGGAGGTTGTTGTTTTAGTATTTGAGTTCATCAAACTATGAAAATTCTCTTAGTCTTGGCACTGGGCACTACAACCCAGGGTGAGGGACTAAATTAAGAAGATATTGTATTTCACACAGCACTATCACAAACCTCCAAGACTTCAGTTCAGCTGTGTGAAAAAAGTGTCCTATTATTAATATTTATACCTCAATAGTCAGTCCATTTTATTTCAGTGTACACGCTAATTATGGTGGGTTAGTTCCACTCCTTGTATATAATTGGAGAAAACATATTGCTTCTTACTTGACAAGAAACTATTTAATTTGAATGTTGTATTTTAATGATTGCTACATAGAAATAGATACTTAATTCAACTGCAAAATCAATATGCCCAAAGAACTCTCTACATTCCTCCTATTTTCATAATAATATTAGGTAAAATTGCCTAGTTTTAACAATTTTTTTCAATAGACTCTGTTAATATAATTTTATATTGAAGCACGACTTGTATCTTCATTATTCATTATAATTAGAAACAACTTCAACTCTATAGGGATATAAGCCCTCATGGAACCAAACTGTTTAAAATTAATATAATTATATGGAAAAATGATAACCAATGGTGTAATTATTTAACTAGTTTTATGAAAGAACACAAGCCATGTTAAATCTTAATTCATAGTTATATATTTGGGTTGGACAGAAAATTCAAGTATAAAATCTTCTTTATTGAATTAAAATTAGTGTGAAAAATCAGGTGTGCATATCAATGAATTATTATAATATGATCACAGACCATGAAACTGAGTTATGTGTATACATGTATATGATTATATAAGAGTGAGAGGGAGAGGCTAAATTTTATCTATTGAATTAAATTGATCTAATCTTTTTTTTTAATTCCTAAAACTTATTTCTCTGCTGGAGTCTTTCCATGACAATCTATTCTTTAAAAAAATAAATGATCATCTGAAGAGTATTGTTCTAAACCAGTTGTAGCCCAAGGTTAAACAATTTAAAGTGTCTACTATGAACCCCAGGACTGAGGAAGAGGTGGGGGCTATAGGAAAAGACAAGAAATGCCAAATGCTTGAACTTTCTAGGACTGGCTACTAGGAAAAATGATTCTGAAGAACATGCAAATTCTTCAAGTGTAAGGAGCCACTTGCATCTAGCATTTCCATGTATTTTGTTTGTGTTTTTGATGTGATTTTTTTGAATATTATTTAAAAGACAAAGGTCTTTGTGTCATTTTCTGTAAGTGAAAACCAAATGCTCTGTGAAAAGTTGCATCTATAGAGAGCATTTCTCCTTTTTTATATATATTTTCATTGATTTAAGATAAGAAGGGAGAGGAGAGAGAAATATAGAAACATCAATGACAAGAGAGGATCATTGATTGGCTGCCTCCTCTATGCCTCACATTGGAGAATCGAGCCTGCAACCCAGGCATGTTCCCTGACCTGGAATGGAACCTTGACCTCCTGGTTCATAGGTCAATCACTGAGCCATTTCTTTTTATTTATTTATTTATTTATCACGTATTTTAATGCCTGTTATCTTGAAAGTAGTGAAAATGTTGTCCAAAGCAAAGGAGCATTCATGTTAGAGTCAAAGGCAAGTGTTTGATTCATTGGCACTGTTTCCTTGGCCTGTAATTCAAGGCTCATTGAAACAGGGCTTGGGGCACTAGTGGGTTAGTAATGTTTGCACAGACAGTGATTTCCATTTAAAACCTACCTCACTCACTTTTATCCATTAATTAGTAAACTATCTTTCACATAGTGTGTGGGCATGGCAAAATTTTCACCTGCAAATAAACTGAGCTAAGACTTATTAGAAACATATTTGGTCAAAACTGTTATTAAGGGCATTTTTATCATTTATTTATAATAATCTGTTTTTAATATTTGTCACTTTTGTAATGTGTTGGGACATTACAGTAAACTCTTCAAAATATTTTATTAGTAAATGTTTGATGGATGAGCTAAGTATTAGGGTTATTTCTGTTGTAACTCTATAGCTAATCAATATCTGTATTGATCTTGATATCAATATCATCATCTATGCCAATATCAATGTCTTTATGTTTGTTTCTACATCTTTATTGACATCAACATCTACATCTGTATCTATTTCTGTATCTAATCTAATACGTATACATGCATACACACACATCTATAACTCTACATCTACATTTATATTATGTATATCTACTAGAGGCCAGGTGCATGAAATTTGTGCACCGGTAGGGTCCCTAGCCCTGGCTGGCAATCAGGGCCAATCTGTGGGGTGACCAGCAGGGTGATCAGGGCTCCCTGCTGGCACCTGCCTTGGCCAGCCTGGCGCCACCCACTTGCCAGCCCCACCCCCCGCCACCTCCACCTATCACCTCCCTCTGCAGGCTGGGGGCAGCTCCTGTGTTGAGTGTCTACCCCATGGTAGTCAGTATGCATCATAGCGACGAGTCGTTCTGTCAGTCATTCTGACGTTCGGTCAATTTGGATATTAGGTTTTTATTGTATAGGATTATTTATATCTTATGTCCATTTACTTATATGTATATGCATATATAAATTTATATAACCTTATTCTAACCTATAATATCCATTAACATAGTTAGTTATTTAGAAACTTTATGCAAGTTTTCTTATCCTCAATGGGCATATGATGGGGAGATAAAATCTCTCCTTTCCTAACTCTCAAATCAACTTGTCCTACTTCTGAGCCAAGGAGGTGTTATAAGGAGGTTATGTTCAGATTTTACCAGAATCTGATTATTTGGTTCCAGAGTTGAAACATACTGGAGCACCCATACTGAATTCACCTTCAGCATTTCTGTATGTAGCAACACAGAATTAATAACTATTACAGGCATGTCACAGTCACAGAATAAATGTTTGCTGGATATTGTTGGATGAAAGAGGTGTGATTTTTGTGTAGCCAGCAAGCTCCCCCAAGCACAAGGCCAATTTGGTATATGTCCTGGGCCACACTGGACTGGCCTCTCTCAAAGTCTTAAGGTCTTCCCAATTTGTCTCATTTTTAGTGTGCCTTCAGTTTTCTAGTAGTACCCTGAGTGATACAGTGACTGTTGAGGTTAGTCCCAGCTAATCCTCAGAATCTTTCATTTTAGTGTTTGATCTCAGATGGATATTAATTTCAAATAGAATAGATATAATTAATTTAATCTGAAATTTATTTATTCATTCATTCATTCTCTCATAAATGTTTACTGAGCCCTAGGTACTCCTCAAGCAATGAATCAAACAGACCCAAATCCTGCTTTCATGAGGGGTATGTCCTCAAGAAACAGAGAAAAAAAATTAAAAAAATAAAAAATAAATATTTATCAAATGCTGATATGTGCTTTGGCAAATATAAAATAGCATAAGAAAACAGGAGAGTGCAGTTGAGGCAGTCAGTGTATAGGATGGTCAGGTAACAACTTTCGAATAACATCGAGTTAATAACCTGAAAAGAATGAGTGATGAACCTTATTTAGACTTGAAGAAAGAGATATTTCAGGCAGAAGATACAGTGCAAAGACCCAGTAAACAAAATTTCTCCAATTAAGAATTTTATTTCAAAATTATTTGGCTCTTCAATATAAATTTAAATTTTCATAGACATTTTAATATATGCTTGTCAATTTTTGCTAAATATCCTGCCAAGAAATTAATGGAGACTGTATCAATTCTATTGATTCTATAAAACAATTTGAGGGGAATTGTTACCTTAATGCACCAACTCTTCCAATCCATGGGCATGGGATTTATTTCTATTTATTTAGATCCTTACTTTTTATCAGCAAAATATTACAATTTTTACTGCACAAGTTTTGCATGTTTTTAAATATTTCCTTGGTGTCAAATTATTTTAATGCTATTGTACATGGGATGTATTTCTCATTTGATTATAGAATTTTCTTTGCTTGTGTATAAAAATACAATGCTTTAATATCGATCTTGTGTCCTGTAATGTCAGTGTACTTGATAATTCTTTCCACTAGTTTTTTTGATGAATCTTTAGGGTTGTCTTCATTTGGAACCATGTCATCTTCAAATAAAGACCATTTTACTTCCTTTTTTCCTAATTATGATATCCTTTATTTTTTTTCTGTCTAGTATCACTTTTCATGGGTAATCTTTTGAAATCAAATCCAACATTTTTTTTCAAATGTATATTTCCTGATGCTACTGGGAAAATGCCTGCTTCTCTTCCATTTATCTAAAATATTTCCAAATTCCAATCTAATACATGCCTCTATGTATTGAAATACACACATTAAGAGTTAGATTTCATATGCATTCAGCAGGAAACAGTTTGATTGGGTAGCATCCCCAAACAGGTGTGTTAATTATTAAAACGTCTTAGATTTATTTTCTTAGTGTGTTAAATCTGACTTTATAATATGTCTTATAACCTCAAACCCCTCTCTTCTCCTTTCTCTTCAACCCTCAATCCTTCCCTCCCTCCTAATCTGTGCTCCTTGGTTGACAAATGCAGTGCACTCCCAATGAGAGAAACCCACTTTCACATTCTATTTAGCTATTGATTAATTTGCATTACCGGGACTACAAAGATATGATTAAGGTATTGCTGTCTTACAGTTCTGAACCTCTGCTAGAGATAACAGTGTGAGCTTCGGTTGATACTTTATTCAATAGGGTCTGTTTATAACTTCAGCAGAGGCTGTGTTTTCATTTTAAGATGGCTGAAATCTAATTTATTTGGAAGAATTAGGATACGCTTTCCCCTTAGAACTGTCAGGCCACACATGGAATAAAATGGAGCTTGACAGCAGTTTCTAGGGTACCAAGATGTGGCATAAAAGCTGCTCTGGAAGTCGACTGCACTAGCATTCATTTTCAAAGAGTGTTTCAGAAGTTTATCAATTTGTTTCTAGTTAGGTGGTACATAGATGTCAGTTTTCTCCTTTGAACAGTCCTCTGGGCTAGGATGCTGTTTTATTATAAATATGAATATGAGAAAAATAAATCTCATCTCTGAAAAAGGACTTGGAAGTCCTTATTTAGGGAGAGAGGTAGTGAAACCAGCTTTGAAAGGGCTTTCAGATAACTGAAGGGTTGGCCATTATAGCAACTACTGGAAAAGTCTGAGAATAATTAAAGAGTATTTCTCTGTTGTTGGCAATTTTCTTTCAGTTTCCTGGTGAAAAAATAAGCCCTTACTTGAAGTAATATGTTATAAAAAGAAAAAAAAAAACCACACACTTAAAAATGTGGAATGATCGGTACTTTGAAAAACATTTCTCTGAAGGGTGAAAAGACAATAAATGTGACAAGACATAGTGGAGAAATACTTAAGTGTCACTGGAAGGGAGTTTTTGGGTTGTTTTTGGTTTGTTTTGCTTTGTTTTGTTTTGTTGTTTAGCTCCAATTTAAAGGCGATAACAGACAATAGTATACCTATCTTACTTGCCTTGCACATTGCAATATGCATTTTTATTTCACTCAAAGCTGGGATAAGATTGAAATGATAGAAATATGGTCAAAATAACAGAGAAAAAAATAATACTCTGTAAGGAAGCCGAGCAAAGGTATGAAGGGATAACATAAAGAGCAATTATAAGACTAAAACATATGCTTGAGATTTCCACAGCAATGTCCCTTACCTTCCTAGTAGACTATACCTTTGTTTTTGTTTACTGCTTGTTTGTTTTCTCTCTTGAATTCAATGTTCCACAAGAGTAGGGATCAGTAATGTGGTAACCCTCACTCTTCTCCTACCACAACATAGAGAAGGAATGTTTATGGTGCATATATATGAGCAATTGCTTTAATGCAAATATTAAAAGTGTAGGATGTTATGGGATGTATATTTTAAAGCTTTTGTCAATATCTCCCTTTTTCCTTGAATACATTCTACTGAATCTCTCAAGGCAGACACATGTTCCTTGTAGAATTGCTGAGTGCAAAGGCATTTGTAGCCATGTACACAATGTGTAATGCAGCTAGTTTAGCTCTACCAAGTGGGCTACTTGAATATTCTGGGGGAAATGGACTGATGGCCAATGAATGAGGGTCTTATCAGGAGAATCATCTAAGAGAGCAGCAAAGTCTAGACTGTTACCCACACTCAGCTCAGAGGCATCAGCTTCCATGGAGAAACACGTGTTGTCATCACATGGAGATCATGCCTGAGTCTTCTACAAACAGAGCCTGACACTGATTTTCTTAGGGCAGAACTCAGAAACATGATGGCTGGGATTTTGCTACCAACATAGGGCCTCTGTATATGGCAGGCAGAAAAACCCAATTTTTCCAGATTTTTATTTGAATCTATTAGAGCAATCTTCAGTAGCTTCAATATTAGCAGTAGTATTTTAATGTCTCTAGTGTATACAAAAGACTGGTTCCTTATTTGAGCTTTTAAAATACACTGGAAAATATAGAAGAATGAGGCATATATATGTCCAAGACATGACATGCCTCATCAAGAAACTTAGACTATAAAAAGCATAAAATATTTATGTACAAATATGCAATGCTCACCAATACAAAAATTTGAGAATCAAGAGACGTAGAAGAACAAAATAAAATTTAAAAGAGGTAAGATTAATTTCTCACAGTTTTTGAGAACCTTCTCTTTGCATGTGATATATAAGATATTGGGGCCTGAAAATTTGGGACAACAGCATTTGACTTTAAAATGTTCAAAACCTGGTGGGGTGTTCAGAAAGTAATAGGAGCACAGGTGATAACTGATCTAATCAGGGAAGTTTGGATAGTTAAAGACCATATGGAAGGGGCATTCTGTCCATTCAGAGTCATGATGAGAAGATTCTTAGAGATGGTATACCTCACATGTTTCCTAAAAACCACATATATTTAACAAACTAGGGGCCAGTGCACGAAGATTCATGCAAGGGGGGTGGGTCCCTCAGCCTGACCTGCACCCTCTCCAATCTGGGAGCCCTCAGGGGAGCCCTCTCCAATCTGGGAGTTTCTGTCTGTCTTTGCAATCATGTGAGCGAATTGTCTAAGACTCCAACCCAGTCTGGTTTGGTGCTCACAGAATAGTAGAGGTCTTTTCTTTTTCTTCTTTGCTCCATTGGTGGAGATTTCCTAGAAATTACAGGGTATCTTCCTTTTAATTTTCCCCGACACTCTGACTTTACTTATGTCTCTCACCTTTGCTTTTCCTCCATCCCCCACCCACAACAATAACTTGCTCCAGGCTCACTTTGCTCTAGTGTCTAGGAGATCCCACAACGCGTCTGCCACCAGAACTATGATTCCCAGCATCCCTGGTGCTCCCCACGCTCTTGGGTTTTTTGCTCTGCACATGTGTTCTGCCCACAGGCCAGCCACAGTGAAGCAGAGGGCAGAGGGCCTGCCCCCGGCTGCTCCCGGCCTATGTGCAGGCCTACAGGCTCAGAGCAGCCTGAGTCCTGAGGACACCTGTCCCCAGGACCCAGGCTGCTTGGAGCCAGCACGTGCACAAGCGGCCACCCCACCCACAGCCACTCCACGCCTGTGTAATCAAATTATCCCACCATCTTTGTTGGGTTAATTTGCATACTCACTCCTGATCGGCTGGTGAGCATAGCAGAGGGATGGTCAATTTACATGTTTCTCTTTTATTATATAGGATATTTATTGACTACATAAAATTTAACAGGACCAGATTAGATACTGGAGGTTGGAAATAAAATGTAAAATGCAAAATCCTAGCTTCTGGTGGTAATCTTTGGTGTTCCTCAGTATATAGACACAGATCTCTGCCTCTGTTTTCACAGGGCATCCCCCTGTGTGATTGCATGTCTGTGTCCAAATGTTTACTTTTTAAAAGGGACACCGATTTTATTGGATTTAGGATCTACCCTAAGGACCTCATCTTAACTAATTACCTCTTCAACAACCCTGCATCTAAATAAGGTCACATTTTAAAATACTAGGGGCTAAGATTTTATCATAAGGGACACACCATTTTTGAAAGATATCATTCAATTTATTAATATCACCCTATTGTGTGTATTTCTCTTTTCATGCTGAAGGTGAAGTTTAAGCTTATTAGCAAGTAGAAATCTGCATTTTTCCAGGAAGATGGTTTTCTGCTTTGTTTATTTTGGGAGTAGAGGTGGGGACAATGCAAGAGAGAGGAGAATAGGTCTAAACAAAGATCAAAGAAGCGTCTGAAAAAAGAAGGGTTCAAGATCAATCACAAATAAAAATAATGGATTCTAAAAATATTTTGTTGTACAGATCTTTTTCTTTATTTTATTCACTGCAAAACATAATTTAATCCTTAGATAAAACTTTTAAAGCTTAGGATAGCATGAAATAAGTCATCTGTAAGCTTAGCACTCAAATATGGAGCTGGGGGATTTGTGACATCTGATGTCTGAGGCATAGGATTCCAGGGGTCAGTTTCTTATGTTTTTATAATGTCCTTTACTACAATTTTTAAATTTAATATGAAAATATTAAAATAGATAATTGTTGAAACTAATTCAATTACTTTGAGGTATGTTAAAGATGGTTACTTGTCCTTCTGCAGGCCTTCCAAAGTTTGTCTAAGTGGCATGTGAGATGATTCAATTGGAAGGTCATGGGGAGGTACCATCGGGCCATTTGTGGTTTTCTATGATTGTCTAGAAAGAGAGGGAAACAAAAGGTGTTAAAATTGACCAGGCAATATAGAAACAAATTGAAATTTTGGCATGGATAAACCAATACTCCTTTAAGTGAGTAGTCTTGATAAACTCTTAAGGTTTCTTTGATTTATAAAAATCAATAACCTCAGCATTAAACAAACCTATGTCTGTGACCATGTGAATGGGCAACCTTGTTTTGTCATCATTCAATGCTGTGGGCTATATTCATTAGGATATTTGCAGGAATCAATATTTTTTAAATGGAACAAAGATATTGCAAGGAAATAACATCCCAGCAAACAAAAATATGGTGAAGGGTAACCAATAGTTTACTATTTTTTTTTAGGTTGATTGTTTAAAGTTGGTGGGAGAAGTGCAAGGGATTAAAATGGGAGTTAACTTAAGGAGTAATTACCTTTGCCACCATTTATAAATTCTCTTTTTTGGAGCTAGGAGAATCCTCAGTGATCATTTTTTTAAGGAGAAGTAGAACCCTATAGTGGCATGTATATAGGCATATCTGTAGTGTTTTTTGAATATATGTATGTTTAAAATTTTCAATAAAATGTGACAATTACATAAATTAAACTAGATACACAGCTTCAAGGTTCTGACTTCTGGGTGTCATAGACCGGATCTGAGCCCTGAGAGCATATCTACCCAGCTCAACATCCATAGACACTGCTGCTGATAATGCTTGGATAGCTAATTCTAGATCTCAACCAGTCATTTTTTGATGAATCTTTCCATTTCTATACTATCTTATATTTTCTTTAAATTTTAATAACTAGAAATTGCTCAATACATTCAAATATGATGACATAGAAGCATGCAATAACACCTCACAGTTATTCAAGCTCATCATGAACTAAGATCTTCCTCTTCCAGCTGGTTCCCCATTGTCTTTCTTCTAGCAGTTAATGAAATCACACTCCACCCAACACCATCTTGTAATCTGGACCCACACACTTATCTTCAGTTTCAACCTTCCTCCCTATAACTAAGAACTGCAGATGTTACCTCATAAATATTGAACACCTTTTCTCCCTATCCTTTTTGTTCTGTCTTAACAGGGATCTTCTTCACCATTTGTCCAGCCAATGAAATTGACCTTTCAACTGATTTCCCTGCTTCTTGTCTCTGCCACCTACCCCAACTGGAGTAAAACATTGCATTCTTCACTCTACTACCAAAGTGTTACAATTAAAACAAAGCTTTGATGAGGTCACACATCTGTCTGTATTCTTCCAGCTTCTTCCATTATCAATAAGATCAAGTCCAAATCTCTAAAATGTCATAAGTCCTGTCTGTCACCTGGACTCACATGCACCTCTGGCCATCTCTTCTTACCTTGAGCTTTAGGTGTAGCTTTGTTCAATTCCACAACTGCTAGGACACATTTGTAATGCACCTCCAGTAATTTTTTCAGAGAGGGGCTGAGTATTTTATGTCTCTGACCCTCAGCCTAGCACAGAGCCAGACACACAGTAAGGACTTGAGAAATACTCTTTTAAGAGCATTGTGTTATTTCACTGAAACTGATGAGGTGAAAATGAAAAATGCAGCTCTAATCCTTAAGAAATGATAAATAATTAAATGGCCCTTCCAGCATTATTTACCCTTGCATTTTGAAAGGAATTACTGGTATTTAAGACTATAGGTCAGGAAAGACATAGTGTTGGCTTGAAAATAAAGCGGTAGGTGAATGAGATCTGAAAGGAGGGTATTTAAATACACTTTTATATTCCTCAAACTTTTCCTCTTTATCTTTAGTCAGAAAAAAACAACAACACAATAAGCAGAGCTAGAATTAAAAAGGTCAAAACGTAAAGACAAACTCCTTTGACTTGACAACACATGAATTATTCACCCTCTGTATCAACAAAGATGCGATGTCCAGGAATATGGTTTTCATAAACATGATAAAAATAAAAGAGAACACAGGCTGTGATAAAGTATTCTACAATAACCAATAGATATATGTACCTTTAAAAAAATAAAATGCCTATCAATCTCAATTAACTTAACACAAGGTCATCTTTATTTTCTAGTGCCCATTCCACTCACCCAAACACCACTCCCTCAACTCCTCATCACACCCACCCACATCTTTGACACTCAATCACAAACAGTAAAAAATAATGTCTCTTTTCTATTCCAGGACCCCACCCAAGAGACCACATTACATTTAGTCCTTATGTCTTTTTAAGCTCCTTTTGGCTGTGAGAGTTTTCCAGATTGTCCTTGTTTGTGATAACAGTTTTGAGGAGTACCAGTCTAGTATTTTGTAGAATGTCCCTCAGCTGGGATTTGTCTGGTGTTTTGTTCATGTGTTTGGGAGGGAAACCAAAGAGGTCAAAGAGCCATTCTTATTACAGCAAGTCTGAGGTGCATGCTATCAATAGGACTTGCTACTATTGCTGTGAATCTTGATCACCTGGCTAAGCTAATGTTTGTCAGGTTTCTCTGCTGTAAATTCCTTATTTTCTCCTCTCTGCATTGTAATCCGTGAAAGAGATGTACTATACACAGCCCGCCATTAAGGAATGGGAAGTTATGGTCCACCTCCTTGAGGGCAAAGGATCCATATATATTATTTGGAATTTTTCTGCACTGGATATTCATTTATTCTCCTATATACATTTATTTACTAGTATTCAATCACTTATTTCCTTAGGTATGGACTCATTAATTAGATTAATGACACACCTAGATATATTCTGTAGACTCTGTCTCTCCAGCACTGTGTAGCCACTGATATCTCTGCTAATTTTTTGTATAATTCTTGTTTTTAATTTTAATTCTGGTTTTAATTTAATTTTGGGGTCATATAGTGTCAGCATAGGTTAATATTCAGTGTGTGATTTATCAGAAAATTTGTTCAAACACCTCGAGCCCATCAGACTTATAAAACTTGCTCATGGCTCTGTGTGTGCCTTGTAGATCACATTCAAATCAGGCTTTTGCAAACTCTGCTGACTTTCACTTTCCCCTGGACCCTTCTTGACAGGCAGAGTTAAGTGGGAATAAAACTCATAAGCTTGTAAAAGCTCCCTTTGGCTGTCTCATTCCCTATATCTATCTTCCAGCTAAATTTCTGGCTTGTTGGCTGGTCTGTCCTTTACTCCATTCAGTATCACAACCTCAGACTATATACAATATTATTTTCCCCATTTGTTTGCCATTAAGATGGCTACTGTTTCCAATGACTACTATGGGCATTGGGTTTTCAGTGGTCTGTTTGTTTGAGATCAATTCACTTCCCTCTAGCCACAAGTTGTTGTGCTCACAGCTTGCATAGCTCTTTAAAAATCCTGTGCTAATGGCTTGATAGTGGGACAGAATAATCCCTAGACGAAAACACCACAAAGTTCTACTGTTCTGACTGATGGCTGGATAGATTTTCTTGAATAAAAGCTTATCAATTTTTGTATACCTTTGATCAATATCTACAGGCCTGAAATTATGTTTTTTGACACTTTTTTTCTAATATTATCATTGACTTTTGGGCAGAATATTTACTGAGCTCCTTATTCCACCATTCTTGTGACCTGACTGCATTAACAATTAAATTTATTAAAATGAGCATTATGCAAAGTGAAATAAGTCAGTCAGAGAAAGATAAATATCACATGATCTCATTCATTTGTGGAATATAATGAACATTTTAAACTGATGAACAAAAACAGATCCAGAGACAGAGAAGCATCAATCAGACCGTCAAATCTCAGAGGAAAGGCAGGGGAGGGTGCGGGGGGGAAGGGGAGAGAACAACCAAAGGACTTGTATGCATGCATATAAGACTAACCACTGGATACAGACACTAGGGGTGTGAGGGAAAGAGCGGGGTTGGGGGTGGGGGACAATGGGGGGGGGTAAGTACACATATGTAATGCCTTAATCAATAAAGAAAAAAATAACCTGGACTTTGCTTGAAAAAATATTATTAAAATGATTTCTCCTTCCCAACGCACTGCATTAAGTAGGTTCTGAGAAATAGGTTTGCATGTGTACTCTGATCATTTTTAAAGATGAAGAGAAATTTTTGGTTGATTTATTCTAATTGCATTTTGGTTAAAACAAAAAATTATATCCTGCCAAATTGGAAAGCCTTCCTAAGTGCCACTTAAAGTTCTCCCTTCACCTCCCTCAATTTTTTTTTTTAAATAGACCAATTGAAATATAATAGAAGTGCTGACAAGATGGGCTATAATCTTTTCTTGCCTGGTTTTGCAGTCCATGTGAAGCTACTTTAAAGTCCTTTTACATTCCTGAATGGAGATGAACTGATTAAGAAAATCCACAAAGAGAGCCACACTGCTGGCTTAAGTGAATGGTGGGAGCCTCTGTGTGCAGAATCCTACAGAGAAGCTCACTTCCTCCAATTTCAATTGGAAACAGTGTCTGTGCCTGCAAGGATAATCTCTATTAAAAGGCCCATCATAAGTTATGGACACATGGATCAGGACATATAATAACAATTCTGAATACTAATCCTCTGTGTTTCTATTCAAGATAATGAATACAAATTTTAAGTAACTTAGATACACTTTTGAAATCAAGTTCTGATAAAGTTACTTTATGCTAAAATGAATACTTTTATCAAGTCAATTGAAAAAAGTTTTAAAGCATGTATTACTATGCAGAAAAGAGGCCATATTTTACAATATGATTGAAAGAAAAAATATTTTTATGGACCTTAGTTGGAATTTCAAAGCTTCAGACATCATCTGTATATATATAACTTCATGGCTGAGTTCATCTGTTAGAAGGAATAAGGAAGCTTTGATAAATTCCTAGGATAAACAGAATGTTCTACTCAGCTGAAACAAATGTTCATGATATTTTATTTCTGTGTCTATCTTCAGTTCAGGCTTTAAAAATGTGCATTAATTAAGCATTGCTGATAAGATGCTTTAGATTCCCAATTAAGAAATATTCTAAAGCTATTCCAATTCCTAAAATAACAGAATGTTCAAATTCACTGTTTACATAATTCCTAAATCAAGTAAA
The DNA here is from genome assembly GCF_000147115.1 of Myotis lucifugus. Taxonomy (NCBI): domain Eukaryota; kingdom Metazoa; phylum Chordata; class Mammalia; order Chiroptera; family Vespertilionidae; genus Myotis; species Myotis lucifugus. Next base: position 51,450,095 of record NW_005871048.1, on the reverse strand, counting down.
ATGATCATTTTTATCTCTCACAATTTCTGCAAGAGTTAGCTCTTTAATTTTTTATCTGAACCTCTTGCTAACAATTATTTTATCAAAACATGTTTATAAATGGTGGAAATTCCAAGGATGTTTTATTGGAATCATTTATAGGACATGACCTAATATCTCAACATTGGTGCTTAACCAACATTTTGATTGTGGGTTGTTTTATTTTTTTTTTCTTGTTGGTTTATTCCTCTCAAAAAGAAAGGACACACTGAATTTTGCTTTCAAAATGAAGTAAATAATAAATCATATGTTTGTCTAAGGAAGGATATATAATCAAATTGGACACTTGTGTCCATGATGCATTCTTCTGTTAAGTTTATTTCCTATTTCTGAGTATTGTTTTTATTTCAGAACATGTCATTTCAGTAAATAAAATTCATCTGAAAAACTTGATACAATTACCCTTCCTAGCAGGTAATGGAAGGCCTTGATTTTTTCAGAGAATGTGAGGTGTGGGGGACATGTGTAAGGCCTTTAATTCATTTAAATCCTATTTAATGTGTGTATTTTAATATTATTTGATGTATAAGACACTGTGCTCAGTGTCTGGAATGGATAAAGCAATCAAACATACAACCTGTCCAAAAAACTTCACAGTGTGGCAAGCTAAACAAACAAAACAGTAACCAGTTCTTACATTGTGTGTGATACAGTTCTCTAAGTGCCCTGATAAAGGCTAGCCTAGGTTAGCAGGGGGAAGAGTGCCTGTTTTAGTATTCCAGAGAAAGAGCCCTGGAGAAGGTGCCTAAAGGCAGGAAGAAACAAGTGTTCCAGATAGTAAAAACTGTGTGTGCAAACACATAATATTATACTAAACATTTGAAAAAGTGTTGAAGGTGAGGGTTGTAGGAAGATGAGTCCAGAGAACAGGTGGAACATAGGGCATAGAGATCTTGCTAACATGTGCAAGGCGTTTGGTCAACACCCTTAAGACAATATGAATATTATTGAAGTATTAGTTATTAGTCAGAGCAAAACATGGTGACATTTCCCTTTTACAGTGACATTGAGGGTTAAGCCAATAACATGGACAGGGAAACTAGAGTCATAGTAGGGGGACATTTGTACAAACTTGGCAAAAATATGTATGCTCTAAGCCCAAGGAGTGCTGACAGGTATCTGGCTGGGAAAAGGAGTTCAAAGATGTTTTCTAATTAGAATTCCAAGGTTGCTTATTATAAGGAAGATGAGAAAGATAGAGTGGTCAAGGATGAGGTTTATATTTCTATCTCAGCAACGAGCTAAAAAGTCATAGAGGTAGCAAATACATTGGCAGGAACAAGAGAAGATTTGTGGAGTGTGTGTTGGCAGCACGAGGGCAGGAAGAAGTAAACTGATGATATATTCAGTCAGTAAAATACTGAGTTTGGAAGGTTCTGGCATGGGTTAAAAGAAAGAGGGCCAGAACTCATGATGAAAATTAAGTACATGATAAATGTATGATTCAACAGAGAATATAAGTCATAGGTAAACACATGTGAATACAGGGAGTAAGAAAACTATTTAAAGCAGAAGAGCAGAAAAAGTAATATTTGTCATAGGTGCTTTCCCCCTCCCCCAGGATCTCCATCTCCTTGGTGTTCACGGGTTAGTAGAACCCTCCCATGTGTAACTTGAATCTAACCAATGGAAGATGGTAGTGTGAGGGAGGCCATATCTCTGATGAACAAAATATTGTCACTATCTCCTTTTGCAGACCAGCCCTATTGCCTCTTGGCTTGCCTGTTTTGATAATGTCAGCACCATGCTGGGGAGGCCAAGGTGACAAAGAAGTAAGGTTGGACTTCAGCCAAAGCCATCTAGTAGCTGAGGCTCTCAATCCAACAGCTAGCGGGAAATTGAATTCTGCAGCAACCATTTCAGTTTGGAAACAGATCCTGCCAAAAGGAGAGTCTTTGAATGAGGCCTCCACTTTATTCAACATCTTAATTGCAGCCTTGTCGAAATCTCTGAGAGAAAGTACCTAGTTAGTCATGCCCTGATTTCTGTCCCACAATATGCAAGATAATACACATTTTTTATTTTAAGAGGTTAAGTTTTGGGGTAATGTGTTATGCATCAACAGACAATGAATATGATATTTAAAACAAAATCTTAAAAAGAATATGTTAATTTTTTAAAAGAATGTACAGAATAATAGGCAGACAAACAGGAGAACAGACTCCTAGCAACATGATGGGAGGATAAAGTTCAAGGAGAAAGAAGTAGATATAATATTACAGAAACATCAAATGAATAAGAACTAAACATTTTTGTTTAATTCAACAAGAAGGATATTTTTACTTCCTTTCAAGTTCCAAGGGAGTGGTGGTCTTAGTTAAAGGAAAAAACAAGATTGTGATAAAATAAGGAATAGGAAAAGACCAGAATGTGGAAACAGAATAATTTAGAAATGAATGAAAGTCACCATTGGAAGGTCTATTAAAATTGGCCTTTTTGGAAATTTCAGATTGGGAATGACTTGAGCATATTAGTCAGGGGCATTGTTAGAGATAGCATGAGTTTGAAAACATTAGTTAATAAAAAATAGCACAATTGTTGGAACAGAACCAGTGGATAGAATGGAAGGAAAGTCATGCAAAGCTCTCTGGAAAATGAACCATAGGAAATCCCCAAATAATCTCTCTATATAAAAGGCAAATATGCAAAGTGTTCCCTCAGGAGTTTGACCTGGAGACTTGGAGTTCGATCACTTGCTATGACATGCACTGATGACCGGGGGTTGCACGGAACATGGCGGGTGACCAGCAGTGGTGGCGGAGGTGCTGAGGGAGCGAGGGAAGGAGGAGGGGGAGGCAGGAAACTCTGCGGTGTGGTATGTGGGCCGGGAGGGAAGGAGGAGGCGGGGAAGTGGAGGGGCAGGGAATCTGATCAGCCCTGATCGCCAGCCAGGTCTAGGGACCCTACCCATGCACGAATTTTGTACACTGGGCCTCTAGTGACACATATAAGTCCTTAGAAGATAACGCCTGGGAAGCACCCTCGACCTCAGTCTCTACCATGGTCTTTCAGCCTGATTTCTACAGCACAACATGTGGTGGGGCTTGGATAGACACCTGGTATGATCACAATAGTGACACCTAAGAAACAGGTTGTCACCACTCCATGTGGATATGTTATATACCTTTATATATTGCTTTTTTACCCCCTTGATTATTCTTGGTTACTCTTAGAAACAGTTGTTCTGTATGTTCCACTTTTACCTTTCTTTTTTTTGGCTGCTCTCATGTTTTTAGGTTGGACTATCCAACTACAATTTCTAGAAAAATATGATTCAACTTAAAAATTAATGTTACCATTACATATTAGAATTTTTAATGCAGGTCCTTTCAATCCATATTTGTGATAAAACTGATTTTATAGTTTATAGTATTTTTTCTAGCAATGGATATAAAATTTAAAAAAAACATAGGAAACTATAATTTACTGGATTGCATGCAACAGTTTTCAGATGCACTGTATAGGTATATTAATTTATATAGTTAACCTGTTTTTCTTATAATTTTAGATGAATATCAAGAGGGGATCATGGATATGTGTGACCCACAGGACCTGCAGTTCTGTGACATCAAGTTGATTTTTCTAAACCCACAGCATGATATTCTAGCACTTAATTTCAGAATGCAGCTTAAATCACAGAAGCCATAATATGTCAAATGATCCCACACTCGCAGGGGGAAAACAGTAAGTAATGAAAAAGCTATGATTGCTTTTCTGTCCCTCCAAATGACAGTTATCACCTCAATGACCTGCTCCGGGCGGACTGGTCTAAACCTGACACACTAAGGGATAACGTCATCTAACAGGGTAGTTACAAAAATCAATACAAAACCCATTTCAGAGATACTCTGTGTAAGAATCCTGGTGTAATGTTCATTTATTGAATAGGCCTGGGGAAAAAAACACGACAACTTTTCTGATATATATGCCTTACCTCTCAAGCAAAGGAATTCTGTAGGTAAGCAATAATTGTATTTTTCAATCTATTACTTAGACTTGCCATGGCTCAAGCTGGAATCTCATATATAGGTGATGGCTATAACTCAATTATGGTAGTCTCTGCAGAGTCCTAGTGTATTCAACGAGTAAAGGGACAGACCAGGACAGCTCCCTGTACTTCTCTGGATGAATGAGGGTGTGTGTGCATGTCCATGAGAATGTGTGAGTGTGTATGTGAACTCTTTCCTTTATAAGCTTATCTTGTTGCCTTTTAAACTACTAAGAGATTTGAATATTTGAATAGCTAACTAGATCATATAATTTTCTAGGATCCCTTACTCTTAACAGCTCCTCCCATGCTAGATCCACACTGGGCAATGGATGCATTCATTTTGAATAAACAGATGCACAATTGCTACAGGAGCCTCTGGTTGGTTGGAATTACCCTCTTAAATGCTGGAGGTTGAAAGCCATCTGGCACCATGGTGCTCTGTCACATGTATGCCTGCATGCCAACAACTGAGACAAAGATCATTGGTAAATCTTCAGCTCACCCAAAGGGGCAGTTATTATGGTAAAAAGCTAAAGAAGGCATGTGCTGAGGCCACCCTATGCAACAACTTGCAAAGAAATATTCTGACAGCTGGTAAAAGGATTTTAGCTCAAATGAGTGTTACTCCTGTGAAATGCTAATGAAATCTGTTAAATCAACCTACACACCAGAAGTCCAATCATCTTAACCTTCACACTTTATGACCATCACAATGTTTCATTACCTGGATGTTTTCATTCTAAATAAAGAGCCATCATGACAGTCTTCAAATCACAGAATATTAACAAGAGCATTGTATAGTCAGAGTAATGCATTTTCAGATTCTTTATGCTAATTTCATAGGGCTAATAGTCATTGACAATATTGCTAATTAAACTTAGTAATGTATTGGATTTTAATTATTCTCTATAATTTTTCAAACAAGTATGTAAGAAATGACCTAGAAAGTCTTATGACAACTCATATTTGCTCATTTAACAGGTCCTAAAATTTAAAAGGTATTTTGGCTGCTATTTGAACACTTATATGCTTACTTGGACCAAGGGTCACATTCAAATGTCTCAATGTCTCATGTTACTCTAATAAATCATAATAAGAATATGTGTGGTAAAGTCTACACACAGGCAATACATAACTACAAATGTTTATGTTTGCACTGGATATCATAAAACAGAGAATAATGTTATTATTGTGTGAAAGCCTCCTATTATAATCTAACTTTAAATATTAAGAAAATTAGTATTTTAAGGTCCAGAGTGCTTTCTTTTTATTTTCAGAAGGCTAACTTTTGATCTCACTATTATTTTAGTGTCTATACCTGAGAGACCAAGTACACAGATTCTGTAGCCAAATTATTGAAGATCAAATTATGAGTTCAATACATACCACATGATCTTAGTCAAATTACCCAACTCCTCAGTTTTCTCTCTTGCAAAATGGGAATAAAACCAGTCCTTAATTCACAGACCTGGCATGAACTTTGGATGAATTAGCATATGTAAAATGTTATGATCAGTACACCCAGTTGTTTTACTGTTTCCGGTCTTTAAGTCTTTAATCCATTTTGAGTTGATATTTGTTTATAGTGTGAGATAAGTGTCCAATTTCATTTGTATCCATGTGGATATACAGTTTTCCCAACACCATTTGCCAACTAAACTATCCTCTCCATATTGTGCATTCTTGGCATGCTTGTCAAAGATCAGTTGAAGATAACAGTGTTTATCTATTTCTGGAATCTGTTTTATTGGTCTACTTATTTGTTTTTATGCCAGTATCATACTGTTTCATCACTGTATCTTTGTCATATATTTTGAAATTAGGAAACCTAATGCCTCCAGCTTTGTTCTTATGATCATGTCTGCCTTAGATATTTGAGGCATTTGTGGTTTCATATGAATTACAGTTTTTTTACTACTTCTGTAAAGAAAAACAGTGGGATTTTGATAGGAATTTCAATTAACCTATATATCACTTTGAGTGGTATGGACATTTTAATAATATTAACTCTTCCAATATATGAACAGGGGATGAGTTTCCATTTATCTGTGTCTTTTTAAATTTCCTTCAGCAATGGTTAATTTTCAGTGTACAAGTATTTGAACTATTTGGTAAAGTTTATTTCTAATTATTTTATTCTTTTTGTTGCTCTTATAAACAAATTTAGAAAAAAAGGTTATTGATGTTGGATTGGGCAATGATTTTTTTGGATAGGACACCAAAATCACAGGCAATCAAAACAAAAATTGACAAGTGAAATTGCATTAAATTAAAAGGCTTCTACATAGCCAAGGAAACAATCAATAGGGTAAAAGGCAACCTATGGAATCAGGAAAAATATTTGATAACTGTATATAGGTAATGGGCTAATATCCAAAATAATAATGAACTCAACAATTTATTAGCCAAAAAAGAGATTTCAAGCCCTGGTCAGGTAACTCAGTTGGTTAGAACATAGTCCCGATATGCCAAGGTTGTGGATTTGATCCCAGGTCAGGGAACATACAAGAATCAACCAATGAATGCATAACTAAGTGGAACAACAAATTGATCTCTCTCTCTCTCTCTCTCTCTCTCTCTCTCTCTCTCTCACCAATTGAAAAACACACACACACAAATAAACTGAATAAAAAATGGGCTTAAGAATCTGAATAGACATTTCAGAAAAGAAGACATTTAAAAGGCCAACAGACATATAAAAAAGCATTCAATATCAGTATTCATCAGGGAAATAAAAACCACAGTGAGATATTACCTCACAGTTGTTATAACGAGTGTTGGCAAAGATATGGAGAAAGTGTGCCGAAACCGGTTTGGCTCAGTAGATAGAGCATCGGCCTGCGGACTGAAAGGTCCCAGGTTCGATTCCGGTCAAGGGCATGTATCTGGGTTGTGGGCACATCCCCGGTGGGAGATGTGCGGGAGGCAACTGATCGATGTTTCTAACTCTCTATCACAGTGAGATATTACCTCACAGTTGTTATAACGAGTGTTGGCAAAGATATGGAGAAAGTGAATCTTTGTACACTGTTGGTAAAAATGTAAACTGGTATAGCCATTATGGAAAAGAGTATGGGGGTTAGTAAAAAATTAAAAATCAATCTACTGGATAATGTATGAAAATGATGCCGACTTGTTTGAAAACCCAGGTGGTATTACCTCTGGAATATAGTCAAGTATAATCATAATAGTAAAAAAGGGCATATGCTTGCTCATTATAATTAATTTGTATGGTCATTGTTTACTGTGTTTTATAGAGGTGATTAAAGTCTACTGGAAAGCCATGAACTAAATTGAATCATTTCTAAGGTAATAAATTCACATCAAAGTATTTTAGCAAGCAAGTCAACTTTTATATTCACAGTTGAAACAGTTAAGGTTCAGCCATTAATGTTTATTGGCAATAAGATTAATTGATTTCTTACTTGACCATTTCTTTAAAACAGTGGAATTTCATTGAATTGAAGATTGTTTTGCTCTTTAAGACTAACTGTTCAAAATTGTGTTTGTTAACTGTAATATTTATATCTTTTGTTACTATTTTGCTCCCTGAAAGAATTGTTATGTTTGAAACCACTACAATTATATTTTTAGTACCATGGTGAAGAGGATTAAATAAGTTAACCATCAATGTGACAGCAGTGCTCACTTGGTCCAAAATGCTTTCTCTGGTTAGTTACCATTTAGATCATTAGATATTCAGGCTACCTTGTCACAATGTTTTTTTCCTGAAAGAACACAATGAAAAAGACAAAAGATCACCTCCCAAATAATAGTTTGCGCTATCATTTACCTAACAACTTAAATATAGCATGCTTTGGTTTGAGACTATTTAAAGAGATAAATGCTCGTGTCATAAATGTTATAAAGGTTGCTTTTAGGACACCTGCAAATGCACTGTGGTATTTAAAATAGACTTATCCTTGCTGTCTTCTTAGGGATCAGGTCCTCAACCAGGTAAACTATATATTGTTCAGGTACCCGGTATCCAGGTACTTCTGTAAAGTTGGGTCTGCCTTCCCATTCTTTGAGTGAATTTTACTTTTCTTAGGTTAATCATTATTGTTTTCCACCACATGGAGTGACTGGATTGAAACAAGGGGAGTCAGGGATACCTCAAAGGTCCATCTTGCATAGCTTGGGCACCCCTCACACTCACTCAGACAACTGCTGTGTCAGTGGAGCATAAGATTCTACGTTACTTGGTCAACACCTGTACTGTACTCTGAAAAATCCTAGAGGGACACTGCCAAGAACTTTCTCCTTTTCTAAATATGATTGTAATGTTGACAACCCCACCCTATCTCTGAACTCTGATTCTTGCATAAAAACAGGTAATAAAGCTCTTACCCAGCCTTGCTGCTTACTTACTGAGAAAATTATGGGGGAAAAATAACACATGAACAAGAATGTCATCCAGCTCAAGGCACAAAATGAAACAAAACTGTCACTTAAAATATTTTTCTTCTCTCTCTATAGCCAAGAATGGTCATCAGAAAGAATGGTTTTCTTCCTTCACATGAAGTTAAGATGCAAGATATACTGTTTGTGGTGATTAGGGTTGGTTCTTGGGAAACCTGAGTGTGTACACAAACTCCCTATTCAAAGACCTTTATTCTTGAACTTAGATGATCAAGAAAGAGGGGAAAAATCACATTTGCTGAGCATTCTGCTTCATTCTTTGAATATTGTGCTATACATAGAAGTTCAAATTCTAATTAGAATTGTTTCCTTAAAGCTCAATCTAGTTTTATTTCCTCTGAATAATTAAGAATTTAGGAAAAATAATACTATGGTATTTTTCATCTTAGCAACTGTTATCACCACTCACTGGACTGCTCAAGCCATTATTCTAAGAATTATTTTTAATCAAATATTTACTTTCCCCCCTCTAGTCCATTACCTAGTCCAGTTAGCCCCCCTGACACTTGCCATTGAATAAATATTTACCCAATAGTCAATGAATCAGTTAGTTACTAGGATAGTCAATAATGTAGCTGGAACAAAAGAGCATAGTTTAAGACCAAGTCCCTTTCCCAAAGGAAGATGAAAATTGTGCAATGGAGCTTTCAACTAGGAGGTCATAGTCAAGAAGAATCAAGACTGTTAAACAAAGCTCTGTCCAGCTTGGGGCATAAAATAGTCAAATCTATAGACAGTTATAATTCCAGAAACTTGCTAAACAGACTACAAGAATTCCCACCAATTACCCTCAGTACTTTAGCAAATTCTCATTATCTATAATTTCTTATAGGTGGTGTTGATAAATTAAGGGAGATTTCTAGACACTGTGTGTCCTGCGAAGTTCCTTTCCTCCATATAATTGGGAGGCAGATATAGGACATCACGGAGGATGTTGCCAAGAGTTCCCAGCATGGGCAAGCAGCTGGGAGTGTTAGCAGGTTCAATCTCTATACAGAGTGGCTGGATGCATAATTCCAGAACAGGGCACATGTCAATAATCACACTGAAAGCATTTTGATCTTTTATGTTATACTAGAGGCCCGGTGCACAAAAATTTGTGCACTTGGGGGGTCCTTCAGCCTGGCCTGTGCCCTCTTGCATTCTGGGACCCCTCAGGGCATGTCCACCTGCTGGCTTAGGCCCGCTCCCTGGGGGATTGGGCCTAAGCTGGCAGTCAGACATCCCTCTGGCAGCCCGGGAGCCTTGAGGGATGTCCACTTGCCAGTGGGGAGCAGGCCTAAGCTGCAGTTGGACATCCTTAGCTCTGCTGAGGAGGCGGGAGAGGCTCCTGCTACCACCGCTGTGCTGGCAGCCGTCAGCCTGCCTTGTGGCTGAGCAGAGCTCCCTCTGTGGGAGCACACTGACCACCAGGGAGCAGCTCCTGCATTGAGCGTCTGCCCCCTGGTGATCAGTGT
>NW_005871048.1:51346010-51436457 GCF_000147115.1 Myotis lucifugus | reverse complement strand
CAGTGGATAGAGCGTCGGCCTGCAGACTGAAAGGTCCCAGGTTCACCTTCCAGTCAAGGGCATGTACCTTGGTTGTGGGCAAATCACCAGTGGGAGGTGTGCAGGAGGCAGCTGATCAATGTTTCTCTCTCATCCATGTTTCTAACTCTCTATCCCTCTCCCTTCCTCTCTGTAAAAAATCAATAAAATATATTTTTAAAAAATCAGGTGATGACTCCACAGAATCAATGGGGGTCTAATACTAATGAAAACAAGCATCCTTCTATGATTAAACTAGGTGTTTTCAAACCAGCCTTCCAAGAGGCAAAACTGGCTTCTGTCATAAGTGAGCATAAAGAGGCTGAAAAGCAAAAGCAGAGGAGTGGGCTGTGGGATGGGGAGGTGTAAATACAATTGTCTTCTGAAGTAAAGCTTGTTCCAGCTCATCTGCCCATGAAATTTTGGGAAATAATCTAATCTGTCATAAATATTGCCCAGGAAATGCATGTTCGTTTTTGTATCTCAGTTGTTACCCCTGCTCTACTTTTGGTTGCATATTTGTTATAATAAATTAGCAAGCATAATTTTCAACTAAGTATTACAAATCATAAAAGATTACTTTTTAGTTTTTAATCAATAAGCAGTTTGTGGACACCAAAATAATGAACATATTGAAAAATAATGTTCAGTTTTCATGAAGCAGTTATCTTTAACATTTACCCTTAAATTGTGTTACATTGGGTCTACCCTAGATAGCACTTTAGAATAATGGAGAAAATTGCTTAGTGTACTTTCAGCAAATGATTGACAATACTGTCTCTTGTCCATAAGTCAAAGCTTGGGGAGAGATGTTATTAGCCATGGTGCATCCTTGTCTTTTCTCCATATGTCTTGAACTTTTGTATCATTGTCTTTTGGTGACAATCTGGCAATAAACCACAACAATTTATGTCAATCTCTTATTTTTTCTCTCTGTTCTAGTTTAAATTGCTTTATATTTTCCTTTATTATATTTATTACAAAATATAAAATACACTGGCAGTAGCATTATAATAATGTTACATGCACATGGATATTTTACTGTGCAGTTTCTTAGTATAACCCACTAACTTAGTGTTTGTTTACATATATATCTTTTAATGACATTATAGCTCCATATTTTGTTTTTACAAATTTTTATTTGTCAAATATTTCCTAAAGGTGATTTATTTTTACATCCCCCTTCGGTGACCAATTATAACAGCTTTATTTGTTTCTTATAGCATTTGAGGTTGGCTCCTTGGCAAGCAATTCAACAATCAGAACTCAGAATAAAAAATAGAATAGCATGTGATTTTTAATCACAAATAACATTAAATGTGTTTCTAATTTTCCTGCCAGGTTTTAGCTGAATACATAATAACCTTTACATGAACTTACCTCATTAATCTTATGGGAAAAATATAGCTACTTCATGTGTGGAATTGAGGAAAAAATTACTAAGATCCTTCCCCACTCTTGAACACTCACCTCTCAAAGAATGGACCAGTCTAAGAGGTACAAGATAAATAGCAGTATTTTCATTTCTGAAAGTAGCTTCTTAGTTAACTCAATTTCTTTGTGCTATGAAATGGGACAGCAGATATGGTAGCTCCACCTCAAATATGGCTGCCAGTCAACTCATTACTGACATTCCTCTTTAAGTGGTTTTGGGCTCCTCAGAGAAGACTTCCGATAAATGAATGTGTGATCATTGGTTGAATATTCACTTTCATCTTTTGATTGTGAAGCAGAGAGATACCAATTTGAAAAATTTAGGTTGAAAATTAAATTTTAAAATCTGCAAATATTTCTTTATTACCTGGTAGCCTTCTGTATTCTTGGGAAATGTCCTATCAACGCTTTCCTGTGTTATTAAGCATTATTGCATAGTGATGGTTGGGGATGGTTCAAGTCAAACTTAACACTATTCTGTGGAGGGAGTGATCCTCCTTAATCTTTAATAAAAGCATGTCAAACTCAAAGGCTAACACAGGCCAAATAAACAAGGTTTAACTTTATGTGGGTCGCAAAAAAACAAAAGTTTTAATTTTCATAGAAACGTACGTTTATTTCGATAGAGACATGCTGAAAACAAAGGGCTGAAATAAATGAGTAATTTTTAACATAAAATAATAGAAAATTTTAATAAAAATAATATTTTTATTGAACATTAACTTACCAGACACTGAATAACTGCACAAGCTAACAAGTGAAACACAAATATACCTATTTTTCTTGTTCTCTGAAAGTGATATATTTCCTGTTGCACACACCAAAGAAATCAGTCCAAGACTAATGACGTGGCAATTGGCTGCTAAAATATTCGCTGCTAGTATTAGTGGAGAGAAATGGTGCACCTGCAAATGAGGAGCATAAGTAAAATGAATGCAACACAATTATAGTAATCAGTCATTAGCGAACATTGTAGTTCGTTATTAGTAATTATATATAACAGGATATTGTAAAAATCAAGTTACAAAAAATTTATTAAAATGTTTCTTATATACCATTATATTGGCTGGGCTGCAAAAATATTTATTGTGAACTGCATGGGGCCTGTGGGCCATGAGTTTGACTTGCTTTAATAGGTACCCCAGATACTGCCAGCATCTTCTTCATCTGATGCAAAACTCCTACAAAATTATCAAGAAAAAGATTTTGTTCTTCTTGCTTAGATTGACAAGCTCATTTTGTATATTTCTGACTACATTCTGGTCACACCAGTGATGAGGGAGGTTAAGAACTTAAAATCCAAAGCTTTGAACCTCAACAAAAATGATACAAGAGGTGAATGAGAAAGAAAGGTCTATCATCTTTTCATTTTAAATAAGTACATTCTGTTCTTGATCTTATCTGACAAGATTGTGCAGCTGTTAAGAAAATTTTAAGAACTTCTACTTACAGCTTCTTGTATTAATCAAGAAAAATATGTTCAAATTGGATAAAAATATGATTGCCGCCAAAATTGACAAGAACATCTGGAGAAAGTCTTAGTTCTCTCCTGAAGGCACATGGCTTCAATATTAGCAGGCAGATGAAGGTTGAAAGAATCAAAGAGATGTTGAAAAATTAAAGGCAGTCCACTGGATTCCTTTTCTTTAACATGTTTTGGATGAAGACAAAATCCATTAGGGTAGAGACCATTTCTTGTTTATTTTGTGATCCCTAGTGCATAGCCTCAGATGACAGTCAAGTGGGACTCAACCATGAGTGTCTAACTGATGAAATTAATAGGAAAAGTTGAGATGAGATGGTATCATTTGAATAACTATTTGAAGGGAGACAGGGAGAGAGCCACTTGGGAATGAGCCTTTCGGGCAGAGGGAGTGATGCCCCCAAAACCCCAGTCTGGGCCTTACCAATGGGTTCCAAGATGTGCCAGGAGGCAGGAGTGCTTGCCCAAAAGCCAGTGAGTGGACAGATACAGCTGATGAGACCAAAGAGGTACAGGAAAGGCCACATCCATTCTGTATATTTATAGCTCAATCTTAAATGTCCACACCTAAACCCTTCATTTTACCCCCAAACCTGTTCCACCTATGGCTTTTCCACATCATCCATGATAGTTGCCTCTACTAAATATCTTGGCAGCATTTTCCTTTTTCTCATACTTCTCTTCTAAATTGATCAGAAATCCTATTGGTTGGACCTTCAAAATACATCCCTCAGGCCTCACTGTTCCCACTCTGGCCTCAGACACCATCTCCTCTAGGTACATTTGAACAGCCTCTGAACATATCTCCTGGCCCTACTCTCATTGTGACCTTCTATCTGCTCTGTCCCTTAGAGTCTCTACACAGATAAGTTCTTTTAAAATGTTAACTAGATCATGTCAAGTCCCTGTTCACAGCAACATGGCTCCCATTTCCCTCAGATCAAAAAGTCAATGTCTTGCCCTATCCGGTTTGGCTCAGTGAATAGAGTGTCCGCCTGTGAACCAGAGTCCTGAGTTGGATTCCAGCCAAGGGCATGTACCTTGGTTGCAGGCTCCTCCCCAGCCTGGGCCCTGGTCGGGGTTCGTGCAGGAGGTAACTAATCAATGTGTTTCTTTCACATCGATGTTTCTCTCTTTCTTTCCCTCTCTCTTTCACTCTCCATAAAAATCAATGGAAAAATATCCTTGGGTGAAATTTAACAACAACAACAAGACAAACAAACAAACAAAGTCAAAGTCCTATAAGGACCTGCAAATCCCTACATGATCAATCAAGATTCCAGCAGAAAACAAAGGCCACACTCAGATTAGAATAATTTAAGGAGGGTTAAATCAATGGGCTCTTTACAAATGGTGTAGTAGTTGAGTAGGAAAACCTCAGAAAATGAGGGATGTGCTGAGCTAGGAGCAGAAGTCTGATAGCACCCTGTGGGAGGAGGGTGGAGTGGGGAGGGCAATGGAGAGAGTTGCCTTGATAGAGTTCATAGCTTTCAGAAGGGGTGCCAGCTGAAGACAAAAGCCTTGCAGTGCAAAAGCTGGAACCTAGGAACCCAGAAAGAAACAAGAGGGTAGGGGAGCATAGATGAGGCTTGAGGAGCAGTGGGCAGGGTGGAGGGGATGGATGGCTGATCTAGATGAACAAGCAAGGACTTGGCTCTGACATTACCTTCTTCACGTTCACGGTGCAGCAGTTGTGCTGGGTTCCTTGACTGGCTGGAGTCCTGCCTAATGGCCTTTGCATTGGCTGTTTCCTAGGCCTGAACATTCTTCCTCTGGATGTCTTCAGGGCCACATGGTTGACTAGTGTAACTTTCTCAATGAGGGCACCAACCTACTGTCGTTTAAGTTGCCAATTATTCTCTTTACTCACCCTGTCCAGCCCCTCATTTCTACTCTTTCTTGATATGCTCTGATTTTGCTTTTCTCCCCTGAGTTTTTATCAACTCATAAAGTCATTATGAAATATGCTAATTGGTTATGTTGATTGTTTATCATCAGCCTCCCTATGTTAGGACATTTTCCCATGGATGGATCTGAGCATCTGGATCAGACTGTGTCATGGAGTGGACAGTCCATCAGGTGTGTTGAGTGAGTAAATGAGGATAATGAAGACTTACACTCCCTCAGGCACAAGTGAAGGTGCCCCAGTGTGTTCTCCACTGGTGTAGTGGTAACCTAAATTCTAGATGGAGTCAGAGGACAAACATCTCAGATCTCACTATACTGGAAAGGAATCCATTTCCCATGTATCTAAATATTTGGGTAATTTCATGAATAGACAGAGAACATCAGTGAATAAATATCATAATAAGTAGAATACATTTTAACCTTCACATGAAATTATAATGATAAAAATAATTTTAGGGAATTATAGCAAGCAGAATAGTGGCCCCCACAAAGCTGTCCATATCTGAGGTCTCAACACTTATGAATGCCTTACAAGGCAACAGGAACGTTGCTGATGAGATTAAGTAAAAGGTTTTGACATGGGAAGATGAGCCAAGGATGTGGGTACCTCTGCAAGCTAGAAAAGCAAGGACACAGATTCTCCCTTAAAGCCTCCAAACAGAGCACAGCCCTGCAAGCACCTTGGTTGTACCCCACTGAGACCCATTTTGGACTTCTGATATACACACCCATAAGATAATGTGGGTGCTGTTTATAGGCAATAAATGTGTGGTGATGTATAACAACAGCAACAGGAAAGTAATTCCAAAGGCAGAGAGGTATTTTGACTTAAGGCAGCATATGAGATATTAGAACATTTTTTTGCTCCTGAGTCAGGATCCTCAAGCATTCAATTCTGCCCACATTTGGCCAAATCTAGTCATTGTTTGGATACATAAAAAGCTTAATGGCAATCATATTTAATCTTTGCAATTTTTGTGGAGATTACAGTGGGCAAAATTAAAAAAAATAAATACCTTTGCCTATAATTTTGACTCTGAATGGAAATTAAAATACTCTCAAAACTTGTCAGTTTAATAGTAATAGAATTTAATTTTATTCACCTTACTCTTTCCAAAGACATACATATAGGTGTTATATCCACCACCGATTTCTTTATTCAATTAATCTCTGTCACCTACTTGATCATCATGCATGCATGAATGGCATCATGTAAAACTCTTAATCTTTAGCAATTATTGCTGTGAACACATAGCTATATTAATAGTTCTAAGTTTAGAAATATAATTCACTAAAAATATCACTGAACCTTTTAAGAAACTGACCACACATTTTAATAATGCTTCTATCACAGTAAATTCTAAATAATTAATAATTTATGATTCCAATTTTCTTTTGACACATATCCCAATTTTAATCTGTGAAATAACTGCTTGACAGAGTTGATTTCTTGAGCAAAGAAATGTCCATTTTACATTACTCTGGACTTTACTTGGAAAATAGTTTGGCTTCTTCTGCTCTGATTTGGGTGAGCAGAATGAATGAGTCCGTGTTGGTGGGAGTTGTTCTTTGCCCCTGTGACAGCAATCTAAATCCAGGTCAAAATTAGATTCAAATGGACTTTCCTATTACCTATTCTTCCCATCACAAATGTCTTTTCACAGGCCAAATGAGTTTGATTAAAATAAGTTCACAATTCTATTTCATTTGTATGTCTCTTATAGTTTTGTTTATTTTCCTTAATGAGGGTAAAAAATATTGGCCAGTTTGCAGTCAAATAAGCCAAAAAACTGGATTCTTTAACCTGCTGCTTTGTCCAATGAGGAGTTAGCTTCTGCTTGGGGATACGTTGATTCAGAAAATGATCAAAAATTACAAAAAATGCTATTGATTCCAAATTCATATGAGTTATGTCATTTAAGATTTCTGATTTCTGATAGTTGATAAATAATTCTTCTACTTAACTCATCTACGTGTTTGCCAAAAAACAAAAATTCATTGAAAAATGCAGCTTAAAGCACATTTTTAAGACAAGATAAAACAGACACTGCATTTTCAAACTCCTTTCCCTGAGAATGTTAGAAGGTTGCAGCAAGAATGGGGCTCAATGACATCTGTGCCAGTGCACACCTGTGCCAGTTTGTACACCTGATAAAGAATGCCCTTCTAGTTATGTTTACAGTTTTCACTCCTCAGTGTGAATGAGGGCCTCTTAGTGTTTCTGTCTTTCCCCCTCACTGGACACATGATCTTCCCATGTACTCACTCTCATGATTACCTTATTCTGTCTCAGAGTGTACAAACCATCTGTATGATAATGCCCCCCAAATTGATATCCTTAACTCCAAACTCTTTCATCAAAACACCTTACATTCACCCTCCAATATCTAATTTACATCTCAAGTTTAATTAAGCCACTTAGTTATTTTTTAAATAATTTTATTGATTTCAGAGAGGAAGGGAGAGGGAGCGAGAGATAGAAACATCAGTGATGAGAGAGAATCAGTGACTGGCTGCCTGCACACGCCCCACATTGGGGATCTAGCCCACAACCTGGGCAAGTGCCCTGACCTGGAATCAAACCATAACCTCCTGGTTCATAGGTCCATGCTCAACAACTAAGCCACAGCAGCTGGGCAAGCCACTTAGTTAATTGAGCTAATTCTCAACAAGGAGATTGAGCCCTGGTCTGTCCCTGGTCAGGGAAGTGAGGCTGTCTGGGGAAAGGGACCAGCAATTTCACTGCAGGGACAGGAGAGTATGAATTTACATAAGCTTGGAGGATTTCAGTCTTCACCTCACAGTGGCTATCATTCCTCAAACACCAAAATAAACCTAAAGGCATGCATGCTTTTCTACAAAAGTCCATCTTTAAGAATAGTCAACTATTCTCTACATCCACTCTGCCAATAAGACTGCTGTTCTCTAACCCTACTCGTGAGGATGTTCAGTCCCTTCATCTGAGTGTTCCCTGCTCAAGTGAAGATAGAGGGTGCTGGTCACAGCTGTAGAAGAAGAGACAGGCCTTCTCCAGATGCTCAGTGTTCATTAAGCCAACATCTTCTCATTCAGAAAATATTCAGCAGCTACTTTATGCAAAAAAAAAACGTTAAATAGTGTTTGGCTATGGAAATAAAGTTTAATAAATTAAATTAAGAGTCTTTACCTTTGTACACTAAAGGAAAAACTGGAAGAGAAAAAAGTTTAATTTACATTTGCTCTTTAAAATGTCAATCATAAACATCAATATCATAAACTGAAGTATCCCATGTGTATGTTTAATTCTAATGGAAATAATGTGAACTAATTTTGCCAAAAGAGCTCTTTAATTATCTCTATTGGAAAAACTTCAGCAAAAGGCAAAGTTCAAATACTAAGCTAATTTATAGTGGTTGAGAAAAGCTTAATGCCTAAAAATGGTGAAATAAATTTAGATTTATTATGGGTAATAATGGATAATCACAACCATTCCAATATATTCCATGATGGCATAGCATTACATAAGCTACATTATATTTATTATGAACATCTGGCATACTGTACACTATTCAGATAACTTTAATTAAACCAGCCCCCAAGCTCCCATATAATGCGATGGAGATTCTGAAGAGGCAGAGAATAGCCGAGTGTGTTCAGGAATGACTCAGCCTTAGAGGCTGTCACATTCCAGGTTAATAACTGCTCCTTTTATACAATCAGGACAGAAGATAATAGTTTGCTGAATACCTTTCACTTCAGACCACTGAATACCTTTAACTTCAGACCAAGTCCTATAACCTCTCTTACATAATTCCCAGTCTAGTCACCTAACATCAATGTGCTACAAACATCCCATTCACTGATTGTGGCATCTGTTGGATTTTGTGCACAGAAAATCATGAGCTGAAAATCATGAGCTTCTCTTTTTTCTTCCACTAGTGGTGTTGCCATAGGTGTGTGAGTAGGCAAGGAGAGGCTGCTACTGCACACTGTCTTCTCACTCACTGACTTGTGGAAGGAAGGAGGGTGCAAGAACAGGGGTAGCTGTGGGAGGGAGGCCTGGCAGTGGATATGACTGAGAGATTTCTAAGCAATAGGTATTTCCTAAATCCCACTACATGCCTAACACTCTTCAGGTCTGGAAATATAGCAATGAACAAAATCAACACAAATCCCTCCATATTGGAACTTGCATTGTAGTGGGGAGAAATAAATTAGGATGTTTGTTACTGAAAAGTGCTAAGAAGAACAAGAAAGTGGAGAAAGAAGACGGAAAATGGGAGAAATTGAAATGATAGATGGAGGGGTCATAAGATGATGTCTGAGAAAGATTTAGGACTTGGAAGCAAATTATTTAACACCCACACACATACATGTACACACACTTAAACACACACATTCACACATATGTATTAATAATACATTCACATGTACATATACATGTATATTCACACACAAATATATGCACATATGCATACATAGATATGTGAACACACATGGGTATACATATATGTACACATAGAGTTACATATATTCACATGCATGCACACACATGCACACATACCCAGGCAATTATACATGTGCATATATATACATACAAGACATGCATGCACATACACAGGTTTCAGTAGATCTTAAGGATCATTATAAGAAAATATAAAAGGCTTTGAGGAACAAGTCTTGGTACATGTTCTCCTAGATAAAGAGAGAAGCAAACTTTCTAGCTTTCCTTAAAAATAAAATAACACTTTTCCCAAAAGCAATCTACATAAAAACCTCTATGAGGTAGAGAGAGAGCATGAGCCCTCTGATGGAAGCATAGACAGAGACCAAGCCAGGTCACCTTAGATTCCCAGGGTCCTCCATATCCTAGTTATGAAAAATACCACTTGTAAAATTAACATTTTCCTCTTTAGTTGCATTTTTCCTAAAAAGATTTAAAAGAAGAGACCTGTGGGATACAATTGACAGCAACATCCATCCAATCTATAAAATAATAAGATTTTGAAAGGTATCCTAGAGCCCCTAATATTAGGACAGCACAAATAGGCATTTATTGTATTTTAATAGTCATCTAGTTCAGTTTATAATGTTGTTTGATGTTAAAATGTCAAAGTATAAGGAAGTTTGAGGGTGGTTTGAGCCAAAGACACAAACATTGTAAATTATTATCCTATATAATAAAAGCCTAATATGCTAAGTGTCCAATCCTCCAGTCGGCTGTCCAACCAATCAAAGCATAATATGCTAATGATATGCTAAGGCCACTCAACCACTCGCTATAACGTGTACTGACCACCAGAAGGCAGACGCTCTGACTAGTAGGTTAGCTTGCTGCTGGGGTCCAGCCATTTGGGACTGAGTGAGATGGGCTGGACATGCCCTGCAGCCCTCCCGCAGTCTTTCCCCCACTGGCCAACCTCCCACATCCCTCCCTCTTGCAATCAGGGACCCCACTGGGGATTTTGGAGAGCTGGTTTTGGCCAGTGGAATGACCAGTTGCTATGGCACACACTGACCACCAGGGGGCGGATGCTCAATGCAGGAGCTGCCCCCTAGTGGTCAGTGTGCTCCCAGAGTGGGAGCGCCACTCAGCCAGAAGCCAGGCTCATGGATGGCAAGTGCAATGGTGGTGGCAGGAGCCTCTCCCACCTCCACAGCAGTTAGACATCCCCCAAGGGCTCCTGGACTGCGAGAGGGCACAGGCCCAGCTGAGGGACCAACCCCCTGAGTGCACGAATTTCGTGCACTGGGCCTCTAGTTTAGAATAAATTTGCACAATTGATGTTCACTAAGATGTATAACTAATGAATCAACTTTGAAATTGTTCCAAACAATTAAATAAATACTATATATATATATATATATATATATATATATATATATATATATATATATAATTTTTTAAATATATTTTATTGATTTTTCACAGAGAGGAAGGGAGAGGGATAGAGAGCTGGAAACATTGATGAGAGAGAAACATCGATCAGCCGCCTCCTGCACACCCCCCATTGGGGATATGCCCATAACCAAGGTACATGCCCTTGACTGGAATCAAACCTGGGACCCTTCAGTCCACAGGCTGACGCTCTATCCACTTAGCCAAACCGGCTAGAGCTATAATTTTTTTTCTTTTGCTGATGTATTTTTTCTATATTGATTAAGGTATTACATATGTGTCCTTATCCCCCCATTGCCCCTCCCCCCTTCCCCCCACTTATGCCCTCACCCCTCTGGTGTCTGTGTCCATTTGTTAGGCTTATATGCATGCATACAAGTCCTTTGGTTGATCTCTCCCCCTTACCCCCACCCTCCCCTACCTTCCCTCTGAGGTTTGACAGTCTGATCAATGCTTCTTTGTCTCTGGATCTGTTTTTGTTCATCAGTTTATGTTGTTCATTATATTCCACAACTGAGTAAGAGCATGTGATACTTATCTTTCTCTGACTGGCTTATTTCACTACTATAAATTATATAAAAATCTTTAAAGAAAATTTAAAAGCATTATTATTTTAAATATCAGAGAAATGAATCTCAAAATACTGTCTGCTGCGATTTAAGTATGTCTTACAAGGCTATAAAATATTATTAAATCCCATTATCCAAATTCATACTCTCATGTTTCAGTCATTTTAGGACATGCTCTCATTGTGTGTGAAATATTTGCTGGTGAGGCAAAGGAAATGTCTACCCATGTGATAATAAACAGGAAAACACAAAATCTGAGTCACATTTTAGTTCACCCATTTAATTGTTATGCCCTTCTACTGACTAAGACTCTTCAACTAAAAGTAAAGAATGTGATTTCAGTCTCCTCCAGACTACAGCTGTATCTAATGAAACACTTCTTTGTGAGAAGGCCTAATATGTGTTGCTATAATAAATGGTGTTGAACTGAGTAACATAAAAATGCAAAGCCAATTGCTTTTGTTGTCTATTATTGCATTAAAAGACACAGAAAAACTTAATGATTTATAACAATGATACTCCAAAACTTAATGATTTATAACAATGACTTATTTCTCATGGTTCTTTGGGGTTATTGAGAGGTTCTTCTGCTTCACATGGTGTTTGCTGGAGCATTGGGGTAGCTAGAAGGTCCAAGTTTGCTCAGTTCCCAAGGCTGGAAGTTTGTGTGAACTGCCAGCTGGAAGCTCAGCTGGAACTACTAGTATAAGCTGAGGGCTTCAGTTCTTCTCCATGTGGGTCTCTCCATATGCTACTTGGGCTTCCTTACAGCATGGCAGCTGGGATCAAGAAGGGCTGTCCCAAATGTAAGAGGGGAAACAGGATCTTAAAACCATTCTCAGAAAACATACAAGGTCAATTCCACAACTTGGTTTAAACAGGTCACCAGACTAGCCCAGATACAAAGGGCAAGAAAATAGATTCCTTCTCTTTATCAGAGAAATTGCAAAGAATGTGAAGACATTCTTAAGCCACCATAGCCATTAAATACTATTATAATTTTCTGCTAGTTTTCTTCTGGATATTATCTGTAGAATAAGGGATATTTGGTTGTGTACTCCAAGGCCTAGTAAGGGTCCCAATGTGAAAGGTTAGCTTCATTCTTAGTTTTATAAATAAAAGGGATATAATTTATTATATAGAAAATATTAATTAATAATATTTTATTTATATACTTAATGTCCCATATTATATTCCCCATGTGGCGATCTGCTAACTTAAAATTTAAAATTAACTAATTTGTTTTCTCAACATGCTATAAGAATATATTAACAGGCTTTATAATGGCATTATACTATAAAGTAAAAACATTTTAAATATATATAAAATAGAAAACAAAACAACACTAGAAAAGAACAAGGTTGGCAGTTGAGAAGAACACACATGTAAAACTGCATGACATAAATATAAATAAACTTACAAAGGGTTGGGCACACATTTGTTTTGAGGTTTCTAGCAGTCAATAGAAAAAAAAAAGTCAGTCTCTTCATGGTCTTTGCACCAAAGAAAACACAAAAAAATATAGACAAAATAGTAGGGAGAAACAAGACTAGTCCTGATTGTAAAACCAGAAAACAATTTTTGGTGGCAGCAGTGTGATTCAACAGAGAAGATTTCTTAAAGGTCATTAGGATGGGAGTCCAGGATAATGCCACATTTAATAATCTCAGCAACATCCTCAAAGTCAGTATGATGAGTATCCAACAATTCTATCTAGCACAGTTGCATGAGAAAGGCCGGGAACTCCACTCAAAGTTCAATAGAGGATAATGTTTCTCAGGAGTTCAACATGATATAATCTAGTGAACCAGCCTTGCTAAATTGACTTAAACCAAGGGTAAGTTTTAGACTGCTCCAAGAATCACTGCACTTGAAACTTCTCAAGCATCCTCTCTAAGTATTTCTTCTTTCTCTTGAAACTTTGATAGAGCTTCAATGGCAGGGAGGCTAAAAGGCAGATAAGTAAATACTAGGACACAGCTATTCAATTTTCTCTGTTAAATAAATTCTAATAATTTATTAAAGAGAGTTTTGAAGAATAAAAACTGAAGTATCTTATACAACCTCAGGACCCAACTGGGAGAAACCTTGCTTTTACTCAGAGGGAAGTCTAAGGTTACCTACAACAGGGTTGGGATATTAGTTAATTACTGCTGACCAGTTTATTTTCTGCAAGAAAGTTCAGTCCTTTGTCACACTTTATAAACATTTAGGTATTTTTTTTCTCTATTTCTTCCTCTCTCAATTAGATAATTTCTTTCTTATCCTTGTCTTTATTGATTCATAGGTATTTTTCATATGACTGGATTTCCTTGGATTGCACAATTGAAACTTTGTAAGGTTGCTTCCTTCTTTCTTCAAAGAGCTACTTACAATGCCGAATAAAACAAGATTATTGTTTTACTGGTGTGTAATAGATTTTCCCCATAATAATTCATGTATAACAACCCTAATAATCCTTAACAAATTTACTACTCTTCTTTTATTAGGTTTGTAATTTTAATTCTAACGATCAAGTTTACTTAGAACAAGAACTACTTATAACTTCAATGTATAATTGAGTTACTAATGAAGCATAGAGCCCATTTCTTACAAAATCATGTTTGTTGAAGACGACTTCTGAAATAATCCTTAATGGTCCCGTGCTTCCTGATATTCACCGACATGTATAATCCTCTCTTCCTGAGTGAGAACTGAACTACTGTGTTGCTTTTCACTCATAAAATATGATAATATCGAGTGGATATAGGTGGTGACTGGGTTCCAAATATTGTGATATCAATCTTTTTAGCAGACTCCATTTCATGTTGCCTTTGGTGAAGCTGGCATGTTGAAAAGTCCCACAGGGCAAGGAACTGAGAAGGACTCTGGTCAATGCAAGCAAGAAACTTAGACTTTTGTTCTCAGTTGAACAGCTCACAAGAAAAAAGAATCCTGCCAATAACCACATAAGTCATCTTGGAAACAGATCCTTCCCCAGTGAAGTCTCGATGAGTCCTTTTCCCTGGCCAACACCTTAACACAGCCTGAGAGAGACCTGAAGCAAAGGACCTAGCTGATGGATGCCCAGATCCTTGACCCGCAAACTCTCTAAGTCGTGCTGTGTGTTCTAAGCCACTAAATTTTGCAAAATTTGTTATTCAGCAATGGATAAACAATACATTCTCATGCTTGTAACTTTATTAGCTTCATTTAAAATCAATTTTTTTTAGAAAAAATTTATAAAATGTAGTGTTTTCCACACACTGGCAGAGATTTAAGGAAATATTTTATTGAATTGTTGCATATGGTAATGTTTATTCTGAATACTCTGAACTAAAAAATGTAATAGTTTAATGTCATTTGTCAGCAGTAGATGCATATGCTTAATTTAGAGCTTCATAGATACCACATTTTCCCAGATAAAAATTATTAAGTCTAATGGATTTGTTTGTAGAATTACTGTGCTGAAGGAGAATAAACCACAGGTCAATTAGATTGGTGAATGTTGTTTTCTTTTTTTTATTTATCATGTTTGTGTGTGTGTGTATTTCTCTAAAAAAAACAATGTTTCAAAGTTATCTGGGTTTATATTGACAACATATGGGGTAGAAAAAAAATGAAAAGACCATATCTTTATCTCTGGAAGATGTGTCCCTGGCTGACTTTCCTGTTCAAGTGTTAGTGTGCATGGTAGACATCTGTAAGGGACTAAACAGCACACTTTCAGAAGTCGTGTCACAGTGGCCAGTGGCAAACCACTGAACCTTTTCTACAAAAAAGTATGGTTTAGTTTTAAATAGTATGTCATAAGACTGTCGTATAGAAGAATTCCACATACCTTATGTAAAAGGCACCCCCTTTTGAAGGTGGAACTTCACCTTCCTCTCCTTGAGTGTGGCCTGGACTCACTGAATCCCTTCCAAACAGTAGAGTCTGGAAAGAAAAACAGCAACTTCGAGTGGAGAAACTTGGGGAAGCCACCTGAACCGGGTGCTCTAGGTTGACAGACCAGGATGCCATATGGCTGCCCTGAGCCCCCTGATGGGAGGTGATGAACAGGAACCTCAGCTCTGTGGTCTTCCCCTGCAAATCTATAACAGGAAAACATCAGTCTGACCCAAGCTGAGGTTCACATAACAAAATACTACTCCAATATTCATCAGAACTCTCAAAGTCATGAAAATAAGAGAAGATGGAGAAATGATTAGACATCAAAGGAGACACAGTGAATAAGACGTAGTATGAGCCTGGACTGGATCCTGATACAGAACAAACATCAGTGAAAAAGTCAGTGAAGTGCAAATACAATCTGTGGTTTAGTTAATAGTATTGTATGAATATAATTTTCTATGTTTGACAAATCTGATGTGGTTATGAAATATGTCAACATCAGGGGAATCTGAGTGAGGGGCATGCAGGAACTTTGTGCTGTCTTTGTAACTATTTTCTAAATCTAAACTTAATCCATAATAAAACCTTAAAATAGTGCGTCATGTTAGCTGCTTACACTAATTGAAAGAATGAGTAAAAATCCAACTGTGTTGTTTAAGAATAAAGTATGGAACTCTTCCTAACTGCCTTGTCCAATTCAAACCAGTTTTAGTTATGTATTAATTTAGCATGCTTAAATAGTTTTAAAAAATAACATTTGCAACTAAAGACATAGCCTGGAACAATTATTGTTTGGTTTAGAGATTAACACACAGCAAAACAACATGACTTTAATGCCTCCAGACACACCTTACTGGAAATATTCTAGCTTTTTGGTTTAATTAAATTGAGTTGGAAGCAAAGGCACTTTATTACATGTCTGATAAAATATCCAGGAGGCTTCAGAGTTCATTTTCTTGTGCTGTTTTGTGATGATCATCAGAAGATTGCAGATTTAAGCCCAAACCCAACAATGTTAAGAATCCTGACTGAGGCTAACCACAGTTACATAAATAAGACAATTAATCCATTGAACACAAAATTCATTCACATTTTTTCTTTTTTTTTTCTTTTATCAACTGTTTAAGTTATTTATGGTTCTTGCTGAAAAGGCCTAATACCTGTGGTTAGTGATCATCGTTTAGGCCGCCTTCCAGATGGCATCTTTGACCAACAGGGAAATTTGAGAAGCAGCCCACATAAACCACTTATTTCAGCCTGAAAATCCCAGCCATTGTTTTGTTAGGAACTCAAGTCTAGTCTATGTCAGTATATAAATGGACTTTACTAACTGAAGCCCATCTGGACTTTGCATTCTATTACATTCTTACAATGCAGTTTAATCACCCTTGAATCTCTCTTTAAATTGATCATCACCGTATCGCCATACTTTGGAGCAGGCCCAGGGGGCAGAGATGCTACTTGATTTTCTTAACTAAAAACAATCAAAATGTGTCATTGATCCTAACTTTCATATTGTGAGGAACAGTCAACACAAAGCCATGACTCTTATAAACTGCCTGTCATCAATGAATTACTTATAACATAATATATTAAGTATTAAGTAATGGGACAAAAATATGTAATTAGGTTGGTGTAGACACATCTATTTGTTTATCTTTTCTCCAGTTTTATTGCAATATAATTGACATATAAAATTAAGATATTTGAAGAGTACATTGTGGTAATTTGATAGACATATACATTGTGAAAAGATCCCCACTACCCATAAATGAATACATCCATCACCTCACATATTTACACATTTTTTGTTGAGGATAGTTAAATTATACTCTCTTAGAAAATTTCAATTAAACAATATAGTGCTATCAATTACAGTCACCATGTTTTACATTGGACTCTTAGAGCTCATTCATGTTAGAGCTAGAAGTTCCTACCCTTTTATGAACCTCTTCTTATTTTTGCCAACCCTTTTGCCTCTGGCAACCACTTTTCTACTCTCTGTTTCTTTGAGTTTAACTTTTAAAAAATTCCACATATAAGTGAGATCATGTACACTTTATTTTTCTCTGATTTATTTTACTTAGCAAAATGTCCTCCAGATTCATTCATGCTGTTGAACATTACAGGATTTCCTTCTTTCTCAGGGCTGAATAATATACCATTGTATGTATGCGCCACATTTTCTTTATCCTTCCATCTGTTGATGGGCACTTAGTTTATATACATATCTTTGTTATTGTGAGTAATCCTGCAAATTCATGGGAGTGAAGTCATCGCTTTGATATCCTGTTTTCATTTCCTTTGGCTATATACCCAGCTATTTTTAGAGGAATCTCCATACTGTTTTTCTTAGTAGCTGCACCAACGTACATTTGTACCAATAGTGAAGTACATTTAAATTTATCAAGTTTAAAGTAGGATGTAATATTCAGCAATTTTAAAATTTTAATTGAGGTATAACTAAAGAAATTATAACATCTAATAAGTAGTGTAATTGTGCAGATTAAACCTTTCCTTTGTGCTTTTTAATTTCATAATTAAGTTATTGCACTTATAAAAGTATTTAAGGGTTTTACAGAGATTACTGAATTTAGAATCATTGTGCAGAATAACATAAAGTTAAATGACCTATTTAAGTCCCCGATAAAGGCCTTATTCTCTAGAATAGATGGTTTCAAAGCCCTTAGGCACAAAATTAAATAGACCAAGGAAATAATAGATTCAAACATATACGTTGACATAACTGATGGATCTGACAGTCTTTCATATCAATTTTTCTATATTTCTTTCAAAAGTCTTAGAGGTAAATTAAATACTCTCTGATTGTTGAGCAAAGCTTTAAAAACTAAGATAGTGCCCTATATTCCTGGTTAAATTTTAATGGCCCATTTCATTAACGCATTATATAACCCATTCTCCTCCCTATGAAGAAGTCAGACATGCGTTGACTGAATTGCCACCACAGTTGTAATTGCAGGTGCCTAGATTGAGCAACTTCACACTGAAGAATATTTTCCAAAAAATGGCACAGAACTTATCAAATGCATATCTAAGTTTTCTGAATTATTCATGTTATAAAAATATCGTCCTCATCTATGGAAGTGTGCCCCTGGGACAAAACTTTTAATAAGAGTGTGTGTTCCTTATGCACCTTCTAATTGTTCAATAGTATGAAATCCCAGACTGTCTTAAACCTGTAATAATTTGTTTAATTGCCTCTTCTGGAGAGAAATGTTTCCAGTAGGCAAACTGGACTCTCCATCTTTCCAGTTGAGAAAAATCATAAAAGAAAGCAAAACAAAGTAATTATACTAGTATCAAAGGAATTAGCCTTATGACATGTTCCAATAACTTGGTTACAACATTTTAGCTGCTTTCGGTGGGTTTTCTGTGCTGGTATAAAGTTAGAGGGTAGTGTGTTTAAAGCAGCATCTCCATGAATTTTCTGCCACAATAGCTTTATCAGATTTTGGTTGAAATATACAGAGTGAGAGCTCTTATAACATCCAAGTGACGCCCTCCTTCGCTCCTCCTATGGTTAATAATCAAAACAAGAAGAGGAGTAAGAAGAGAGGTACCCAAGATTCATTCCAGAAGGTTCAGATAAATTATCTTCATACACAACATGGTCTCCTGGATAGGATCCTGGAATAGCAAAAGGACATAAGGGGAGAAACTAGTTACAGCTCAATAAATTCTGCAGTTTAATTCAGAGTAATGTACCTCTGTCAGTTCCTTGGTTGTGACAAATAAACCATGGTGAGGTAACATGTTAATAATGGGGAAACCTGGGTGTGCAGTATATGGGAACTCTGTCAGCTTTGCCACTTTTCTGTAAATCTATAAAATTATTCCAAAATAAAAAGTTCACTCAAGAAAAAAAAACACAAACAAAAAACTAGGAAGTTTCAGTGGTATAGAAACACCCACAGTGAACAGGTCATGCAGGGATATGGTGATACTGAGCAACTGTTTACCCAAATATCCTCACCTGAACTCCTTGCCCAAAAATGAATAAAAAGGGAATTACAGTTAGAAATTATGCTGCAACCTCTACCGAAACATCTACTAGTAGCCTATAAAAAACAAAATCAACAAAATTTAACATTGTCTACACAGCAAAACACTATACAACACATAGGGAATGAAAAATGGTGATGTCCATAAACTCAAAAATATAAATAAGGATTCACTAAATATCCAAGTTCAGTGTTGATAAATTCATGTACTGGTTGTTTTTTAGGACCTATTTTAAGTTTGATTACATTTGAGAAGGGATTAATAGATTTAGAAACCCCAGCAGTAGAAGCTTGCATAAGGATAAATGGCCATGTAGATATAGTGGTTTATCTTGAATAGGTCCCTGTTCCTTCCAGGCTATATGTGCCCACAGAAAAGGAATCATTTTAATAATAAGAAGTGCTGTGAGAAAAATGCATTCCTTCACTAGACATGTGTTTATCACACATTTACTATGTGCACAGCAATATGGCCATTGGGAATACAAAAATTAATGAGAACCTCATCCTTGAGGAGCAATTAATCTGGTAAGAAAAAGTCACATGTAAATGACAAATTACAGGACAACAGGTCAAAGATGTGGGCATTAGGACATATCCATGGACAAGTTACCCTGGTGCCAAGAAAGCCACTAGTGTCTCAATCATGTGCAACGATAAACCATTCTGATTTAAAGAGAAACAATTTAGCTTATAGACTTGACCTAAATCTCAATTTATTCTCATATTGGAGGAACTATCTTTGCCTCTTCAGCACATTGTCAAAACAAACAAGGCAAACAAACTATTGTGAAGCATGCTGAGTCCTTTGAATGAATGAAATTATAAATCTGGAAGCCAACATTGTATCTTGTGTGGATGGTATTTAAAATATGCATTTAGCACTAAGGACAGCATTTATAAATAAAGGTTTTGAAAAATAATTAGAGCTAGAGGTGGCTAATTCTTCACTAGTTACATTAAATACTATCATATTTTTTGACTGCCCAAAGCCTGGGGTGATTATTATATCCTTTAAATGTTTAATGTGGGGTTTTAAGAGCTTCTGGTATAAGGCATTGATCCAACCAAGGAATTTTCATAATGAATTTTCTACTCAGCTTGGGATTTCTACTGCTGGCTAGTCAGACATGAGCAAGAATGGATGCTTCATGTCACCCATGTCAGCCACAGCTTCTCCTCTTTTTTTTTCTTTTCATTCTGGTGGTCTTTCTGCTGAACCTAAACCAATAATAATGATCTACTTACACGACCTGTTCTGTATATCTGTCATATTAAAGTCCAGGCTGTTTGTTTATCATCCTGTGATCTATAGCTTTCTATTAATTTAATTATACTAAAAGATCTTAAAAGCCTTGGGCTAAGTAACATGTCAATTAGAAATGAGTTTAACTTGGAATAAATATACATTTAATACTTGTAATTTATGGCTTTAAATACAAACAAAGCCCTCACTATGACACAATCTATTATTAATTGCTCCAATGCCTCAAGTCCAATTAAGAAAATCCATTTATATTTTCTTCAGAGAAAGTCGATGTTCATTCCTAGTAGGAAGTACTAGATGCCTCCATTTGCCTTTCTCATAAACCAGCAACACCACAAAGCACTTGTGTGTGTAATGAACTATGTCATGTGTGAAGTGTGTGGGGAGGGCAAGGGGAGATAAAGCTGGTAGTGAGGGCTCACATCTCTAAAAATAAAGTAAAACCCAGACCAATGTAGGGCTTATATACATGTTTTCAAATAAAACATAACCCTACTACAGACTAATTAACTGCCACTTTATGCATGCTTTTTATTCAGTAAGTGAAGTTCAGGTATACATCTTCACTGTAATATTAGTATGTTCTCAGCAATTACATGTGGCCTTAAAACAGCTCCACTGCCAGCTTTCTTCTCTGCATGTGTAGGAAAAGTTACACATAAAAACGTCAGTCTCCATACTGAGAAAAGATAGTTAATGCTTGGGGTTGAACTTTATGGCAAACCTTATAAATCCCTGAGAAATAACATTTATAGTGGAAACCCTGACACAGTATTTTCTGCACTCACCAAAGGGAGAATTGAGGAGTTTAGGGATTTTAATATGTGAGATTATAAACAAATACACTTGAAACCATTTTTAATGGTTTCCATGTTATTCCAAACCCCACAAAAACAGCAGAAAATGCTTCATATCTTGGTTGTGATCTTCCACAGAAAATGGTCATCCAAACATAATTATTTTAAACCAGATAACCTAATTGGCATTATTATTTTTTATTATTTTATTGTAAACATTAATGATACTTTCCACTGTGATAGATACCAGGTTTCTCTAAAATTTCTATTATTGCTCAACAGAAAGTTTATTCTGTTTGAGCTAAATTGTGGTCTTGTTTTATAAATTGAAGATGTCGGCTGTACTCTTGCTGCAGAGCATTATATTGGGCCCTGCGTTTCATCCATCCAGGTTAGGAGAGCAGACTTGGAGGTGCTTATTCCCTAGTCACGGCCCCACCTTAAGTGTGGAAATACATACTATGGCACACAGGGTATGAGGCACAGAGAAGAAAAGCCACTTACAGTACTTGGCAGTAGATTAGCACCCAATAAATGGTAGTTATCATTAGTCTAAACAAGTTTTCATGTCTTAAAGGCATTTAGAGAAACAGAAGGTAGTATCATCATATCTCTTTTATCAGGCTATAGATGGAGTCATATATGGAGATTTTGCAAGTGCTAATTTCAAGGTTGTGCTCAACTTGGCTTCTCATATCTCATTTTTAAAAAAAGGAATGAGTGCCGTAACTGGTTTGGCTCAGTGGATAGAGCGTCGGCCTGCGGACTGAAAGGTCCCGGGTTCAATTCTGGTCAAGAGCATGTACCTTGGTTGTGGGCACATCTCCAGTAGGGAGCGTGCAGGAGGCAGCTGATCGATGTTTCTCTCTCACTGATGTTTCTAACTCTCTATCTCTCTCCCTTCCTCTCTGTAAAAAAAAATATATATATATATATTTTTAAAAAAGGAATGAGTTAATCAATATATCAAAATGGAGCACAGATCTAGTACTTCCCATTGCAATATTCATTAAAATATTAATTTAATACCTCTATCTGAAACTTCAAGCAAAAATTGTTTTAATAAAAAACATCCCCAAAGTGGAAAAAATTCAGAGAATGGATGAAACCTTGGTTATTTAAACCAAGACAAATTAAAAATATAAAAGTGACATTTTTCCTAAGCCGTCAGACCTTAAGGAGAAATTACTCAGATGTTTAAATTTTACCAGTGAAAGAAGACTTATGCTTTCTGTCAAATGAAATGCTGTCTGGATTAACTCATTTAGTGATGTCTGGATTTAATGATTTAATGAATATATATATATATATATATATATATATATATATATATATATTTAAATATATATATATTTAAAAATAGTAGTTTCCACAAGGTCTCATTTACAAGCTTCTTATAAGACATAAGTGCATGTTTGCTGCAATATTTTTTTGCAAGCAAAATATCTAAATTTTATATTTAAATGGAAAGAGAGCCCTTGCATTTATCATTGTGTTGAATTGTATTAGATTTTGTGTTTGTTAATGGAGATCACACTTCTTTCCTAGGATCCATCTTTATGGATCTCAAATATGGAATATGGGACAGGCTCTGAAGAAGGTCAGGGAAACTCTCCCTGTGCTGGTGACCCTACAGGAAATGTTACCTCCCTGCCTAATATATATTTAAAAAAGTAGTTGTTTAACATAATAGGCCTGTAGGTAAATAGAACAATTGCTTTGGAATTGTGTTAATGTATGCATATCATTATTTAGGAAATTAACATAGAAAGAGTAATGAAATCTTAAAATGTAGGGTCTTCATATTGCTATGACACAGAGAAGTGGTTGGGGAAAACCCAGTTGTTTATCTACTAATTATATACTTACTGAGAGGCTGAGGTCTCCATGTGGAGGAATATGGACATGCTTATAAAAATTAGATTATATAAATTTTATACAAAAATAAAGTATAGGCAACATTTATGAAATATAATAAGCTTAATAATTTCAAAATATCACATTTAAATGTATAATTAATTTTAAAGAGCTTCAATGTAGTTATTATTTCAATGAGGCTAGAGATTCATAATTCAATAAACTTTTATTGTCACAGTGTTTTGAACAAAAACAAAAATTGCAAGTGGAATAATCCTATATAATAAAAGCTGAATATGCTAAGTGTCCAACTGTTCATTAGACCATTTGACCAGTTGCTATGACACACACTGACTACCAGGGAGCAGACACTCCAACCAATAAGTTGGCTTGATGCTGGGGTCTGGCAGATCGGGACTGGGCGAGATGGACTGGACACACCCTGGAGCCCTTGCACAGTCCCTCCCCACTCGGATTGTGCACCGGTGGAGTCTCTCTGCCTGGCCTGTGCCCTCTCGAAATCCAAGACCCCTCAGGGGATATTGAAGAGCCAGTTTCTGCCTGATTCCCACAGGCAGAGGGACCCCACCAGTGTGTGAATTCATGTACTGGGCCTCTAGTGTGGTTATAATAAGCTGTGTATCTGCACATCCACATGGGTTGGACAAAAGTTGTGAGTACACAAAACACAAAGTTTATTTTTGTATTAACATTTATTAATTATTGTATTATTTTTCATACGAACAACTGTAAACCTACTTTTACCCAACACTGTAATCCACCTTTAGAATTATGTGTTCCCTGTAATACGTCTGTACACTACCATGAGAGTGAACCATGGGACAGCTTCATGTTTAACCCTTAAAAATAATAGGATTGTAAGCAATACTTCCCAGGGGTCTGACAGGGAAGTGAGGTCATTTATTGGAAGCACCCTAGCTTCAGGATGGAGCTGAGATTTGAATCTGATCTCTCTGAATGTAAGGCTTGCATGTTAGCTAAGAAGCTCACCTTCTTGTAAGTCTAGATAGATGTGGTCCTTACCCACTCCCAGAAGACATGGGTTTGGCTCAAACACTTGTGTGCACACACACGATCACAGGAATGGCATCCACTCTTGCAATTATTTTTTCTGCTTCTAATATTTAAATTCCAGTTTTTTGTTAAGGGATTATAACTGTTTATTCAACTAGTATCATCCAACCTAATTTAATTTGTGATTTTCAAATTCTACCTTATAGCAAATATGTTAAGTCTAATTCTAATTTGGATTAAAAACAAACAAACACATTAGAATAGAATGACCTACAGTGATTGATGAAGCTAGCATGTATGCACACTGATAGTCTATGCCTATTTTAATTTGTTTATCAATATTTCCCCAAAGTGTTCACTTAATAATATCTGCATCTGAGAATTCACATATGTTTTGCTTTCTGTGAATGAGATATGGTTCTGAGTGTGTGAGGTGAATATAAACCTGGGCAGACCTATATCAGGGAAACAGAATTGAGTGGGGAGAGAGGAAAGTCAGAGAGCCTGCCTGCACAATAAAATATTCACAAAGGAAAGCCCACAACCTCAAATAATTGAATAAAGCAAGAGCGATGGGAACAAGGGCATTGCCTGGGGATTAATGGTCAAATGGTGGAGTGATTGTCTGAGATGATCATCAATCCCCCAGAAAATGCCCTACACCAAGGTCATTGTGGCTATAAAACCTCCCCCTCTCTCCAAACACATACTTTTTTTTTAAACTAGAGAGGCTTAAACTGTCTTCCTTTTACTTGATTTTCTGCATTGTCATCATTCCTTCAGGTGACTGTCCGAGGTATGCCTTCAAATGGTGCTGGGCTGAACTGAGTCTTTCCAAATAATTGATCTCTAATGCAGCCACCTACTGAACTATTATTCCAGTGTGTAATGTTTTGTCCAGGCTGAGTAATATTTCAGAGTTTTTTGAACCATGAAAATTCAGTAAAAGCTTAAGTAAAATGGGTGCCTTGTCTTAGAGCAAAGTACTCTTGGGAAAAGACCTTATGACATATATTTTTAGTTTTCATGGGCATTTATAATGGGGATAAAGATGCAAATCACAATTACCAGAAAGATGATGGAAGAAATTGATCTGGAGTTTTTAATTAGCTCTCATTTGCAATAACACCAAAATTTACAGTACAAATGACATGATGAGAAGTGGTTGGTTAAGGATGTAATTAAATCGATCTATGTCACCCATCAAAATAATCAGGAATAGAAGTGTGTAAAGATTTTTTTAAATCAGAAGTTAACATAATTGAATTTATCTAAGTTATTACTAAGATTATAGGTTAGAACACATGTGTTATGTATTTGCCAAAAAAAATAGAATAAAGAGAACATTATTAAAAAGTGAGAATAAAAACAAATAACTGTTGACAAAATTAGGTCAAAGAACTTTAGACTTCAACAAGTGAGATTTTTTTAAATTTAGAATTTTTATTTGAAATAGCGTGTCCTTAAATTTTACACACTGGGCACATTTTATATGACTTCTCCAATTTTCTTGGCCTCAAGAAAATTGCACCCTCCACACTTCCTAGACCGTGTCCATCAGCAGGAAGCTGACTGTCCTGAGCCTCTAGCTTACCTTCCCAGGTGATGGCAAGGAAACCAGATGAGCAACTCAGACTTGTTAACTCCCCATGGAGGGAATGTTGAACAAAAGGAATGCCAAAGAAGAGTCTCTAAATCAAGTCTTCTACATCCCTACCTTCAAGGGACTGGTCAGCTAATAGGCCATAGCTTTTCACAGGGCAGTGACCCATACTTAGCACCTCCTGGTATCCCCATCCCTCACTCCCTGCCTCACTTTCCTCTGACCTCAATCAGACATCCATGGGACCTCAACTCTTAATTAAGCATTGGTGCCCATGTCTCTTTCTTATTGATTCCAGGCTGAGACAGCTTATATTCAATTATGCAAACTTAAAATAAAAAGGTACCCATGCCATCCACAGGCAAAAAATGATGTTTCATGTTAGGTCATTTTTTTATTCACAGAATTATTAATTCTTCTTATTTATGTTTCATTTATATCTCTAGTATAGGCTAGAGTGTAGACAAAGCTGAACATTTTTTATTTGGCTGATCAAATTATAACTTGAATGTTACCTGTTCAAATTTACACTCTATAATTTTATCTCCCTTAATTTTTATTAACTTAGGTGATATGGGACTGAAATATTTCTGACCATATTTAACTTTGTTTCTGTCTTCTCAGGGATCTACAGCTTTTTGTCTAAAACCCTCATAGCAGACACTGCTAGTTGATTGTATAATGCCCATCTCCCTGTCGTCCTGCCATTTAACGGAATCTGACTGTGGTGATGTATTCTTGCAACACACTCTCCATCCTGGATTCCCTTGCAGAGCTCTTGTCCAGCAGCCCTTGCCTTGTGGCCTTCTCTGTTTACAAGACTCCATATTTTTAGTTTGCCAATTTTATTCTAATAGAAGATCTAGATTAAAGACTAAAGAACATGCTTATCATATAAAGATGTTAAGAGTCTCTATGGAAACCTGTCCCATTTCCAAAGTACTCTTCATATATTAAAATCATTATATCTTCTTATTTTATTGCTTTTTAAAATTTAACTCTCATTTAAAAAAATCAAAGCATTTCATGTGTTCATTGTTTCAACTTTTTATCTTCTACGGTATGCATAGTCAGCATTCCATCTAAAAACACACAATTTCTCAACTTTGTTGTCAGAACTAAATGACCATTTATTGCTCAGTGAAGTAGGTTTAATGTTTACCTCTCACTGCTCATATCCTGGTGGTCTAAGTTCTCAAACTCAAGAGGAAGCCTATCAGAATGTATTTCTGTAGAGTCAATTTGAGTTCGAACCAAGTTTCTTTAAATAAGTGTAGTTCTTTTTTTGTTTTTGTTTTTGCTGGACTCTGTCGGTTTCCATGAAGACTTCCACAAGTGCGACAAGTGTCCTAGTCTATTGAGATGATTTCAGGAGTATCCAAAAGGAAAGGTTAGAATATTCTGTACTCACCATATTCACAATGAAAGTTATTTTCTTCTGACATTCTGAGAGCAAAATTATACCTGAATAATTAAGATCACATTCAGGAATTTACACATTAGTTCTCACTCTAAGTGTATTCAAGTTATAAAATCTATATGTAAAAAGCAAAAGATTTATGTGGTCTGAAGAGATACCAGAGTAAATATATATATATTAAACCTATATAATAAAACCCCAATATGCAAATTGACCAAATAAGGGAATGACTGGTCGCTATTATGTGCACTAACCACCAGGGGCCAGACACTCAACGCAGGAGCTGCCCCCTGGTGGTCATTGGTCACTGAGCTCCCACAGCGGGAGCACTGCTCAGCCAAAAGCCAGGCTCACAGCTAGCAAGTGCAGCTGCGGTGGCAGGAAACTCCCCTGCCTCTGCTGCAGGCAGGTGGTAAGGAGCGAGGGGTCCCAGACTCTGAGAGCCCCAGACTGCTAGAGGGATGTCTGACTGCCGGCTTAGGCCCGATCTCCCAGGGATCGGGCCTAAGCTGGCAGGCGGACATCCTCCTAAGGGTCCCAGACTGCGGGAGGGCACAGGCCAGGCTGAGGGACCCCCCCCCGCCACACACACACAGTGCACAAATATCATGCACTGGGCCTCTAGTCTACACTAATAAAAGAGAAACATGCAAATTGGTGTCACTCCGCTACCCTTCCCATTGGCTAATCAGGGCGATATACAAATTAACTGCCAGTCAAGATGGCGGCCGGCAGCCAGGCAGCTTGAAGCTATCAGGAGGCTTGCTTGCTTCAGTGACGGAGGACTCTAACGTTCCCCGCCTGCGGCTGCCAGCCTCTGAGCTTGCAGTTTGAAACATTGTTACAAATATAGAAGCTAAACAAAACCCCAGAAACCTGCTTTCAGCCAGCCGGGATCTCAGAGCTGGAGTTGAAACAGTGTTTCTATTATAGAACCCAAACAAACTGGATACCTGCTTT
Organism: Myotis lucifugus; assembly: GCF_000147115.1. Taxonomy (NCBI): domain Eukaryota; kingdom Metazoa; phylum Chordata; class Mammalia; order Chiroptera; family Vespertilionidae; genus Myotis; species Myotis lucifugus. The sequence continues at coordinate 51,408,333 of NW_005871048.1, read as the reverse complement.
CAGCAGCCGAGGCCTCAGAGCTGGAGCCAAGCCTCAGAGCTAAAGCTGGCCCAGAATAAAAAAAAAAAGAAAAAAAGGAGCGGTTGGGAGCTTCAGTCACCCGCCAGCCTGAAAACAGCCCTCAGCCCCTCACCCAGACTGGCCAGGCACCCCAGTGGGGACCCCCACCCTGAAGGGTGTGTGACCAGCTGCAAACAGCCATCATCCCCTCATCCAGGCTGGCCAGGCACCCCAGTGGGGACCCCCACCCTGATCCAGGAAACCCTCAGGGCAAACCAGCCGGCCCCCACCCATGCACCAGGCCTCTATCCTATATAGTAAAAGGGTAATATGCCTCCCAGCACCGGGATCAGCGGAGCCGCGAGGCCTCCCGGCACCGGGATCAGCTTGACAGGGGGCAGCGCCCAAACCCCCTGATCGCCCTGGGGCTCTGTGTGTGACAGGGGGCGGGGCCACAACCTCCCTATCCACCCTGCTCTGTGTGTGACAGGGTGTGGCGCCCCCAACCCCCCCCCCCACGGGCCCTGCTCTGTGTGTGACAGGGTAGAGCCATAACCTCCCCATTGGCCCTGCCCTGAATGTGACAGTCGCGGCCCCCCAACCCCCTGATTGGCCCTGCTCTGTGGGTGATAGAGGGTGGTGCCCCAACCCCCTGATCCGCCCTGCTCTGTGTGTGACAGGGGGCGGTGCCCCAACTCCCCTATCAGCCCTGCTCTGTGTGTGACAGAGGGGAGCTCCCCAACCCCCTGATGGGCCCATCTCCGTGCGTGACAGGGTACAGAGCCCCAACCCCCCTGATGGGCCCTACTCTGTGAGTGACAGGGGAAAGTGCCCCAACCCCCCTGATGGGCCCTGCTCTGTGCGTGACAGGGGGCAGCGCTCCAACCCCCTAATCGGCCCTGCTATGTGCGTGACAGGGGGTGGCACCACAACCTCCCCATCGACCCTGCCTTGAGTGTGACAGGGGGCGGTGCCCCAACCCCCCAATCGGCCCTACCCTGAGCGTGACTAGGGGTGGCATCGCAACCTCCCAATCCGCTCTGCTCTGTGCATGACAGGGGGCGGTGCCCCAACTCCCCAATCAGCCCTGCTCTGAGCCCGACCAGGGGCTGCACCTAGGGATTGGGCCTGCCCTCTGCCACCAGGGAGCAGGCCTAAACCAGCAGGTCGTTATCTCCCGAGGGGTCCCAGACTGTGAGAGGGCACAGGCCGGGCTGGGGGACCCGCCTCCCCGCCGAGTACACAAATTTTTGTGCACTGGGCCTCTAGTATATATATAAAAACCTAAGTGACTGAACAACCGAATGACCAAACGACTGGTCGACCAGTCTCTAGGACACAAACTGACCACCAGGGGGCAGGTGCTCAATGCAGAAGCTGCCTTCTGGTGGTCAGTGCACTCCCATAGTGGGAGTGCTGCTCAGCTGACAGACCAGTTCCAGAGGCCCACCAGTTGGGCAGCAGCCACTCACTCCCTCAGTAGTCCTGCAGGTCCAATCTCCTTGGCCAGGCACTGATGGACCAGCACCGCCAGCACCATCCCGAGAGCACCACTAGGATCATGCAAGTTAGCCTCGGGCACCATGGCTACTTCCCCTCCCTAGACTCTCTGCAAAGAAGAAAAAATATTAAAGTATTCACCAGGTGGCTCCTGAAAACTGGCGCGAATGACAGTGGGATGGATCTGAATCCCAGGCCAGCAAGGGTGTCCCACCACTTGCCCAGCAGGCCAATCGTGTTCCGCCCCCCCGCCCCCCCCAGTCCCCCTCAGGATGGGCACCAGACATAAGGCTCACGGCTGGCAAGCACCACTGTGGTGGCGCGAGCCTCTCCCAATCAGGACTGACTGGGCGTGAGCAGTGGGGCTGGGATGAGCAGGAGTGGCAGACAGGAGCAGCAGGTGGTGTTGGACTGTTGTTTTTGGCCCAATCCCTGCAGGCTACACTGAGGGTCCCCACCCATGCACAAATTCATGCACCAGGCCTCTAGAATATATATATATTTAGCATTCAGTACATTTAAATTTGTATGTAACACAAGGGAAAGTTGCTAAGACATGCATAAACCACACAATGAGTAAGCAGTAACTACACCTCCCAAAAGTCCCAATTTTATGACATATTAGTCAGGACTCACCTATTGAACTATCGTATCCAATTTCAAAACTAATTATTGAAATTATATACGTTCAAATTTCCACATTTTCCATGTCAACAATTATTTCCTTGAAGGAAAAAATAAAATGTGAAATTAAAATTGGGGACAAGATCTCTAGGCTAAAGACAATGATGGTTCCATCTATCATATATGGAAGGACAAACCCACTATCTCTGTATCTTATGTCTTCAGGAAAGTCTCCAAACAATCCCCACCAGAGTTCTGTGGCCTACCTCAGGTGATCTGTGAAACTAATCAAATAACAACAGTAAAAAGACAATATAGGGTGGGACAACAGTAGGTTTACAGTTGTTTATCTGAAAAATAATAAAATCCTATATAATAAAGTAGTAATATGCAAATTGACCATCACTCCAACACACAAGATGGCCTCCCCCATGTGGTCAAGGATGGCTACTCCCATGTGGACACAAGATGGCCACCACAAGATGGCCAGCAGGGGAAGGAAGTTGGGAGGGACCAGGCCAGCAGGGGAGGGCAGTTGGGGGTGATCAGGCCTGCAGGGGAGGGCAGTGGGGGCGACCAGGCCTGCAGGGGAGGACAGTTGCGGGGGACCAGGCCAGCAGGGAAGAGCAGTTAGGGGTGACTGGGCCAGCAAGGGAGGGCAGTTAGGGGTGACTGGGCTGGCAGGGGAGGGCAGTTGAGGGCAACCAGGCCAGCAGAGGATAGCATTTTGGGGGAACCAGGCTGGCAGGGGAGGGCAGTTAGGGGTGACCGGGCCAGCAGTTGAGGGCAGTTAGGGGCAACCAGGCCTGCAGGTGAGGGCAATAGGGAGTGACCAGGCCTGCAGAGGAGGGAAGTTAGTGGTGACCAGGCCAGCAGGAGAGGACAGTTGGGGGCAATCGGGCTGGTAGGAGAGCAGTTAGGCATTGATCAGGCCGGCAGGGGAGTGGTTAGGGGGTGATCAGGCTGGCAGGCAGAAGCGGTTATGGGCAATCAGGCAGGCAGGCAGGTGAGTGGTTGGGAGCCAGCAGTCCTGGAATGTGAGAGGAGTCCCAGATTGGAGAGGGTGCAGGCTGGGCTGAGGGACACACCCCCCACCCCTGTGCATGAATATTAACACAGGAATACAAATGTAAATATACTTTTGCCCCACACAGTATAGTTTAATTTCTTTGCTAACATTCATTTGTATCAGTGCTCATAAAATACCATTCTGTAAAATACTGCCATACTTTATAGCACTGTTGAAAATATATACTTACATAATAGAATATCATCCAGGATGTTCTAATTTGTCATATTAGTTTCACAGGCTAACAATTGTAAACTCACTAAAATAATACTGTAAGTGAAACATTATGGTAGTGTATTTTTCAGGAAGGAGTTCAACAGACATGTCATTCAGTACATTTTTTAAACTTGTAAAATAATAAGACCATTATAATCTCTTTATTTAAGGATCAGTCTCTGCATAAACTTAAGCTGCCAAAGATCCTTTACAGGATAAATAGCCACACATTAAAGAGTGTTGGAATCTTAGGTTCTTTCATACTATCTCAGGAGCAGTGGTTTAGTCACTTCCTCTTACCCCATGCAGAATCTTGTCAAAGAAAATGATAAGAAAAACAAAACAAAGCAAACCAGCAACTGAAAAGTGAATGTTGCAATGATATGTCGACATGGAGCTGTAGTATAAAAGTTTGCCATTCATTTGACTATAAAATTTAAACAGTACAGACATATTTTGCAAAGCCTTTTGGGGGACATTCATGTATATTAGTTATTCCATTTTTTTAAACAAATGTATCTTAAAAGAAATTCATCTTCTGGCTCACCACATGCCATATCACGTATAAAACACCATCAACAATTGTAAAGGGAAACTGAATTAAAACAGAAACCATTCCTGCTGGGAAATAGGCTTTCTGCACAGAGACGTATTTAGTCTTTGGCCAATGGAGGCACAGGAAAGTTTCCTTCCATCCTACATCACCAAGGTCAGGACCCACAGCCCCACACCTGCACTGTGTCCCCTGCACTGTCATGAGATGGTATATGCCAAGCCTGTTTCTGAACCTGGACCAGAACATTTAACTCTGTTACTAGGTTCAAATTGAGTTCCCATGTGTAACCAATCTTCTCCCACCAATTGGATTTATTCTCTATTTTTTCCTCTTCTACCACCCCTTACACTGTCTCTTTTATTCACTTACTTGTTTATGTATCCAGATATCAAAGTTTTCCAATCACCCACTCAGTGCCAGGCACTGTGCTAGGTGCAGAGGCTACTGCAATGAATAGGACAGAGAAGGCCTGAGCTAGGATGAAAACTGCTGGGGGGAGAGGGGAGTTGTAAGGGAGGGCCCTAAAACAAAAACAAAATAAGGCAACAAAGAGATATCAACCTAAAGGAGAAGTAGCAAATAGCCCGAAGTCGAGGGTTGCAAACGGGTGATATGAAGAGAGTGACTGGGTTGTTTCCGTAGATTGGGTGGCCATGAAAGGTGTGTTGGGGAAAGTAACTTTGTGAGCTGAGATCTGAGATAGGCAGGGTGGAAGGATTTCTGAAGAAGAGACAGAGCACAGTTCACAGTTCTTACATTGCAGAAAGAAGACCTGTGTGACTAGAGAATAAGAATACAGAGCACAATATGCCATCTTGGTTTTAGGCAAAGACCAGGTAGTATGGATTTGCTGTTCTAGGGAAGACCTTATATGAAGCCTTGGCTGGTTTCTAGCGGGGTGATGACTTGTCTGATTGGTGTGGCAAAGAGATTGTTCTACTTCTGTGTTGAAGAACGAACAATTTATGAGACTTTTCCTCTCACAGAAATTGAAACACAATGTGTACTTCCTATAGGGTATTTCCAAACCCTTTCAGTCCCTCACTGATGATTTGGAAAAAGTGAAATGAAATCTGGACAATGGAGCCTGGAGATTTGTATTTGATTTTTAAAACAAAGGAATGTGAGAAAAATATATTTTCAAAATGTTGTTTCTTAATAGCAGTTAAAATTTCTGCTTAAATTATTTCCTATTTTATTTTAGAAGAGAGTATTAATTTGGGGCAAAGAAGTTTGTACATAAAGAACATACCGTTAAAGAGAATTGGGAAAATAACAAGAAGCTCCCTAAGGTAGGGGCAGCCTTACAACTTACCTGTCATCCTACACATGGGCGAAAATCTATTTTGATTTTTCAGACATTCATTTTTATTTTTCATTTCATTTTATTTTCATTCATGTGTTCATGTCTACCGTTCTCAGTTTTCTCATGTTACACAGGTGGGATGGAAACCCGGGGCCTTCTCCTTGGTTGATGTTGTGATTTCTGACAGGCTGTCATGGTTATGAGGGCGTTGGTAAGACAATGATAAAATTTCCTGCAAAGACTTTAGAACCTACATATGTGGATTTTTTTCCAAACTTTCTAAAGGATTCTTATGCTATGTCAATAAGAAAATATAGAACATAATGTAAATAAATCTTATACAATGCCATTTTTTCTTGAGTGCAGTAAATTTTTATCTTGAGCTAATTGTCTTCTAAGTAAATGAATTAATTGGTCAAGTAACATTAATTCAGTAACAAACATCTCACAGGTACATCTATGCGGTATTTCCATGAGCTCTTATTTCTTTTTTTAAATATATTTTATTGATTTTTTACAGAGAGGAAGGAACAGGGATAGAGAGCTAGAAACATTGATGAGAGAGAAACATCGATCAGCTGCCTCCTGCACAGCCCCCACTGGGGATGTGCCTGCAACCAAGGTACATGCCCTTGACCAGAATCGAACCTTGGACCTTTCAGTCCACAGGCCGACGCTCTATCCACTGAGCCAAACCGATCAGGGCATGAGCTCATATTTCAATTAGGATTCCAAGAAGGCACAAATATTCCATTCATATTTGAAAAAATGTGGCATAATAACTGTTTAAATTTGTAAGCAATTATTTTTTTTAACATATTAAGCCTAAAACTCTGTATCTAATTGAGCAAGTTAAACATTGCTTTAAAACTCATCTACTTTCATGGGGCTTTTGAAATTGAAAAAATCTGTCTCTTCCGTAAAGAGACAGAGCTATCTTACAATTATGTGGTTAACATTTTCTTTAAACAATAAAAATGATAATTTAGGACAGGACCATTTCACTTTGTACTACAAAGTCTTGTAGCCTATACTATATTTTTTGTTCACATTCAGTTCTTTTATTTATTTAATCCCTAATTATTTGCACTGGTTTCTTGAGCATCCGACCATCATGAACTTGTCCTTATGTTGATACTTCCTGCCAACTGTTTCACACATGGAGAATATTATTAGAAACGATACTCTAATTTAATACACAGCTACAACTGTTTTGCTTTCATTTTGTGTGGTAATACCCATAAATAGATGCTTTATTGTTGGCACTTACTGCCTTCTTCTCCCCACTTGCATTGCCTAATTATGGTTCTCACTTGAATAATTTGGCAAGTGTTTGTATAGCATCTTCAATTAAAAATAAATAAGGTAGAAGAATGTTCTTTCTGTACTCTTCAGCTCTTAAAAAAATGAATGTTATCCTTTAGATCTATTTAAGGAACGGTTCCAAATCTTCTTCTCTTTCCAAAGTAATTTTTCTTAGGGCAAATTAAAAATGTGTGTTATCTAATCCAAATAAATAGTAAGCTTTTCAACTCCCACACTTCCTATTGCATAAGCTTTCCAGACAATTGTTTCATACAATTTTACTAAGAGTGGAGACTCAGAGCATGTGTCCATTCTCATTCAGTGCAATTGGCAATGCTGTGCATGGCTCACTCTGTGGTGGTTGCACATCCTCTCAGCTGTGACTCAATCCCTGAGTCATGACCTCTTATGAGCAGAATTATCTGGGTGTCTAATAATGGACAGAAACCAGCTCAACCTTTTCTAACATAAAGTTTGAAACAATGATCACTGACGCCAAGCACATTCCAGTCCATTGGTTGTACATGTGAGAGCAGTGATTACTGAGGTTATATTCAATACTAATTGGAAATATGTTCTGTGAAGTTGTATGATTTTTGACAGACTCAAGGTTTTACTGATGTTAGCCATAAATAGAAGGCAACAAAAAGGATATGATCATAAAACTCTAAAAATGTTATGTCATCCTAAACCTTTGAACATTAATAAGCAATAGAATCAAACTGTTCTAGCATCTGTAGTAAGAAAAATAAAGTAATTTTACAAAAAACAATGAAGAGTATGAGAAATCAGAGAGAGAAAGGGAGTAGAACATAAAAAGAGTTCTGTCCTTTTCTTTCTGAAATGAAATATTCCGGGTGCATATAACCTTTTGTTCATTTTTATAATCCTGCCTCTCATAATGCAGTGGGAGTCCTGGGTGTTAACCACAGAAAGACCAAAGGTCCTTACGATCTGACTCAGAGCCCAGGAGACTGTCCACACTCGATGTTTCCACAACTCCCTCAGCAAAGCCCTCTTGACTCCTCACCCCAGTCCAAATCCAAGGTGATCAATTCACCGACTAAATTCAGAATTGATCTGCATTTTGGCATGTTATATTGTGAAGGAATAGAGGTCTTGTGATCACAAAGGGGCAGCACCTGGCAAGATAGTGGTAGAATATTGATCCACATTGTGGTTCCTTGCTTTAAGGTTCAGATGGCTGGCCAGGCCAGACCGCCCAGGAAGTCCACCTTTCAGGACCCATGCAGGGGGTGCCAGAGTTTCCAGGGTTATGTGTGGAATGCTGAATTCTGGAAATCACATTTTGGCTCAACCACCAACTTAAAAAAAATTGTACTTTATAAAAATAAGCAAAATTGGGCCCATGAGACTATTGTCTAAGAAATGTAACAAAGAAACAGGATCAGAGGAGAGGGAAAGGACAAGTTGAGTTTTATGATTATATCTTTAAAATAATTTTTCTCTGTTACAGCCATTAGAGTTTATCTCAACTCTTCAACTCAAGGTAAAATATTCACTTCCTTGTTGATACTGAGATCATTGTTGATGGACACTCACTCTCAGCAGCCATTTTTTTCTGTTTTATGAAAGGTGGACACTCTTATGATATGATTGTGATGAATGTTTTGAAAGTGGGCGTCCCAATATATTCACTCAATTTCAGATTCTAACCTTAAGGCAGTCCAAAATTTAAACTGCATGTCTCTAAGCAAAAATTAAAAGTGTGTTTTAAGATCAAGGGACTTTGGAAGCATGCAAATTATAAAGGGAGAGCAGCATGACCTGAGGGAGACCTATGAGCTGATACCATCTGTTCTTTTATTTCATATTAGGTTTAAATATTTAGAAATAAAACATGTGGCTTGCTTGGGGTGGCTGCATACAGCAGACACTTAGTTCTGTGCTAGGTACTGCTAAGAGTGACACCAGTGTACCAAGATGCTGTGGCAGCTCTTTATCTCATTCCTGTGCCATGATTCCAAGAACAGTTTTGTTAGCAAAAAACACAGCTAATATGCTTTGAACATCATATGGCAGGCAGTAGCACAAATATTTTAGATATATAAACTCATTTAATTCTCATACTAAACAAGAAGTAATCACTACCCTTATAATTAGTTGCAGGTGAGGAGACTGGGGCATAGAGATTGGAATCTTCCCCAGAAAATGCGCTGTAAGTATCAGAACCAGGATTAGATCCTGAGCAATCCGATTCCAGAATTTGTGTTCTTTGTAACTACATGACACTATGAACTTCAGAAGATTATATAAAACTTAATTGAATTTTAAAAATTAAATTTTGAATGGGTAATATATTGGCTTTAAATTTTGTTGACATAGAATTTGTTAGTATGGTACTATTTTTAATATTATTTGTTAGCATGACATTTGATTTAAAAAATCATTTTAATGTTTTGCTTTTACCAGCTTTTAAAAATGAAGATTGTGATTTAATAAAATGACTCACAGGACATTTGCAAAAACATAAATAGTGAAGTCTGACATTCTGATAATATAGCATAAGTCTTATCCTTCATCCTTTCAAATATATAAACTACATTTTTGTGCTGGTTATAGAAGGGAATTAAAAAAACATTTAAAAATTTATGAATAAGAATATACTAGTAAATGAGTGGGTGAGATATAAAGAAAGCATCTCTCTAGTCCTTGAAAGAGCAAGGACCCAGCATGGCTATCCCTGCTGGTCTCCTGTGCCCTCCCACAAGCTTACCACATCCCTGTGCCCACTAGTACTTGAAGGGGAATTTGGGATGTAGTCTAATTGGTTTCTACCAGCTCATCCCATCATGCTATAAGGGGGGTGTAATACACTTCGTTAAGTTAAATAAAGCACATATTTTGAATAGAAAAGCATATGAAAAGTGTATTAAAAAGTATAATATACACTTGTCACTATAAAAAAGAGAATTAGAAAGAAAAAGAGAAGAAAGAAAAGAAGAAAAAGGAGAAAGAAAACAATGTAGGATGAAGAGGAGAACAAGAAAAGGGAGGATGAGAAGGAGGGGAAAGAGGAAAAGGAGAAAACATTGAAGGGGGAGGAGGAAGGGGAAGAGAAAAAATGAAAGAGGAAGAGGAGAAAAAAGAGGAGGGTGAGGAGGTGGAAAAGGAGGAAGAGAAGGAGAAAAAGGAGGAGGGGAAGGAATGAAAAGAAAGAGATGGAGAAAGTGAAGGAGGAGGAGGGAGAAAAGAGGGAGAAGGACATGAGAGGATTGGATGAGAAATGATACTCTATGCTCTGTTAGCTGCACACCTTGCTCTTGACACTGGAGTGTCAGGTGCTTGGACCCTGGTGACAAGAACCTACTGTTGCTCTCCCTCAAGTTCACTGAATCCAGTATTGACAATTTAAGAAGCCTGAGGGGATATTCTTTCTTATCCCAAAAACAACATTCAGAGTTTTTATTTCTCTGAATGTGTTCACCAATGAATTTGAAATGTTTTTGTTCTAAGGAATAGAATGAAGCATATTGTGTGGAAACTGAACAATTACTCATTATTTTCCTTGTGAATTCTGAATTCTTTCTTGGCTGAGATGGACACATTTCACTTTTACCTAGAAGTTCCATTTCTTAGTCTCTGACTTTCAACACAAACATTACTTTTTAACCTTTGTTTTCCTCTTTATTAGAAGTGATTCTTTTAATCACTCTGTGACACTGGTTTCTATAGCTCTTTAGATTTGCTTACCCTATTAGCAAAAGAGAACATTATTCTAAAGTTTTGTTTGTGGATACAGTAATTTCTAAGGTAATTGTAATTCTAAAGTTCATGTAATGTCTTCATCAAGTTTATGAAAATCAACAGAAACAACAAAATAACAATCAACAGAGAGAAAAATAAAGCAACAGACCATTTTACTTGCCTGGGCCATCATCTGTAGTAACAAACAGGCTTAATGTGACACAATGATTCAAGGCATTCACAAGATTCAAAAACTAATTTTAAAAAATATTTTTTAACTTTTGTTAAAAAAACCTGATTTCTTTTAGGATTTCTGAACTGCTACTTTTTTCCTGACATAGTCACAGTTTATTTAGGAATAATTTTGGGGATAATTTTACACTTATTATGTGCTTTAATCTAAGTAGTTGTTTTATCTAGGACTTAGATATGACACACATATTAAATTTAGTCATTGTAACTCTAAGAATTAATGAAACAGATATCATGATTGATATTATTATAGAAACAAAGTACAATATATTTAATTCAAAGCAATATTATATTTTTCAGAAAAATATAATGGCAGGACTATTATGATATATGGATTCTTCCTCCTAATTCCAGAAGAGAAACCAATGACAAAAAAAGTGTCTCTAGAAAGCCCTTCGATTTCTTGGATAGTTCAACACCATGTGGGAGAACAGGATTTGTACTCCTGACAGGTTCCTCTAAAACAGTGGTTCTCAACTTTCCTTTTTTTTGTAGAAAATAATATTTTATTGAAAGTTTCTCAATTAACAATGGAGCAAAAGTACAATTTGACTCAAATCCGCCCAACCAGCCTCAACTGCTATTGAAAGAACTCAAACACACAGGACAGGGTGGGACCCTTAGGTTTCATTTCTGCCAATGTTGCAAAAAAAAGGGGGTGGGGGGACACACAACCAGGCTCCCCTTGATCTAGGAACTGAGGTGGTAGCCCTGGCTCTTGCTACAGACAGAACACTGGAGGCCAGGCTCCCAACATCAGCCTAGTGCAGGGGTGGGCAAACTTTTTGACTCGAGGGCCACAATGGGTTCTTAAACTGGACCAGAGGGCCGGAACAAAAGCATGGATGGAGTGTTTGTGTGAACTAATATAAATTCAAAGTAAACATCATTACATAAAAGGGTACGGTCTTTTTTTTTTTTTTAGTTTTATTCATTTCAAATGGGCCGGATCCGGTCCGCGGGCTGTAGTTTGCCCACGGCTGGCCTAGTGGGTAAAGGGCCCCCATCCTAGCCTCTCCCTTCACGCCGCGACCCTTTAATACAGTTCCTCATGTTGTGGTGACCCCTCAACCATAAAATTATTTTCGTTGCTACTTCATAACTATAATTTTGCTACTGTTATGAATCATAATGTAAATATCTGATATGCAGGTTGTATTTTCATTGTTACAAATTGAACATACTTAAAGCATAGTGATTAATCACAAAAACAATATGTAATTATATATGTGTTTTCCGGTGGTCTTAGGCAACCCCTGTGAAAGGGTCTTTCGACCCCCAAAGGGGTCGCGACCCACAGGTTGGAGACCCACAGGTTGAGAACCGCTGCTCTAAAAGAACTGCAGGACAAGATGCACTTCTCAATACCTGACATATATGTTTCACTTACTAACACATACATCCTATTTCCTACACTTATCTCACACTTCCTCATATATAGCTCCCACTTTCTGACATAGTGCCCACTTCCTCTGGGTGTACATCTGGTAAACCATAGTGCCAGAGAGGCAATGCTCAAGACATGCAGCTGAGCCTGGGCTCCACATGCCCTAACCCACAGATCTGTGGAAATTATACATTGTAATCCACATTCTCTGATCCCATTCTTACATTTATAGGAAGTACATGTGGTTTTGGATTCCTCCACATTTTCCAATAATAAAGCAGTCTCCACATTGAGCCCAAACTGAATATCTTGGGAGTATTCTCTATGTGTCACTTCTTGGAGTATTTTTTTTTTGACCATGCAGAGGCAGTTTTGAAGGAATTATATCTTAACTGACTCTTCTTCATTGGGTTATATTTAAGAAAATTGTTCTCTTGATATTCATTTTGAAAAAGTGTCTTCTTTGAAAGTGTATCACTCCTTAGAGAGATTTATATGTTCTGGGCCATTATGATTGAGATTCCCTAGTGAGCCCTTCTGAGCTTTATATTCAGAGAGAATTGTATTTGCCACATTTACTTTAAATTATGAATCTTCATGGATATATTTCCAAAAGCTTTAAAGCAATAGGTAGACCTTACAGAAATCAAATAAAGAAAAACAAAGAAGGAAAGAAAAGTCTTGGTATAGTCAATAATCAATAATCTTTATTTTAGGAGCTGATCAAAATCATAAGAGACAGAAACTCTTTTGACAAATACAGGCTATGTGTTAGATGGGTCACCCAATGGAATGTTGGTTTCTTTGGTACATAAACAAAAAATGCAGGTGCTATACTAAAAGAACTGATGCACTTGTCAAAGGGCAGACTCAAAAACAACCCAAAGCACTATAGCCCTTTGTTATAGTCCCTGTGAGCTAAGTGCTCTCAGCTCATGGCTGGCATCTTCATGTTTAGTGGTTCTAAAATACTTTTAAATAGCAGAGACTATATGACAATTCCTTATTGAGCAGTTACCTAAATTATTAAATAGATAATTTTATGTTGTGAATAACATTTAGGGTAAAAGCTTTTCATTTTGGCTTTATAATATTGTAGACAGAGATTATATACTCCATGAAGTTGGCTAGTTTTTCTTTTTGTTGTTTTTTCTTTTGTTTGTTTGTTTGTTTTTGTTTTTTTAATTTCAAAGCATAGAGTCAGGAAAAGGGTCTTATATGTTGCTGATGATGCATAAATGTGCTCAGCTATTTTGGAGGTGAAGTAGGCAGTATATTTTAAAAATAAAAAATACATATGTCCAAGGAAGCAGCAATCATGTTTTGATATCTATCATTGGGCAAAGGGGTACATGGAAAGAAGAGTTATATAAGAGAATTGCCTCTGAAATAAGGAAGGTTAAATAAACTATTGTGTAAGGGATATGAATCTAGGAGTTATCTTTGATTCATCCACTTCCCTCTCATTCCCAATCCATCAGCAAGTCCTAAAAAAAAGTAGTTAAAAACAGACAAAAAGAAAACTAAAAAGTAAAAACAGATAAATAAAACTTTATGTACCAATGATAAACATTTCAAAACTACCTCTTAAATGAAAGAGCAACTTATGAATATTTAAATAACAATGTAATTATTGAGTTAAAAAACTGTATGCAATTATATTTAAATGTATAATAAAAGTCTGGAAATCAAACCCAATTATAGTGGTTTCTTCTGAGAATGATATTGAGGAGAGGTTACATGCTTGTCTAAGAAAGAGACATTTAAAAAGAAACTTCAATGCTGAAGAGCAAGAAGTCTCAAAACTTGAGGAAACAGGTGTCCAGATGAAGAAAATAACAAAGACAAAGCCCACTGGCAGCAAGATGAAAATATGTGTCAGTAGGCAAGGATGTAGCTAAGTGAAGACAGGAAGAAGATAGTCAAAGGTGACGTTAGGAACTAGTCTTCCTGTAGATAGGACTGTCATATTCTAATTGGTCAAATGAGAATCAGAGAGTTTAAAGCATAAATGATTAAGACATGTGATTTCAATTTTGAAGAGATCACTCTAAAGGATGGTCAAAGGTAGAAGCAGAGAGGCTGATTGGTTCTCAGCCAACTCTGGCAGGAGATGATGGTGGTTTGTATGAGGGCTTAGCAGTGGAAAAGGTGAGCAGTGATTTCCCTGACATACATCTTAACAATAGGGAGGACATCCTGAGGGGGTCCAATGTGAAAGATGAGGGAGAGTGATGAACAAAGAAATATGAGATTTTTACCCGAGCATTCTGGAAGTACCACTTGTGGATGTGGGAGATACTGGAGAAGACCAGCATTCTGTATCAGGGTCTTTTGGAACTGTGAGTTTAACTGCTGTGTACATAGCAGGATGTATAGATCTGGAGATCATAAGAGAAAATAATTCCAGCAAAATGTGTTTTGTCGTTAATTTTTAGAAATAAAATTTAAAATTTTGGATGTAAAATAAGACCCAATATTGAAATGATAATATCTACCTGGATATTGCATTTACTTGTTTGATTGCATGTTTGTTTTCCTGGTATGGTTATCTGGACCTCAGCACATAAAATATCTCATGGTTATTTATGAAAAAATGTCTTAAATTTGTGGAGGCCATTAGTAATTTTAACATCTTGAACCATTTTTTTAAAGAAATAAAGGAGGAAGCAGTAGTGGAGCATGGGTAAAAGAGGTCCCTATAAAAAGCTCAGTAGATCTCAAACAAATGTATTAATGACTCACCAGGTCTTTCTGGGGTAAGGAACGTACTCAAAGAAAAATTGGATACAGAAAAGGAGGTGAATAATGTTTTAATTATTTGCGGGGTTACTGTGGGTCTGTGCCAGAACCAAACTTATAATAATACTTTTTGTAAAAGAGGGCCAACATTTTAATTGGATTTAATCATAATTTCATTTGGATGGTGATTAACCAAAGAGCAATAAAGTTAAATTAAACACAATGATTATCAATATTATTAAAGGTAGACAAATTTTAAAAAGCCTACAAAAGGAAACAAACTCTTACAGTGGAGAGATATATTTCTAATATATTTCTATAGAAGTCTTTACCTTGGAAAATTACTCACTTTATCAGAAACTCTTTTCCACACTCTAACAAAGCACACAGCCAATATATTACTAGAAAAGGTATTTAAAATTATGAAAGTAATGAAGCTTCAGGCTTTTATGTTGATTCATGA
This sequence comes from Myotis lucifugus, assembly GCF_000147115.1. Classification (NCBI taxonomy): domain Eukaryota; kingdom Metazoa; phylum Chordata; class Mammalia; order Chiroptera; family Vespertilionidae; genus Myotis; species Myotis lucifugus. Next base: position 51,393,205 of record NW_005871048.1, on the reverse strand, counting down.
TCATTTTTTAAATTTGATATTCTATTTGTGGCTTGATGTAACACAGGGACTGTGTACAAATATGTAGAAGATAATTTATCCAGGAATTTACACATTCAAAACATTGAAACAGTGTAATTATTCTGAAATAATGATTACCATTTAGCAATATAATGTGACTCTGATCACTGAAAAAATATATTTCCTAGTATGAATTGTTCATGATCATGAGATCACCCGTATGTGAATGCAAGCTGGTGGCCTGCCCGTGCCACTGGACACAGGCTGAGATGGGGTGGGGATGGGTCAAAAACACTCTGAGAGAGTCCATTTCTTATAAAATTCATATAAGTTTAACAAAACAAAGGTCACTTGTTTTAGGGCAGACAATATTTCCAATGAAACGGAAATCAGAAAGGAAAGCTCTAGTAAGAGCGACCTGGAGCTCTGCGGCATCTTCCCAAAAGCCTAATTGCCTGCATCCTTTGATTTTTTTCAGAGAATGCTAAGCAAATAAATCCCAAGAATGTACGCACTGAACACACACCCATCTTCACCAGCAAGGATTTCTTTTTTGAGAAAATGAGCATGACGAGGTGTTGAAATCCTCATTTACTATGTGAAAATTGCTGTTTAAGTTGCTAGATTTTATGTATTTCTTCCTGCTTCCAATGTTCTTACATTTATTTGATTGATGCAAAATTAAGAGCAGCCCTTAATATATTTATGTAAAATAAAAAATATTATGAAACATAGATCTTTGAATCTAATTTATATCTTCCAATCTACTTCAGGTCTTCCATTAGCACCAAACTTTATGAGCCAAAACATTTTGTTAATAATTTTGCTCTATTGAATTAAAAATATATGAATTCTGCAAAATGTATTAATTTACATCAGGTCAGATTCTAAACATGACCAGTTAATGATTTTCTACTACACTAATCAAGTCAGGATATTAGTTATTGCAATCTGAAAGAGGATTAATCCTTCAGCATTTCTTTGCAAGTACCAAGGAAACAGGATTTTCCATTTTAACAGTCACAGATGCACACACAGACACATCTATTTGACCACAGAAGTACAAAGAGACTCATAATAGATTATTTGCTAATTGCTACAACATGCAGGTATTACACATAGATCAATAGTTAGAGTTCATACTTATGTTGATTTTTACCCAACAACAAAACAGCAAAGAAAAGGTAAAACATGGAAGATAAAACACGGAGATTTATACATCCCAGGAGACACTTAGACATTTTAGTCTTTGAGGTGACAGTAAAATTATAGAGTGCCCGATAATAGCTTACCTGGTGCTTTCTTTGACTGATGAGAACCAAGAAAGAGAAAGACAGAAAGATTAAGAAGACCTTAAAATCCATATGACTAAATAAAACTGTCCTTATTTACTAACATCACAGACTGTTACCAGAATAGCCGACAGCTGGAGTGAATCACGGGGAAGGTGATGCATGTGTGCTGCTAGGCTGTGGGAAAGTCAAGGTCTGGCAGTGAAAATGAAGTAAGGTTTCTAAACTAAATTAATTAATGGATAAAATATAAAAGATAAATGTAAACCTTCTTGTTCCTGAGGGTTGTTTTCTAGTAAATAAGTCAGAGACAGGGTTAGTAGTGGTTTTGCTTTTTTCCTCCTGATTAAGTGCCCTTCAACCTCTCTCTCTCTCTCTCTCTCTCTCTCTCTCTCTCTCTCTCGTTGTAACTTCAAATTAAATATAACTTACATTTTTTTCTTATATAAGGGGAAAGTCTTAGAATTCTTAAATTTGATGGTCATATATTTTCCTAGAAATAAAATAAAATCATATATGAAAACATACTATTTGCAAATAACATCTGTGTCTTTTCAAATATAGTCTTTCCTTTTGGCACCTTCTTGAAAGAAGGTCTGGAAACTGTTCTTAATCATAATAAAACAAAATAGTACCTTATCAATTAGAAAGATTTTAGATTACAAGACTGACTAATTAGGTAGAATTAATATTGGACCTATATTTTGCTGTCAATATTTATTTGTTATATCACTGGCCACTTCAAATACAGTGTAGCATGAAGACCTAACTCTGATTCTTTTCTTGTTGTGTTTTATTTTTTTCCAAGTATTTCTGATTAATGGAAAGAGAAGGGGGAGTAAAAGGGAGGGAAAGAAGGAGAAAGAAATGAAAGAAGGAAGGGAGAAAGAAGCTTAATAACAATCTGTCATCTATTACAGTGGGGCCTTGACTTACTAGTGTCCCGACTAACGAGTTTTTTGAGATACCAGCTGTCTCTCGACTGATTTTTTGCATTGAGTTGACAGAGTAATTTGAGTTAACAAGCTCCTTAACGAGCTCGGTCTCGGAACGAATTAAACTCGTAAGTCAAGGCCCCACTGTATTACAAAATACTGATCAGTTTTCAAGATGTGTTTCAATTTGAAGGGGCAATGAAGTGATTTCCTGAGAATTTTTTGAGAAGGGTTTCAATTTGAAGGGTTCTATATCATAGTGAAGAAATTCTGATTCAATAACTAAAAATCAGAACAAAAAATGGTATATGATATGGCAAGCTGTTGAGTTTTCCGAAAATATACAATTAGTGAGTCCCCACTTTGTGCTCAAAGATGGACTTAATTATTTTTATTCATTATACGCATAATGTTTATGAAAAAACATTATTGACTTACATGGTATACCAGTGCTTTCTATGAGACCAAATTGCCTCAGGCATAATGAGAGGTCAACCAGGGTTCTATTGCTCATTCCTTAGATGGCTTGGCCCTGCCTGAGACAATCAGCATTGAATTACATATAAAATGATGCTTCCAGAAAGTTTAATACTGCACTAATTCACAAGTGCCTCTTTGGAATAGTCACATGTAGTTTCCCTGTTTTACAAAAGACTTTAGGTCCTTATTCCCTGTACGTTACCTGAAGTGAGTTAGGGATCAGCTCAATGCTACATTTCAAATCTCGGAAAAGCAGAAGGCTTATCTGCATGCAGGAATCACTGGGAATGAAGATATGAGGCTAATGATTAGGGAGGGTGAATGGATAACTATCTTATCTGATGGATGTACATCACATCCATCCATGACCAATGGACTAAAATGCATATGGAAATAGGAGTCACATTTTAAAAATCTATAACGGGACAAGTTATACTGTAGTGCTTACAAAGCCCTGTTCCAAAAAAAATTAATAATCTTTCTTTCTATTGAACACCTAAGAAATGTTTGCAGAAAAAGAAATATATTAAGAACAGAAAAATAGCCCTAGCCCCTTTGGCTCAGTGGATAGAGTGTCGGACTGTGGACTGAAGGGTCCCGGGTTTGATTCTGGTCAAGGGCATGTACCTCAGTTGTAGGCTAAGCAACCAATCGATGTGTCTTTCTCACATTGATGTTTCTCTCTCCCTTCCACTCCCTTTAAAATATCAATTGAAAAATATCCTTTGGTGAGGATTAACACACACAAAAAAAGAATAGAAAATATAAGGTAGAAAACAAAGAACCAATTTTCTTGGTGATGCATATTCTGGTCCTGTGGTATGTGGTGATCACCAATCACAAATAAGTCACTGCCTTTCCAATACAGTTTACTAGGATAATGTGCAAAGCTCTAGGGCTGGGTGCCATTCTTTTTATTTTTTCTTTGTTGCATGTAGTTCTGATTTAGGGTAAGATCTGATGCTGCATTACATCTGTGAAACCAGCTTGGTGGAGAAGCCCGCAGAGCTGTTTGCGGTTTGCTTGAGCTTAGAAATCAACAGAAAATTAAGACCAAGTGCTGAATGCGTGCCTGAAAATCCCTTTATAGATGAGCTATAGGAATGTACATTCATTGAAGCATGCCCCTTGAAAGCCCTATTCACTTATATGTTTTCCAGAACTATTGATGTATAACCCTTTCATAATAAGTCTAAGTCTTGGGTACATACCATTAACATATGGTCAATGTAAATGACACAACTTCACAAACATGTTAACATACCTCCGAGCAGGCATTCCCTTTATGTGGGCAGGGTTAGCTATTTGAGCAGGAGAGTCCCTGAAGATGAAGGGGAGGAGGCCTAGTTTCCAAGAGAAGAAAACTTTGATCCACTCCTGAGGCATAGTTTAAAGATGGTTGTTGTTGAGTTCCCATCTCTTCCATCCAGGTTTTGCACACACCCCCTCCTCTCCCACATGGAGGGCAAGTTGTTCCTTTTGGTCTTCCTTGTCTAAGTCATGTGTAGAAACACAGCAGTGTCCTCATAACCAATTAATACAATATAACCTTTTGTGAACATGAAACTTTAGCAATGACCAAAAGATTTTTAATACCTGGTCTAATCTCATTCTTATAACAAGCATCATAGGTAGTGTCATTAGGAGGATGAGAGCACTGAGTCTCAGATGTACTGGGACTTGCCTGAGACAATGCATATGGAGAAGTCAGATGCACAATATAACTCACTTTTTCTTGACATCAATATCCCATGTGATCCTATCCAGTATTCATTTTACCATGCAGTCAGGTTAAGGTAACTGACAGTATGAAAAGATGCCATATGTCCTTTCTTCGTAAAGATAATGGACCAGATAAATTTAACTATTGAAGCATGGATTTCCCATAAGAACCATATATATTTGTGAGATGCTGTCCTTCTGGATTAGATAGTAGTCATTTACATGAGGCAAATCCTAGTATTTCCTAATAAAAATAAACAGTGGCAGCTATCTCACCAAAATTTTCTTCTACTTTATTGTTTACACTTTCGTAGGACTAATGTAAAAAGTAGGCTAAAATAAACACCAAACTGGAACTACATAAATAAAACTGTGTGAACAATGGGGTACCTTATTAAGTTCCTTCCTTCAAATGGCTGACTTTTAAATAGATTTGATTTTAAATTTAGGGTAGCACATTTAAATGTTATAATTTTACTGTCATACTTAAATGCTAATATTTTTCTCACTGAAGTATATAGTTTCTTATATAAAAATCTCTTCAGAAAAGATGTTACATTGTTCAATAACATCTCATTTGAAGAACTTTGAGCTCTATTATGGAAAGACAAATAAAAAACCCCAAACAATAACAACAAAAAATTTTCATTGGCACTTGTGTAATAATGTTAATAAAATTATTTAAAATTATATCCAGATTGTAAAAAATCAAGAGAGAGAATGATCTGTTTCCATATTTTTGTAATTTGGATGACTTATATCATTGGTATTTCTCTTTATAATAGAAAAGAGAGTTACACCTATTTTATTTTAAGTTGTGGATTTGAAAAGGTTAACTACAGATCAAGTGTTATAGTTTTACAAAAATATAATTAGCTAATGGTCAATTAATGTGCATTCACTTTACTAGCAGTTTTTGTTAGGTGTGCTAATAGCTCTAGACTTTTGAAGAATGAAGAGCTCAGGATTGTAAATTCTGACATTGTGATCAGGTTGATGTGGACAAATCTTGGCAGTCTCAATTTATGTGATTGAGAAAGTTGATTTGAATGGTGTGACTGATTGAATAAACCTTGTAATTAAAGAAGAGATAATTTATTGGACAGAAAAAGAAAACAACTACCAAATTCTTATATTTTTTGCAAAAGAAAAATCCTGAAATAATTAATCACAACCCTTTTACCCCTTTTATCCTATATAATAAAAGGTTAATATGCAAATCGACCAAACGGCGGAATGACCGGTCACGATGATGGGCACTGACCACCAGGGGGCAGACGCTCAACACAGGACCTGCCCCCTGGTGGTCAGTATGCTCCCACAGTGGGAGTGCTGTGCAGCCAGAAGACAGGCTCATGGTGGTGGGGAGCAGGCCTAAGCCAACAGTTGGACATCCTTAGTACTGCCGCAAAGGTGGGAGAGGCTCCCGCCACTCAGCTGCACTCACCAGCTGTGAGCCTGGCTTCTGGCTGAGAGGTGCTCCCCCTGTGGGAGTGCACTGACCACCAGGGGGAAGCTCCTGTGTTGAGTGTCTGCCCTCTGGTGGTCAGTGCATGTCAAAGTGATTGGTCATTCCGCAGTTCAGTTGATTTGCATATTAGTCTTTTATTATATAGGATATAAGTAAAGTAAGCTCCTTTCAAAGATGATTGCCCCACACAGTGAGTGCAGATTTGTCTCTGGGTCCATGGTCACCTGGTCTGGTCTTCTTCCTGTGTTGCAGTTGTTGATGCACTCAAGTGTGTATCCCACTTTTTATGCATTCCAAACTATAAGTTCCAGATACCATACTAGATGATTTTTAGTTTTACTACAAAAATCCTAGAAGATTTGACAAAGTTTTATTTTTCCTTTCATATCTACTCTTTGTTTGTTTTTCCAACAAATAAAGAATAAAAAATATAAACAACATAAAAATACTAACAAAAGTAAAAACAAAAGGTAATAAGAAGACATCAGTAATATTCTGAAGAAAGATCTGGGTTCCGGATTTCTAGCCCTTCCATTCTCTGACCCCAGCCCACTGACGAATTCAATGTGTTCCTCTTGGCATCTTCAGAGTCACAAGCTAGGTCATGGCACCCTTAGCAGTTGTGCAAAGAACAGAAGAGATGGTCGTAGGAGGTGGAGCTCACTAGTTTAACTGCTCAGTGCTCTATTGGCCCAATTGTCCATGCACTGCTCTATTCACAGGTCTGAAAATATTGCCGAAGTCTGGTTTAGCTGCACCTCCTCTCAATGGTTTCTTTAATGCTGATGTTAGAAGCACTTTACTCCTCTTCTGATCTCTCACGTCACAGACATGCAGCATTTGTGACTTCTGCCCTGCCCTATGGTCAGTCATCTTTTGCTACCCTTGGTGTTTGTAAATCCTCTGAGGACAGGGTCTATGGACTCTTTAGGTCCCCCCCACAGGGATTTTGCACCAAGATTGAAGTGTATAATTGTTAAATACATGCAAAAGGAAGGAACAAGAATGCTCCTAAGACAACGTTGCTAGCAATATTCTTAATTCTCTATTAAGAGAATTAACATTACAGATAAGGGATATTATTTCTGGAGTGTTCCTGGACAAAAACAATATAAAAATGAGGTTAAGAGGAAAGTATTGCCTACTTTGGATGACAATGAAACCTTGTCAGAAGAAAGACTATGGTGGAACAATGGATGATTTTATATTACAAAAGGGCTCTATTTTTTACTTGGTAGGGATAAAGAATTGGCAATGCTCAGATCATTGTTTGATTTGGCACTGAAAGCTTGCTCATTGTGTCAAAATAAAACATTATTGTTCAGGATGTTTTCTTATCTTGATGTTCAGGAGATTGACTTTGAGTTTTGTAAGTAGAGTTATGTTACTGTTTTATTTCTTGACATACTTGAGTTACCTGATTTACCTACCACAGAAACAATAAAGGGATTTTCATTACTAAATGAATAGTTTACATTGGCAAAAGAAAGAAAAGATATCTGTTAATATAAGGGAATGGGGGATGGGGCGTGGGCACTTTAATTATTATGTTTCAAAGGATCTGTTTTGTAGAGATGGCAGCCAACCAGTATAAAGTCACCACAGGCTATAAAATCATTCCACAAATAAGCCATCCTAGGAAGATTTTCCTGAACATTTATGGCTAGAAGAGGACCTGGAAACTCTGGTCTTTCAGTTTTTACTCTGATTCTCAGCAGAAATGTCTTCTCACATCTTACCGGCCTGCCTCCACCTGGACAAGGAAGCATTGCTCTCAGCATTATTGGTTCATACAGGTCCTCTCATTCTCTGGAAATCACTACACGAATATTAGTGACCATTGTGTGGACCTGAAATACCATGGATGTGGCTACTTATTTGTCCATCATGTCCAATATTACTTCTATGCCCTTCTTTCCAGAAGTCTGAACTTTCAAATTAAACAATACATTACTAAAGAGTCCATATGTAAAGAAACTTGAAGAGAATGAATGTAAAAATATAACATCAAAATTTGTAAGCTACAACTAAAGCAGTGCTGAGAGGGTAAAATATAGCACTAATCATTTATTTTAGAAAAGTTGCAAGATCTTTTTCGATGTCTCTCTAGGTCTGTGGAGGGTTGAAATGTGTCCCCAGAAAGACATGTTTAAGTCCTAATACTGGGACCTGTGAATGTGGCCTTATTGAGAAATAGGGTCTTTGTAGATGTTACCAAGTTACTATCATGTCATAATAGAGCAGAGTGGGCCCTAGTCCAGTGGTCGGCAAACTGCGGCTCTTTAGCCCCTTGAGTGTGGCCACGAAGTTTCAATAGCACTGTACGTGCGCGCCCACACGTGGTATTTTGTGGAAGAGCCACACTCAAGGGGCCGCAGTTTGCCGACCACTGCCCTAGTCCAATGACTGGGATCCTATAAGAAGAGAAAAAATGGGGCACAAACACAAAAGAACTAGGTCATTTAACAACAGAAACAGAGATTGCAGGTATGTTGCCACAAGCTAAGGATCACCAAAAATTGGCATCTATTATCAGAAGTTGGAAGAGACAATGAAGGACCCTCCCCGAGAGCCTTCAAAGAGAGCACAGCCTGCAGGTACCTTGATTTCAAACCCCTGTCCTCCAGAACTGGGAAAGACTAAATTTCTGTTGTTATTTCCACCTACCTTGTGGTGCTTGATTATTGCAGCCTGAGAAGCTTTCACTCAAGGACATCACTTTTGAAAAAATACCAAGTCTTCTTTATCCACCACTTGCCTAACATGTCTAAAGAATCAAATCAAGTCACAGAACACAAACTTCCGAGTTTTCAGAATGGTGTGATTCCATGTTTTACAAGCACACATCTCCCACTTGCCTATTCAGTGTTGTGCAGTTCAGCCCCACGAATAGAGCACCAACTATCTAGGACCTACATGGAGGGAAGAAGGATGGGATTGGCGAGGGGCACACAGGGTCAGACATCAATGCCAAATCATTTTGTGATGAGGACTGTAGCAAATATAGAGTTTCCTGTCATTTTTCAACTTCCATTTCAGGCTCTTTCCTGGTGTCCCAGTTTTCTTTGTTGGGAAGCTGGCACCCTCGACTGGGCTATGCAGCCTAATGTGGCCTGCAGCTCACACAGAATTACTCAACCACACATATGAAGTCAGAAGGGAAATGAAGCCTGATGCTGGAACCTTCTACCTATAACCTACAGCTGCCTGCACCCTGATGTGCCCTCACTGATTCCTTGCTCCCTAGCTACTGTCCCAAACTTTGCTCTTTGGTGCCTGGTCCTACAGGGTTCAGCTGCCACTTTATGCCATATCAGAAATGATGTGATAAACTGTTACCCCAAGGTGTGAATACTCAACAACACTTCCTTTAGGGTTATTTGCCATTTGACAAGAAGAAAGACTAGCCATAGATCATCATGTCACAGTAAAATATTTGGGGGCTTGGGTTTGGGAGAAAGAGGTGAATAAACGAGTTGCTTTCGTCTAGCACTTAACTCTCACACAGCTCTCTGAGCCTCCCACTCAAACCAACTTTTGTTTGGCTTTTGTCTGAAAACTACCCTGGACTATATTATTTTAGAAAGTATAAGCAAGAACTATCTTAAAATTAGTTCTGCAACATACAAGTCTCCAAAAACTAGAAAAGTTATGCTTCTTTCCTTTTATGCATTGTCATACTGGGGACCACGGAGGTGAGGCCAAGAAAATCTGCTAGTAAGCATTTGTTGATAGGTTGGTTTCATTAAATCAAACCTGCCTACATACAAAGATTTTCCTTAAAATATCTGCATTACTTTTCTCAAGAGGTTACTTACAAGTCAGAAAGATGGCACAGGGCAGAGTGCACAGTAAACCCTCCCCATGTCTGAAATAAACCAGTTGAAAATTGGAGAGCCATATTTCTGGCCTAACTTTGGACATACACATTTATGAGAATTTTCATTATGTTTAAATCAAATCCACAGGACAGAGTTCTACTCCTAGGGACTGAAACTAGTCCTCTGATCTACATTAAGATTCCTAAACTACACATTTAATGAGCCAGCAAGCCCTTGTTTTACAGGATGCCTGGGCTGACTCTCTTTTTGTTTTTCTTCCATGGGGGTAAGTTCAACCGATTGCAACCTCCTTTTACATTGATTTAGTCCACCAAGATATGAAATGCTCCTAGATAAAGCACTTTCTCACTTTTTATGAAAATGATGAGCTATCAACATTTTGCTTGAAGGCATAAGATGCAGGCCCATCTTCATTGAGATCCATTAAATATGCCAGAGACCCAGCTGTCAATACCATTGTGGAGTAAATTTAATTTCCAGAGTCAATATAGAGCCAGCTGCATTAAGCATAAGATAATTCTGGCACATTATTAATTTGAATGGCCATGTAAGGCATTGTCTAGACAAGATATAAGCCCAAGTTTTCATAGGCAATCTGTTCATAAAATGAAGTGTGCCAATGTTGTAAAGAATACTAATCACACTGATCTGGCTTATTAACCGATATTGATTGCTTTTACTTTGATACGGTCCAGAAACCTCAGAGGTGAAACACTGAGATGTTCTGCACTAGTGCTCTTGTTCAGACAAAACAGTAAATATTCCAAAAGAGTTGTAAGGTGCAAGATAGGAGTGATTTTTTTTAGGAAAGATAACAGCTCAATTTGCAATACTTAAGAAATTGATAGCATGATTATGAATTGCTGTTTGCTGAGAAAACTTGCTATTATTATTAGGGGCAGCTGGCAACACTTCCTGCCCATGATGATTTTGATTAGTTATTGCACAATCCAAGTGCTGCCCAGAGACTATTCTTTTCTATCATTGTCTTTCCAGATCCTGCCAGCTCAGTCCTATGCAACATTTATCACTAATATTAATTACAGGCCTCTAACCCGAGTGTGGTTTCACTTGAAGGTCAATGACGGGCCATTGATTCATCCAACACAGGTTCAGAATACCTTTCACTGGTTGTCCCCAAGCAACTGAGGCCAAACAACTAGTCTCTGTCTATAGCTACTGGAGTCTGAGTATAGTCAGCATGTCTTGCCAGGTTAGAGTGCAAGGGCTGCCCAATACTAACACCAGCAAACATCATCGCAGACCAGTGCACCATTCCATTTCTGCATCTCTCTGCGAATAGGCCTGTCTCCGAGAAACAGACAGACAGACCTGGGTTAAAATCCGGACTCCACCACTAACTAGACATGTAATTTTCAGACATTTTATTCTGTGACACTCGGTTTCCCCTGGCTCAAATGAAAAAGAATACTAACTGGTTTAAATTAGTCAGGTTCCAACCAGGAAACAAAACCACTCTAGGTGTTTCAGAGAACAATTAAGGCAGGGAATTTGTTACACGGGTGATGAAAGAGCTGAGGAGCCAAACGGGGTGGTGAGGTAACCCAGAGATTCTCTGTGGCTGGAAGTTCTACCATCCCTTGATTGAGAATAGCGGGTAGGGCTGTGTTAGAAAACCCAAAGTTGAGGATGGAGCTCTGGCTATGGTAGAGAATGCCCAGAGGCATGGTGACCAGAAAGGGTATAGAGAACACTTTCTAATACAGAGAGGGTAGCAATAAACACTCATGCTTCTCCTCCTTTTCCTCCAGCATTCAGCTAGCACCCATAAGCCAGAGTCAAAGGTGGTCAAAGAACACAGCCTCAGAGGTACTGAGTGGATTGGAGAGGGCTGAGAATGGACCGGGAGCAGAGACAACACCAGGCATGGGGACTGAAAGAGACAAAGCAGAAAGTAAGTCTGTTTCCAATGGAGCAGCCTGTTTCCTTTCATATAATACAAAAGCTCTCTAACATTTTCCATCTTTTTTTAAAGTAATTGACAAAGATAGGTTTTAGAGGAACAGAGCTCAGTTTAGGAATAAACATAAAAATCCCTGGCAGTGGTTAAACTTGTCATACAAAGGAGTAGATGACATGGTATCTTGGAGGCCATAGATAATAAATGTTATAAAGGTCTATTTGCAACTTTTGATCATTGAATTGCATTGGAACCAGGGAGACTAAGGAAGATGAATCCACGCAAGTTGTTTTAATAAGGATATATTATGACTAAGCAATTAAGACATACTTGGATCCTTCACACCCTCCCTCCCCCATGCCCCCTCCCTCACACACACAATCACAGCTCTATTAAGCCATATTTTTACACCAATAAGCAGTTTTTTCATCCTGCAAATAAGCTTACAGTAGCCATAAGAAGTTTTGGATTCTGGTAAAGGATCCTTACTTAGATGCCTAAATTTGGATAAATCCGGTAATTTCTAAGACTTCAGCTTTCTATTTTGTAATTCATGTTCTTCCTATGAGAAACAAATTAACAACATAACATTAAAAACATAAATTATTCTATTAATGGAATCAACAATATTTCTCATAAAATCCAAAGCTTTTGAAGATGAATTAATTGCACAGATTTCTATCCTGTATCTAACCCTATGCCAAGCACCATCCTAAGTATTTGAAAATATAAAAGAAAGGAAGCCCTAACCGCAGGCAGTTTCTAGTCTAGTGGGACAACATTTAGGCAAATAATTATTTTACAAGGTAGTAAGTGCTATCCCTTGAGTAATATTGAGGGAGTTGTCCTTGTCACACAGATACTTTGTATATGCAAAGAATCAATCACTCTTCCCAGGACACAACTATATACACTTCTTATGTTGAGGTTGCTGTCTAGAGCAATGTGCCTATCCACAAATCTCTCTTCATCTATAATAGAGGGAATTCATTTTATAAGTAGACATCTTCATCAAAAAATAAATATAAGTTTATTCTTCAGGTATAACTAGATCATTGTGATAGAATAACAGCCCATGATTCATTTTAAACTTGGAAAATCCTTAAGCAATTTGACTAACATCTTATTTTACAAAGAATTTGTACGTTAAAAATCTATTTATGTATGTTTCACTTCTTCCAATAAGAATTCAGGGCACTTTGTATTTATATAATGAAATACATAAATAGAGGGCATATTTGGAGTAATGAAAAAATGGTGAGAGTTATAAAATAAAGAGGAAAGAACCTTAAATAATCCATAAATGAGACCTTCTGGCTTTATTGTAGGCAAATAAAATTGGTCTTAAAGAGATGCAAATGTAAATTTCCCGTATTTTAGGTCCATAAGCTAAAGCAACACAGTTGGTCAAAAATATCTCTGCTCCTGGGATGGGACTAAAGAGACATGTCAGTAGAAGTGATGCAGCCACAGTTCCCATCATGGTCTCTACAAAGGATTTAGTAATGAGTTTCATAAGATAGTGCTCTGATGTGCAGCAGGGCAGCCCTATGTGCAAAACCAGCATGCATCCAATAAAAGACATTCTCTAGGCAGGAGTCTGCAAACTCTGGCCAGGGACTGTTTTTTGTACTGCCCTGGAGCTAAGAATGGTTACATTTTTAAATTTTTAAAGGATTAGTAAAACACACACACACACACACACACACACACACACACACACAAAACTATAAACAAATAACTGAGGCATGCAAAGCCTGCAACATATATTATCTGGTTTTTATAGAAAAAGTCTTTCAACCTCTGATCCAAGGGGCCAGAACAATTAAATTTAAACTCAGAACAATTTGATGAGCAAATCTAATTGACTTAAGGATTGGTGCTGTCATTCAAAAGCACTTTTTGAGTTCCTACTAAGAGCCAGGTTCTGGGGAAGAAAACAGTGAATAAGCCAGGCAATAATTCCTACCTTTTAAAAGGTTGAGAGAGAATAAATCAATAACTGTGCGTGCTAGTTCTTGCTACATAGCAGACTTACTCCAAAGTTTAGCAACATAAAAAGCAATAGTTATTTATGAGTGGGCAAGAGATCAGGGGATTTATGTTGGTCTCAGCTGGTCTCAGTTCTTCTGGTGTTTCCTGGGCTCAGGCGTAGCTGGTCTAGGCTGGTCTAGGCTCACTCATGAATGTGTATCCAGCTAGGAGTCACTTATATCAGTTGGGTTGGCAGGGGTGGCGCTGCTTTGATCCATGAGTCTCTCATCCTCCTTATGGAATTTGCAGGAAGACTCAGGTGGGGCCCTGCCTTGATAATGGCAGAGGTTCAAGGGAACAAATAAGATGAACAGAGTCTCTGCAGGCCTGGGCTGGATACCTGCTCTCTAACTTCTGCCACATTGTGTTGGCTAAACCAAGTCAGGTGGGGAAACCAGGTACATGATAAAAGGATACTTACCATGGTAGAGGACCATCTAGATCAGTGATGGCGAAACTATGACACACGTGTCAGAGGTGACAGGCGAACTCATTTTTTTGGTTGGTTTTTCTTTGTTAAATGGCATTTAAATATATAAAATAAATATCAAAAATATAAGTCTTTGTTTTACTATGGTTGCAAATATTTAAAAATTTCTATATGTGACACGGCACCAGAGTTGTTAGGGTTTTTCAAAATGCTGACACGCCGAGCTCAAAAGGTTCGCCGTCACTGATCTAGATGAACATTTCTTGAACCTAACCCAACAACAGATCATCCAGGAGGGGCCTGCACAGCCTGCAGGTCGAACTGGGTCTGCTCCCGTTAGGTGAAGATGCAGCATGGAATCTAGTGGATCTCCTTTCAGAAGAGGGCAGTAAACAAGTCACCTGCTAGTGCACTCTGATGTATGTCACTTGTTCCCTTGAACCTCTGCCATTTCAAAGGAGAGAGTGTATTTATAATAAGTCCAAGGTTTAAATGCTCTGATGATTATAACTCCTTTATCAATCCTCAGATGAGCAGGCTACTCAGGTCTGCAACACTGAATAAAATCTGTGATGGTGTTCATAGAGGAAAAATCAGAACAGCCTGTTTTGCATATATAAAATCCTAGAAGGTTTCTTAATAAACATGAAAATCCATGATATGAGAAAACTAGCCCGTCAATATTTCCAACTAGGGGCTAAACCCGAGGCTTGGAGGGGCTGATGAATGAAATGTAGCAAGCAGACAAAATGCAGACACTGTAAAGGTAGTTTGGTTTGTAGAGGGAAATGGAAAACCCTCAGTGTGAATGTGAAATAGAATTTTCCGTGGGTTTTGCAGGATGGTTTAGGTCAGCTGTGTTGGCAGAAAACCCTTGAATCTTCTTCCTGGACACTTGGTTCCAACTTAAGCTGCTGCAGTAACTAAGCCAGTTTTCTGAGAAGAAAATCTTCACAGTCTTTTGTCTGAAATATGTTTTCCCTGGAATTTTATGACCTATTTAGTCTTCTACAATCATTTCCTGAATGAAGATGACTCAAGCTGACTTTTTTCTTTCTGCAAACACCACATTATATGATTCATTTATGGGAAGTGAAAATAGGAATCTTCTGCTTAGTTCTCTTTTCTCTAACATATGCATAGCCAATTGACCCCTGTTACATTGGGATTATTCTCCTTTTAATGTTTTCTTTTCTTGTTTTTTTTCCAAAAGATTAGAAAGGGTCTTCACCATAATGACTTTAAATCATTCATGCATTTTTTTACCTCCTCTTCACCAACCCTGACATCTGGTTCATTCTTTCTGACTGGTGCTGTGCATAGAGCAGATGTTTTCCCTGAGCTATCATGATTTTTAGAACTTATTATCAGGAAGCTACAACTAATTCAGAGCCCTTCAGCATAGATGAGGCATTTAATGTATTCCTTCTAGTAAGTTTGACCTCATCTATGGTGGATTTCATCTGCCACTATATTGCCCAATTACTGAATTTTGTTCAACCCATCTGAGGTGCTTCCCCATCCTCTCTGGTCTTCACTAACCTAGTAATTTTGTGTCATCAGCACATTTCACCATCTTGATACTCATTTAACATCATTAATAACCCAAATCGAACTCCGTTTCCCATACTGACTGTACCTTTGATACTGGTGGGCAGCAGGAAACATGTGAGAAAGAGAGAATTTCAAAATCAAATTTTATCTAGGTTCTATGAACCAACCTTACCTGCTCTACTTTTTCAGACTTTGACTACTTCATATTTTCTGCTGCTACTTCTGGATCAAACACATATGTATAGTTTTAGTCATGCCTCATCTTGTTTTTTTTTTGTTCCTCTTGCTCTCCTGAGAGAAAACTAGTTTGCATATGCCAACATAATTCCACAATTGCTTCACTCACCTTCCCGGGATCACCATTGTGATATGTTTTAGCCCTAAAAAAAGTCAAGATATTTTCCACAAATATTTTTATTTTGTTCTGCTTTGGTGTGCCCCTATAATCCTTTGTAAAAAAATGCTAAAATATCAGGGATTCTGGGATACAAGGGGAGGAAGGCAAAGACAATTTCTGGGAGTCAGAGTGTGGGCAGAATGGCAGTGAGCTGTGTAGTGGACTTTCCAGCATGGCTTCCTGACTTCATGGGTGGTAATGAATTAATAGAAACTGAACCCTTTGTTCCATATTTTTCCAATTTGCATCAGCTATTGAAGTCTTTCTTCCACTCACAGAACCTGAGTGTGAAAGTAGGACAGGAATAAAATAAATTGAAAACAAAAAACCAACATCAACTATTTTAAAATGACAAATCATGATCCCTAATTTATGTTTTCTTCCACTGCTTAATCTGAAGTCCCCTGCTCATCTGTATTCAATGTGTCAGCCTTTTCTCTGGAACCTTCACTACCTGGACTCACTTCCTGCATCATGTGCATTCAGCCTGCTTCTCCCTGTATAAACAAATCATTTAATCTTGCAAACTACCTGCTTCATTTCTCATACTTCTCCATTAGCAATGGTCAAGGGATACATGGCCTCTCCCAATATTATGCTATTAACAACTCAGAATGACATGCAGATTCTTCATTGAACCCATAATGCCAACAGAAAGATTATCTTCAAAGAAAAGGAAACAGCTAGATGAATGTGTTTGTTCATTGTAATGTTATTACAAATGCAAACCATTGGAAAGTGTAAACAATTCTGTAAGTCCTTTGGGAAACATGCCATGAGTATAAAACACCTATTATTTTAGTTCAATACCACTCACAACTCACGCTGACTATTGATGAAAGAAAATGAAATTCTAGTCATTCATAATTTCAGTTCTATCTCTCACCCTACAATTAATTTCTTGGTAAGTCTTGTTGGCTCTGCCTTCTAGACATTTTTAGTGTATCCCATCTTATTGATTTGATGACAACTCCAGTCCATGCTGCCACC
Source organism: Myotis lucifugus (assembly GCF_000147115.1). NCBI lineage: Eukaryota > Metazoa > Chordata > Mammalia > Chiroptera > Vespertilionidae > Myotis > Myotis lucifugus. The sequence goes on along the minus strand of NW_005871048.1, from coordinate 51,376,137 downwards.
ACTGATCACCTAGACCTCTGCAGAACTAGTCTCCTAATCTCCTGACAGATTTTACAACTCCATCTCTTGACTATCTCTCATCTACCCTTACAGAAGTCAGGGGGACACTTAAACTCACACACACACACACACACACACACACACACACACACACACACACACACACAGATTTAGATCATGTTGCTTATTTGCTCAAAATTCTCCAATGGTTTCCTACCTTCTTGGAAAAAAATAACAGTCCTCAGAATAGTCCCGAATGTCCTACATCACCCAGCCTACTGCAGATTCTCTGATGTCAGCTCCTCCTTCTCTGTGCCCCCTCCTCTGGATCATCTCTGCTTCTTTCTCCTGCTCTTCTTCCTGGGCCAAGGTTCTGTTCTAAGATTCTCTTAGGCTTGATAAACTCATGACTTTCTTCTTCCCTCCATTTAGAGCTGTGCTTAAATATCACCTCATATAAGACTCTTTTCCAACCACTTTTATAAACCAGCATTTCCCCCCTGTGATCACACCACTGCCTAGCATGATTGTTTCTTTCTTAGTTCCTTAGTTTCTTGCCTATCTATGCACCTGCTCAGTGGCTTTCCTGCCTACTTGTATGCTGAAGCTCCCTGAGAGCAGAGTCTTGTTTGGTTGAGTAGGCTCTGTATCCTTTATTCTTAGAGCAGTATCTAGCACATAGTAGATGCCAAATGTTTGCTGCATACATAAGTGAGTAGATTCTCCCGGACTAAAGAAAAAGAAATAAAGCGTTACACACTATTAGAAAATTATCTATCAGTAGCTGACTTGGGAAAGCCATGCCATTGCCATGAGTCAGTTCAGATTGCACACTGACTTTCCATAGAACATGTCTTAATATTCAGAAAATTGTGGTGCTAGTTCCATTCCATCACTGACAAGCTGTGGGAATGTGGGAATTTGGGGCTCTCACAAACCTCTCTGAAATGCTTTTTCTGATGTTTCCTACCCATAAAATGTATGAGGGATCCAGCATGGCCACAAGTCATCATAATTGAATGTTATTATTTAAACTATGTCTTATGTAATAGTTACTTCATGTTGTCCTAATTAAATACTATTTAGCCAAGATAACTCACTGGCAACCCCATTGGCCCTAAATATTGGTGCACACTGGCCATAGCACACTAAACATCAAGTGACAATGTGACAGAAAGGTTGACATCTAAACTCAAGAATCCCCAATTTAGGAACATACCTAAGAAAATTTTCTATCACATATCAACAATAATGTGTCATTTCTATATGGATGGAGTGTCCACTGCACTTTTATCTTACTAAAGCAAACAATGGAAAGTGTAAAACATGTTATAAAGTAGGTTTAAAGTTGTGTACTTAGTTTTTAATAGTATAGACCCAAAAGGACTATACAAAGCAAGCTTGTCATTTAAAAAAATAACTAGCTAAATATTTACAAATGAAGGATAAATCCTAATACATTAATTAGAAGAAATATTAGTCATTTAAAAATATATGGAAGCCCTAGCTGGTTTGGCTCAGTGGATGGGGCATCGGCCTGCCGACTCAAGGGTCCCAGGTTCGAGTCTGGTCAAGGGCATGTGCCTTGGTTGCGGGCACATCCCCAGTGGGGAGTGTGCGGGAGGCAGCTGGTCGATGTTTCTCTCTCTTCGATGTTTCTAACTCTCTATTCCTCTCCCTTCCTCTCTGTAAAAAATCAATAAAATATATTTTAAAAAATAAAATAAAAATATATGGAATTGCATAGCACTAGAGGAAAATCTTATGCTAAATAAATAATGCAGAACATAGACAGAAATATACTCATTACAATTTTGCAATGTATCTGTATATATGTGGGCAAAAGCTAGAAGAGAATGTACAAAAATCAATATATTGTTGAGTTGAGAAAATAATAGTGCTTTTTTGTTTATTTCCATGTTCTTTAATTGTTTACAGTAAAAGAATTATAGAAAGGAAGGAAGATCCCTTTGGAAACACAGCTACTGTACCACAATGGGGATTCAGACTTCATTTATTTTGGGGGACTCCCAAATGGGCACTGTAGGAAGCCTACCTGGACAACCTCCATCAGGGCTGCCATGTTGTCCCTGTAACTGACCTCTGCCCAGGCCATTGATCATGACACCTCTGCCCTCATCATGGGCTAGGGAAGTAGGGCAGACAAAGCACATGCAGATTAATGAAAGTTGGGGTGGAGCACATGGAGAGACCCAGGAAGAGAATGAGCCACATTGAGGACAAGGCACCAGAGACATACAGGTGCAAGCATGACAACCAAGATGCAGATCTCACCTATCTTTGTCATTGCTTCTGACTTTGTCCTGGCAGAGAGCCTTAAGGGTTTTCCACATGCACAAACACTACAGGCTTGATGATGAAGGCATTCAGGAAAGTAATAAATTTACACCAGCTTGATTGACTTGCTGATTCATAGAGTTAATTAACCAGGTTTTTATTTTGTCAGCTTAGTTGCATAGACAGAATGTCTTAGTCCATTTGGGTTGATGTAACAGAATTCCATAGACTGGGTGGCTCATAAACAACAGAAATTTATTTCGTACAGTTCTGGAGGATGAGAAGTCCAAAATCAAGGTGTTACCAGATTTTATGTCTGTTGAAGCCCATTTCTGCTTCACAGAGACCTTTAGCTGTTTCCTCACATGGCAGAAGGGGCAAGGGAGCTCTCTGGGGTATCTTCTATCAGGGACTCACTAATCCCATTCATGAAGACTCCACATCTGTAATCTAACCACCTCCTAACACCATCACATCAGGGTTAGGTTTCAACATATGAATTTTGGAAAGACATGTACAGCCTCAAGCACAGAATGGTTTTAACATGCCTCCCCCCCCCCAAAAAAAATACAAATTTAGCTCATAACTGTACTGTAAACAGACATTGTTCATGTCTTTGCTGTGAGAAATCACATTTTTTACTTTTAAAAACACTTTAAATGTACATAAAATATATTTCAAAGGTAGCAAAAGTAGCATAAATTAAATGCTTACTAAATTGCCTGCAGAAATCACCAAAGATGCCTTTCATTTGATCTTGATATAATATAAAAATGCTTTTCAGAGAGTTCTTATTATCATAAAAACAAATATATGAATAGAGTTTTGTGCATCTATCCATAGAATGTGATATATCAGCTTTCTCAATTCGTTTTTATTTATGTAGAAACTGAGGAGCAGGGAGATTGAACCATGTGCCCCTGATCCCGCTATGGGACAGTGGCAGGATTGGGTACAGGTACCATGACTGCCAGACAAGAACTGCTTCTATATGTTGAAGATTGTCCTTTAATGCACAGAAGTCGGGGGTAGGAAACTGAGGCTTGCAACTGCATCAGTTCCTTGGGTTCTATATATATACTAGAGGCCCATTGCACAAAGAGATTCATGCAATAGGCCTTCCTTCCCCTGGCTGCCTGCACCGGTTTTCCTCTGGCACCCAGGACCCAGGCCTTCTCTCTGGCCGCAGCGGAGAAGTGAAGCCTCTTCAGCCTTCAGTCTTCACTGCTCCAGCTGGAGCCTTCAGTCTTCACTCTGCGCCTGTGTATGCAAATTAACCGCCATCTTTGTTGGGTTAATTTGCATACTCCCCTGATTGGCTGGTGAGCATAGTGGAGGGATGCTCAATTTACATGTTTGTCTATTATTAGGTATATATATATATATATATATATATACATATAAAGCTCTCGCTGGCGCCAATTGCACATGTGTGTTTATTTTTTTTTTTTTAATTTTTCGCTAAAAGTATAAAGCTCTCGCTGGCGCCAATTGCACATGTGTGTTTAGATCTGTCATTGTCAATCGTGAATTTGGTTGACACTTCTATTATAGAGAAAGGGCAAATAGCAATATTAAAATATTTTTTCTAATTAATTTCCTTTCAATGTGCACAGATTCATGCACCAGGCCACTAGTTTTCAAATAAGGTCACATTCTAAGGTGCCAGCTAGACATAAATCTTGGGATGATGCCATTCCACCTGGAACAGTAGCAAATGACCATTTTGAAGAAGGAAGCAGCTGGGAAGATGGGATTCCTAGAAAGTCCATGATGAGAATGGACCACTCATTCAACTTGCATTTACAAAATCTAACTTTGGGCAGTAAAAATACAAGCATCAACAAGATTGTAAATATTTGAATTAAAATGCTTTCCTATTGTAAAAATAAATAAATGAATAAAACAAGAAGAAATTGTGGGAAAATGGGGAGTCTTCTGCTCTTGGGCAGAGGGTTAGATCCAGATGTGATGACAAAGGAGGGTGGCCAGGACATGCTGACCCTGACAGTACTTTGGACACAGGATATGGAGGGAAGACTGTTGCAATGCACTTAATTGAATGAAGCTAAGTTGTTTAAGCCCAGATGCAGAAGTTTTAGAATGAAGGAAGAAATGAATGAATGAATAAATGAATAAATGTTTGAATTCTATATCAATACTTTAACAAAACTGGACTGTATTCAACCCTATTCATTAGGCGGTTTACCATGTGCTGAGTGCTAAGTTAAGTTCCTTCATGTATATATATCACTGCATTTCACCTCTACAAGTAGATATTAATACCCACATTTTATATATTAAGCAGTGAGGAAACTGATACTTAAAGGGGCCCTGTGTCCTGGCCAACATCACAAAAACCATCTATGCACACTTGCATGTGTATGTCACAGTAGGTCAGAGTGGATTCTGGTGAAAGGCACAGATAGCAAATGAAGTGGCCCCTCTCCCAGGCAAACAGGGAGGGGGGTGTCACTGAAGTCCTCAGTTCCCTGACCTGGGAATTGGTTTCTGGACACCATTTCATTATTTGAGCATCACATAGAGGTCTTGTGAAATAATAACTAAAATAAAGTCTTAAAGTAATTTTCCCTGATTACTTGGATTTGGGATATTTTTTCTTTTTTTATGTCACAACTCTTTTAAAGGAAGCATGAACAACTTTCTACTCAGAAGCAGGAGTGGTTAACCAAGATCCTACAGTGATTAATTTCCAAACAACATTTGTCCCTGACCTTTCTCAACTTCTTATCCTTATCTGTTTGTTAATTCAGCTTGAGCTTTCATGTGAAGGGGCTAAATTCTGAATTGAAGGCTTTTTTGTCTTGACATGTGGTCTGGGCACATAAGAAAGAGGCAATATAGCTTAATCACTAGGCACCAGCCCCAGTGCAGTGAGATGCAGCCTGCCTTTCTTACAGAAGTGTGGCTGATCAAGAATGGCAGTGGGAAAGATTTGTTCAGGCATCAGAGTTCCTTTCTACTCTGTTTGAAAATAGGGCCATACTTCTTGTGCAATGCAAGCTATCCCACCTCAATAATGACATTTAGTGTGGGGGGGCAGCTTCTGACATATCATATTTATACTAAATCACATTCTGTTATTTTCCATTTCTTCAGGAAAGCTGTCATTAGCAACACTTAATGACCAGCTTGAGGCAAAAACCAAGGTTTTCTCACCTCAAAAAGTCATAACTGGTAGCAGTGACTGGCTAAAAAGAGATTAGCACAATTATAAAATTCAACCCTGCCCCAGTTGGCACCAGGGATGGCATCACCATTCCCTAGTTGACAAGTGATCTGAATAAAGATTAGGCTAGACACGCCTGGCGATGGATCTTTGCCATTCCATCCTTGCCTTTCCACAAGCTATCTGAAGGTATCTTGGCATTGATATCTTATTATCTTTATTTAAAATAAGGAAGACATTTCTTAAATTGGTCTCATTCTATGAGCATCGTGCCATGAAATGGTTATATAATATCAAAATGCTATATGCAAAGTAATTTCCCTTAGAAGGCTGAATTTTTTGAGTCTGAAAATATCATATATGCAGTTTCATATTTTAAAAAATGTTTTTCTTGAAGGGCTGGCAAGTGATCTATGTTGCTTACATTCTAGAATAGAAGCCAGGAAGACAGCTTCATATTTAAAAGAAACTTCATATATAAAAAAATCAAGAATAAATGTTGTGAGGGAAACTAGCTAAAATATACTGATCTCTTAAATGTTCCATAAGGGAGCATGGGCACAAGACATTATAGAAAATATTTTTAAAGAAATTTTATAATACGATTTGCCTCAATATTCCTAATATTGCATTTTACCACTTCACTCAGGTGGAAATTTAAAAACTGTGCATTTATTATAATTGATGGGCATAAACCATTCTGATTGCTACTGCATATGTAACAGCCATCTGAACAAGTTGCAATGGACAGGACAGAGAGGAAAAGGTGCTGAGATAGAGAAGGACCTGCTTGTATCCTGTGGTCAATGACTGTGGTGTGACATTAGGGCTTCAAAATGAGTACATGTCCTTCGAGCATCCCTGGCCCTGCTCTGAAGGTGTCGGGTCCTTGCAGGTCTATGAATGTCTTCATTATCCAGGAGAGATCTAATTCAAGTAAACAGGAGGGACTGTGTCAGGGGTAGCGCCTCCCTTATTTTCAGAAACCCCAGCTTCCACTGGCAGACTCAGGAGCTCCAGCTTCTGAGCACACAGGGAATAAAGTCAGGTTCTGGGGCCTGCCAGCAACCACTGCTGGATCCCTGTCAGCTGCCTTCCTGAGTGAATGCAACTTAGGGAAGGCTGAGGACCAGGGCATGGCTCTCAGCCAGAGCAGGCCCTGCCCTGGGAGGCTGGCTTTAGAGAATGTGGCTCCAGCTGAGGTTTGAGGTTCTTATGACTGATTGGTTCACCTTCCAGTCCTGTGAAGGATTTCTGCACTTCCAAGACAATTTGGGGTGGCTGTCAGCTTCCAATGACAGGTGCCTATCCTGACTCATGGAAGCTGCCCTCGTTTTGCTAATGGAGGTTCATGCAGACCAGGGATCTGCAACCAGGCCTCATGACTTGCCAGGTGTGTGTGTGTGTATGTGGTTTGGATATGTCACATGACCATTCTTTCTCTTACTTTCCTCTCTACAGAGTGTAATAATCCCATCTAAAATGTTTCAAGACTGACAAGTGAGTTTTCCTAAGAAAGAGTCAAAAAAGAAAAACAGAACACCTGGTCCAGCATAATTCCCCAGGGAATGGAGTCCTTGGTCAACTTCCTCTGGGGCCTGTGCCGTCATGTTGAGCTCCACCACAGCATTTACCACTCTATTGGGATGACATGTCTATGCAGCTGCTGTGTCCCTTCAGACCATCATCAACCCAAGAATAGAAGCCTCTTCTTAATCACATTCATGTACATGTTATCAGGGCCTAGTGCACAGGGGCCAAAGTCAGATTCCTACAATGCAAGGTGAATATTATCCTGCTGAACAATGTAGCAATATATTCCCGCTAACCTGCTCCTGCTTCCTGACCTCTCTCCCTTGCAGACATATCTGGGTCTTAGTCTAAGCTGTCCATTCACCTAGGAAGACCTCCCCAAGTAGGGCTCAACTTTAGAAACCAGCTCAAAAAGGACCTCCACTAGGTCCACAGCATCTTCCCTCCTCTGACCTCTTCTTTGCTACCAAATACTCTTTCAAGCATTTTCTCTGTCCTTACACACCTCTGTGGATCTTTGTTCAAATCCACTTCATGTTGCATGTCTATAATCAGTATATTCATTTGTAAATCTCCACCAGACTGAAACGCCATCTTAGATCAGCTGTGTGCTCTTCAGGTTGGACCCTGGTTAGGGCCAGAGCAAGTACTGAGGTCAAGCGACTCGGAAGATACTGTTTTCATGCAGAACTGTCCTATCAAGGGCCTGGTCTTCCTTGGGCCACATGTTTAAGAGCAAGGAGGACTTGTGTGAGCCTACTCACTACATTCAGTCACAACCAAGTGGGGGGATGGCTCCTCCAAGAGGAAGCAGGAAATCATCACTGACTGGCATCTGCAAATGTTGAACCCCCAGAACCATTGATTATGTTAATCAGGCTCAATTTATCTTCGAAAGAGACATTTTAAAAAGCAACAGGGCTTAAACAAACGTGAAAGTAATCTAATTCAGACATAAACATGAAAGTTAATATGATTACCATGAATTGATCTAAATATTACTTAAAATAATTAGAAACGATTTTTGATGGCATGCCATTTCAGTCAGGACACTTTTATGTTACATTAGGAAGCCAATGGGTTATTGCTTTCTATAAAATGTTTTTGTTGTTTATGACCTTCAAAGGAAGGACCAGTGTTGGCAGACTGTCCATTAGTCTCCAAGTGAGTGCTGAATGGATTATCCTGCATCTACTGCAGCTCCACTCTCAGTCTGTCATCCTCCTTCCTACTATCTTCATATTCAAATGGAGCCATTGTCAGGGTTAAATTAGTTGTTTTTTTCTTACATAAATTCACAGATTCATATCAGGGAGAAGAAATATTTAATTTTATTATTTTTTAATCCTATGTCAAAAACAAATGAAAAGAAACATGTTAATAGTTGTTGAAGGTTGTAAAACTGAGGTTCTTATGACTTTCATTCAATTTAATTCAGCTAGGAATCTTAGCTCTAGAAATCACACACACACACACACACACACACACACACACACACATCCTTCATAGACCAATCCTTTCCTGATAACCAGCAATCTCTGAGGCAGCAGAAGATGGTAGTATGAACTTGACTAATGGTCACATGGTCAGACCTCTGCCAGGCTGACTATAACATCTTGACCAAGTTATGTTTCAGTTGCTGAGCCCTTAGATGGAACAACCCCTTGGATACTTTCCCCTGAGACCTGAGTGAGGGACACCTTAAAAGACCTCAGAGTTGTTCTCAAGATCTGAAGAAGTGATTTATTTAGCACTTAACCTTATCTCTGACCAATCATCTCCCAGCACAATCTTGAACCCCTTAATCCAGGGAGTCTTGTGATTTTTGCCCTTTATAATCTGTAACTGACATGCCATCTGTAGTCATCTTTCAGATCATTAGCTTTCCCATTCTCTGAATTGACCAACTCTCTAATAAATCTTCTTTCTCTACTGAAAATCCCTGCTAATATATTTCATTGGGCCAGTGGGTGCAGGCAGAAAAATTCAAATATTGGGGTCCCAGTAACAGCTGTAGATTGTGCTTCAAAATAAACCTGAAGGTTCAGGACTTCTAGGTTAAATATGTCCAGGGACCTACTGTATCCTTAGGCCAATGCCTAGGTTAAAGGTCCCTGAGAAATACACACTTCTGTTTTGTTTTTGAAATAACTCAAACTCTGACAGCCTTTGAAGTTAGAAGCAGATATCATTGCTAAAAAGTTTTTGTTGAGTCAAAAACAGTTTTCTGAAACATCCTGTAAATATCTAGTGTTGACTGTTGAGAACTCTGCATTCAACATTCCACAGGGAAACCCTAACAGAACTGCCAGAACACTACTGTCTCTCATGCTGTTTATAATAAAAAAAAATTTGGAAAGGAAATGTATGTGAAGTTGAACGAATCATCTTACTGATGCATTACAGTTGTAGAAAGCTATCTGATTACTCATTTTTTTCCTGCATCAAACTGGAAAAGCAGTGTTTTAGGACCTAATGTTACTCTCCATGTTACTAAACATTTAATTCAGAAAAGTGATATCATAATTAGGGTATCCATTTGTTTAGAGAGTATGAACAAATTAGAGAGATCAAGTAATGGGAATGTTAAATTTAAAGTCAATATGACAAACAGGAAATATTGAAATTAGTATTAACAATAGTAGTAAAATGTGTTGTGAGTACCATGTAAAAATGGGCACTTTATTTTTCTCAGACTAAGTTTACAAATCACAATATAACAGTTAAGCGTACTCGTTACTTCTTTCACTTTGGTGTTATCTTGAGTAGTTCAAATATGCTAAGCTCTTCACATATTTATGAAGACATGTTGCCTGGTGGCCTCATATAGAAGAAGATAAGTCTGTTTGGAAGTGTTAGTCATCATTAAAAGGTAGACTAAGAATCATATTTATACTCCTCTAAACTAATTTCAAATAATGCAGCTTTTATTGTAAAAAAGCTACAAGAATAAGCCTAAATGTAGCTAACAACAATAGGTTTTCCAGATATGAAATTTTAATAAATAATTGCAAATGTCAAGAAAACATACATTGTAATGACCTAAAAAGCTTTTATTTCCATTGGATTTTTTTTTTAGTGTTATGATTTCTTTTCAAATTTTCCAAAAGGCTTTAATGAAGATAACTGGTCGGTCTTTCTTTATTGAGGATAATATGTTGTAAAACTGCCTTTAAATCTTTACCGATAGTTACAGCTTGATTTTGTTAATTGTTTTATTCCTTAATTGCAGTACATTAGTTTATAATTTACCTATGGACAACTGCTCAATAAATAATTAAGTGGACTATTTTTGATGGAATTGGGAAACAAGAAGAAAACCCTTCCCCTTAGCTGGTGCTTCATTTGATTCCTGAATGGGGCTGTACATTTCCTTTTGGAACAGATTTGGTGAGGGGCTACCAGATCATTCTCTTCCAGAAGCATATGGAATTCCCAAGAAACAAGTACCCCCACAGTCACACCACAATCACAGAACAGTTTTAAACATTTTCATAAAATATAGTTCTGTGTTTCCTTGCTCTCTTGCATTTTCTTACTTCTTCTTTTGTATTTCTTTCTATAAAGAGATCCATACAAGATAAAATGGTAAGAGATATGAAAAAATAATACATGCTTTTACACTCATTTCTAAGCTGAAAAAAGTTTATTGTCGGCAAGTCAATTCTTCACTTGTCTTTTTCTTCTTAATAGCTTGTTGATATACAATTTAGACATACTAAAAGCTACCAATTTTAGGAAAAATACTATGAGTTCTGGCAAGTACCTGTAGCTTCCTAGTTACACAATCCATCATGATATATTGTTGCAGAAGACCAGAGAAAAACCAAGCCACGCTTAGAGAAAGGGAGTTACATTTTATTATTAAATTCTGTGCAGGCCCAGAGAAAAATGTGTCTTTCAAATTCTGGGCCCCCCAACATGGAGGAAACATCTCTATTTATACTTTTTCCAGTCCTTTGTCTCCCAAATTTGGAATGAGACTTCCGGGCCTTCTGAGAAAGAAGGCCTGCATGCTGGGAAGGGGCCATGAGACCATTTCTCAAGGCCTGGCCTGGTGTCAGCACTGACAACTCTGTCTGGGGCATAGTTTACGGCCTTTCTGGCATGGGAGTAGTCTTATTTTCCTTATTATTTAAGCAAGCAAGTATTTACAGAAGCCAGAATAGCAGGGTTAAAATTTCAAACAGCAGCTTTTATATAAGATGGATGCTTCAATAGAACATTCCCATCACTCCAAGATGTCCCATCATTCCACTTTGTAGTTGATCTTCTGTTCCCTTGTCAACACTTGATAACCACCAATCTGCTTCTGTCACCATAGTTGTAATGTTTCTAGAAGCTCATGTACATGAATCATAAAGCATTTTTTTTTCTATTGCACTACATATTCACACTGCACATTGGGGGACCAGTCTGACATTTTGCACATTGGTTAGTAGTTCTTACATGACTTATTAAGTAAGGAGAAGATTTTTTTGAAGTCAACCAGTTGTGCATATTCAAATTTTCTATAGCATATTACCAGTCGGATTCTATTCTGTTTTCCATGTGATATGAGCTCAGATGTCCTTTTACTTAACTAGACCGCATTCAACTTCAGGACATAAAATATTCAATTTACTGCAGCAACTCTCACTGCCAAATTCTGAACCATAGGTGACTGATATTATTGTTCTTTAATAATTATTGTTTTCATTACATTCAACATGGCAGAAGCCTATACTGACCAAAGCAGTGAGGAATAACAGTTTTGTTAATCTTTCAAAATCTTGGATGGTCTGATGACATTGGACCCTGAGAGTTTAGGAGCTATCCTAGGAAGCCAGGAGGAATGATTACACCTAATTTTGCAAGTAAGTCATGCATCAACAGTACAACCCTGAAAAGCTGGGTGCATATTCTGAGCTCAGAGGTAATGAGGGAAACACCAACAGCATATGAGGACTTTTATTATGTGAATGATAATCAATATGCTAAGATTGATTATCATTCACATAATGATACCTCATATGTCAATGTTCAATGGACAGAATATGGCTGTCTCAGATCTTATCAAAACTTTTAGGTACTATTTAACAAATGAATTAATGTGGACACTACATTCTATCGATATTAAACTGCGAGAAGTGTAAAACTTTGAAACTTCCTTTTGAGGTTCTAGTGACACAAAGCAATTATAGCACAGTGAATACATTAAAAATATCCCAGCTGCAATGAATAAAAGGGACATGAAGAATAAGGGCGGTAATTGGAAGTGGCCTCACTTTCTAAGGAAAGATGAAAAGAAGAAAAATAAAAATAAACAGATCCTTGACATGCAGTAATTGGAGTTGTCATATTTCAACCCAACTAATTAAAGGCTAGACCCATTTTCTAAAATTGTATTGTGTAATTATGAAAATAAATAAATATAATTAAAAAGTTAAATAGATGGATGTGCCATTGGTAAAGCACTAAAATATATCAAAATTATATATTGAATATAGTTTTTGTCATTTCAAATGACTATGAAGCAGCCCTGTCACCATTAATGATGAAAATAAGCAAGATATTGTAATAATTGGTTACTTCTATTACTTATTCTTATGCTGGCTGCTTGAGTGTAAACAAAAAGAAAATGCCTTTTCCTATTTAGTCCAAAAATACAATATCATCCACTTGTCAGCAAACTGTAGAGTAGACAATCTGAAGAAATATGTATTATTTTGGAGGCCAGTGACTTTCATACAGGTGAGAACAATACAGTCCTGAAAATAGCTCACAGAAATCTCCTCCTACAAATAATTCATAAACATGTCCACCCTTAATGTAAATGCTTTGTCTTCAGAGTAGTTCCTGATAGGGCTTATTGTTTCAATTCTAAATTAGATAATATTTAGCAAAATAAGCAGTATATGCTGAAATGGAGTTTCTATTCCTAAAAAAATATAAAAAATGCAACAGTCTACATTTAATGGTTGGTCCCCCAACTCCAGATCTAATACCAGGGATCAGAAATATCAGTTAGAGTCATTTCCTCTCCTCCAAAAAGAAGTGTTAACAGAAGTGTAGACAGGTCTAGAACCCTAGGGTGTCCTTTTCAGATATTCTGCATTCTCATTCAAAGCCTATGTTTAAGCTTCAGATATTGCAAGCTCAAGGTTATGCAGCACTCTCCAATCCTATATAATAAAAGCCTAATATACTAAGTGTCCAGTCAACCGGTTGGCCGTTCAACCAAAGTATAATATGCAAATGATAAGCTAAGGCGCTCAACCACTCGCTATGACATACACTGATCATCAGGGGGCAGATGCTCCAACCTGTAGGTTAGCTTGCTATTGGGGTCCAGCTGATTGGGACTGAGCGAGACAGGCCGGACATGCCCTGGAACCCTCCTGCTGGCCAACCTCTCGTGTCCCTCGCTGGCCCCAATTGTGCACCGGTGGGGTGCCTCCGCCTGGCCTGCGCCCTCTCACAATCTAGAACCCCTCAGGGGATGTTGGAGAACTGGTTTTGGCCTGATCCCGCAGGCCAGGCCGAGGGACCCCACTGGTGCATGAATTCGGGCACCAGGCCTCTAGTATTGTCTATAAGATCATCACCACAGGAATCTCATTTGTATTAGTCTCAGGCCTACCATAAACTGGAAGGCTTAAGTCACAGATATAATTATCTCTTAATTCTAGAGACCAGAAGTTCAAGACCAAGGTGGGTATCCCTGATTTGATTTGTGGTGAGGATTCTCTTCCTGACTTTCTGATGGTCACCTCCTTGCTTACTATATACTCTGTGGTGTCTCTTTTTATAAGGACCCTAATTCTATTGAGTCAGGGCCCCATCTTATGACCTTATTTAGGCTTAATTGCTTTATTGAAGTCCCCTTTCTAAATATAGCCACACTGGGTGTTAGGGCTTCAATATATGAATTTGGGGGTGACACAAACATTGAATCCATAGCATTCCATGCCAAAATTCATGCTCATCTCTCATGCCAAGCACAATAATTTTATCTCAACAACCCCCAAAACTTTAGTTCACTCGGAATCAACTCTGAAGTCTCAAGTCCAAAGTTTCACCTGAAAATTATTTTACTCAGATGATGAGAAGACTCAAGGTATAATTTATTTTTAGGCAAAATTCCTCCACAGTTGTGAGCCTCTAAAATCAAACAAATTATGTGCTTTCAAAATATGATGGCAGGACAGGCACAATATAAACATTCTCATTCCAAAGGGAGAAATTAGAAGGAAGAAAGGGATGATGGGTACCAAGCAAGTTCAAAACCCAGCAAGGCAGATTCCATTAGAGCTTTAGGCTCACAATTTATTGTCTTTGGTTTGATACTCCAGCCCTCCACCCCAGCTCACTGGGCAACAGCATTACTTTCATGGCTCTAGGAAAGGGTTATGCCAGAAGGTCCTAACTCTGAGGCTCTGAACAGGCACCCCCAAGCTTTGAAATCAATGAATAACCAGTTCTGGCCCCTGGACCAGTGGTGGAGATAGCAGGCCTAATGATCTCTTAGTCCTCTTCTGAGTCATTCTGCCCTTTTCTTGAAGAATAACACAAGTACACAGCCAAATCGGCCTATCACACCATCCTGTATAATGCCAGAAGTGCAAAAGCCTTTATTTCATCTCATTTTTGTTCACTTTAGTTCAACTGGCTGTGTCTCTGCTTATGAAATCCCATCTCCACTCTTGTTACCTTCTGAGATGGCTTATTAAATCCATTAATAGCACCTACCATCTCTTCATTAAGTGTTCGTCCAGCCACACCCTTAGTGTTCTCTTTAGAACAAACTACTTCAATTTTTACAAGGTAGATAGGCTGAGAATATTTAAAACCTTGAAGCTCCAGTTCTTCCTGGTTAACAATTCCTTTAATTTCTCTCTCTCCTCTTGTGTTTTGCTATAAGTGGTAAGAAGAAACTAAGCTGCTTCAACTCTTTGCTTAGAAATCTCAATTGAATATCCAATTTCATCACGCACTAGTTCTGCCTTTCGCAAACCTCTGGAACACAATCAGCCAAGCTCTTTGCCACTTTATAACAAGGTTTGCCTTTCCTCCAGTCCCTAATAACGCGTTCCTTATTTCCATCTGAGACTTCACCAGAATGATATTTAACATCTGTATCTCTACCAACATCTGTTCAAGGAAATCTAGGCATTTTTCTAGCATGCATCTCAAATCTCTTCTAGTTTTGCCCCATTACCCATTACACAGTTGTTATTTGTTAGAGCAGCACCAGTATTCTCAGTACAAAAATTGTGTTAGGATTATCTAGAGAAAAAAAGATAGATACATAGATAGATAATTTGTTATAAGGAATTTAATTGCCTCATGTGGTTATAGAAGCTGAAAAGTCCCATAATTTGCAGTTGACAAACTAGAGAACCATGAGAGCTAATGGTATAATGGCAGGTTCAAGACTCAGGAAAATCCAATATATGAGGCCAAAGGCATGAAAAAAAAAAAGACATCCCTGATCAAAGACAGTCAGAGAGGAGGAATTCCTGGTTATTTATAGAAGGGTCAACTTTTGTTTTTTTCTGGTCTTCAATTAATTGGATGAGACCCACTCACAACATAGACAAGGTAATCTGCTCACTCACGTGATTTAAATGTTAAACTCATCCAAAACACCCTCACAGAAATATACATAATTATGTTTAATTAAATATCTGGGCATCCTGTAGTCCAGTCAAGTTGACCCATAAAATCAACCCTTATGCTATCGCCACCTGACCCTCCGGGCCAGCCAGTTGTGGATGAATTGGAAACAGCACAGCGGCTGAGGAGCTGATTGCACCTCACAGAGCTAATAATCTACTATTCAGTTCTAGCTGTATGCATCTCAGTGCCTTCTGATTTACCCTGTTCATGGTAGGTAGCTTGTTTACTTCTCTAGAGAAGTTTATTTGAAGTTTACATTCAAGTGTAAATTTTAGATAAACAATAACTTTACACTTAGTATGGACAGCACAATATTTGGAACACATGTATAATTAAAATGGTTGTTTTTTTAATCTAAAATTGAAATTTACTTGGATATCCTGTATTTTTATTTGACAAATATGGAAACCTTATTTTATTTTCAAAATGTCTTTTTAGATTAGTGTTCCAAATACTATTTTATGCCAGATGGACAGGAGAGAAAGAAGTGAGTTTTGAATAGACTATTTAGAAAACTAGTTGGAATTCAGGTACCAAAGAAAACTCAGTTTAAACAAAATTGATTCAATCACATTAACTGCATAGAGTGAATTAAAAAGATAAACACATAGGAATATTTCTTAAAAGGAAACAACAACAAAAATTCTTTAATATTCTAAGATGCTCTGAGATATTTAGATAGACTTTAACAAAAAATTATTTCAGAGTATCAAACATTTTGTAACTGGACTAAACGTAAGATATTATATAATATAACACACCATTATGTGAAGGAGAAAATAAGGCTTACAAAAATTAGGGCAACTAAAGTAAAATTGTATTCCCCCCAAAATCCAGATTAAAAATAAACAATCCTTTGTTAACGTCTACCTACTTATTAAAATTAGTTTGGTAATCTTATATCTGTGACATCAGTTATACAGTTTTTTTATAAAGCTATATGCTTATTTTATTTTCTATAAGCACTAGTAATAAATAAATTTGAGATCATGCTCTATCAGTATTCTGCTTGGATAATTTAAACATCTAAATATTTGGCCATGACCATTGATTCATTTCTGAAGCTTTTATCTGTAGTCTTCTTTAGTATTCTCCACCCTGGGTGACCCTTGACACAAATTTTGGGGAAAAAATCTCTAGAATAAGCCCTGAAGGAATCATTCATCCTGAATGCATCTAATTACTACCTAGAAAAAGTGAGTAGTATTATGCAGAAATTATAGTGAAAACCAACATATGTAATGTTTCAGCTCAGTGATTTCCTAATTATATTAGGTTAAAATGTAGATATTTTCTAGTCAGAAACTTGAAAACTATGACATTTCATGTAAAAATAAATCAGCTAAACCCAGATGGTACCGTCATCACTTTATCTAGTAAAGTGTCTTGTGGCTGCTTTGTTCACACTCTGTATTTATTGGGATTTCTATATCTTTTTTACAGATTACAAACATACCTCTAAATTAGATATTTTTTTTCTTTATGATATCTAAGTAGATGAATGCATAAATTAAAAGTCACTGAAGGTGGTTATTTGGCATCATAAACATAAAAAAACTGAAATGCTCAAACCTGCAGCTTTCATCTCATAGGTGCCTTGTCAGTAACTGCATGTAAAGATTATCATGAATTGGATGTGCTAATATTTCTGCACAAATAAAATAATATAATTAAATAGAAGCCTTCTTGGCAATTCTGCTATCATTATATGCTTTCTAGTTGGAAGGTTTGAAACAAGGTGAAAAATAGAATGACATAATATTAACTGAATCATCTTGAAATGAAAATCTTAGTGACTATTTTCTTAAGTTGAAGCTATTCAGTATATTCTTATGTCTTTGTCTTTACCTCAAATTATAAATATATAATGGGCATATTTAAAAGCAAGAACACATATCCCTTAACAATACTCAGATACTCCATTTGATCTTAAATTATCCCAAGAATAAAATAAAAAGAGAAGTTGGAGGACAAAGAGGTCCATCCAATCTCTAGCCCCACAGTGCCCATCTTGTGCAGCATGCAGCACACCTGTTAAAAAATGCAGCGACATCAGGTTAATTTCTTCATTTGATCTCTGTTGCTCCATACACCTCTATCTAGAGTCAGCTATGTTTGACTTATAACCTTCAGGCCCTCAGGGACAGTTGATACCTGATTAAGTTAAAAGTGAAGCCAGATGATTCTGGGGCAACAGGCTGATTCTCTGGTGTTTTTAAAATAATCTTTACCAATTATTCATTTATGTTTTTATTCTGCAAATATGTTTTACTTCCTACCATATGACAGGCACCATTTAAGACCTTTTGTGTGTATCAGTGAATAAAACAGAAAAGATTTTGGTCCTCAGTGAGTTTGCATTCTTCTTGAGGGCTCAGACCAGCAATAACATGATCAAAATGTAAATACCATGTTGCCTTCTAAAGTGATCAGCATTGTGTAAAAACTAAAACACTGGAGTGCAGGGAGCAGGAAGAAGATTATTCTTGCAATCTTAAATAAGATGTGTGGAGTAGGCCTCATTGAGAAAGTGAGATTCAAAGAGGGTGATGAGAATAATTCCCATGCAGAAAAGGGTTAGAAAGCAGAACAGCACATGTTATGTTTGAACTGCAAGTAGTTCTGTGTTGCTAGGACACTGTGAGCCAAGGAAAGTAGCAGAGTTGGGACATGGGGTCCATTGGAGGGAAATCAAGGGAAAACCATTGCAGAATTGAATAAAGGTGAGCTACAATCTGGCTCATACTGTGATTGTCTCACTCTGAGTATCACCTTGAGAATAGCCTCTGAAGGGCAGGGACAGAAGCCAGAAAACACATAGACCAATGGAATAGTCCAGGAAATATACAATGGAGGCTCAGACCAGGGTCATGGCCATGAAGGTGGAGAGAAAAAAGTGGGTTCTAAATATATTTTAAAGGTAGGCTCAATAAGATTTCTTGAAGATCTGTGTAGAGGATGTGAAAGAAAGCATAGACTCAAGGATGGATTCAGGAGTTTAGGTCTGGGAGGATGTTAGAATGTTGAATGTTTGTTATTTGTTCTTGACCATGATTTCGCAGCTCCTATAATCTCCTTCCTGACCTTGGGTCTCTCAGTAACTTTTCTTATATTTCCAGTGGCTGACTGTTTATAGGACTCTGCCCTGTTTTCTTACTGGCTCTTACTCCATGCTTTCTTCACCCACTTTTTAGCTAGTCACTCAGTCTCTTAGACAAGATGTGTCCATGATCTGCCTTGGTGGTCACCTCCTGCATATTACATGCAAAGGACTTTTCACAGTACTGTTTTTAGAAACCCTAGAAAACTCACAGGGATTACTAGGAAACCTGCATGGCATGGGCCATATAGAAAAGAAAATATTTAACTACAAGAAATTTTCAAAATCCTTGTTATAAAACAGAACACTGTTTGACAATTCTTCTGATATGTTTCCTGATAGTTACTGGTCCAGCTATATGGCTTTCATAGGAAGTTTCAGAGTATTATTGTTTAACTTTCTCTGATGCCAAAATTGCTGTTAGAAAAAAATGAAAATGTAGTTTTTCCACTCAATCAGTCAATTGTTTGATCTCTGTTATGCCAAGAATTCAGTCAACTAGCATTTTCCACTAAAGCTGTGTCTACACAGTGCCAAAATCACCATGATGCTCAATCAAATGAACAATCAGTCAAGTCAGATGTTTGGTTAAGATGCTGAGCAGACAGCCAGAACCCACAGTTCTTGAGGTACACAGAAAGAATTTTTGAGTTCTCTTTATTCTTTATTCTTTCAAGCACTAGCAAGGTCACAATCCTCAACTGGAACAATGGGTCTTGGCTGCAGTCCCACCATTGTTAAGCTCAAGCTATGCCTCATGCTTGACAATTTGAGAGGAATAAAGATGGTGTCTGATGTCTTCTCATAGCTCATCTTCTTGGGTGTATGCATGACACATACCTGACCGGCCTTGATTTAATGTATCTTGGAAAGTGAAAACAATGATTATGGCTAGGTTTTATTTAGCCTTAGCCTTGCTCCATTCTTGCACCAAACTGTAATCAAGTCCTTGTCCTTGCTTCATGACAACTGAGTTGAAGAGATTGCCTGTTAAGTATTACTTTTACACTCTATTTTACTTTTCTTAGTGAGCTTCTCAAAGTCCTGTAATTAAGCCTTTCTGCCTTAAGAAAATACCATTTGTGATAACTTGGTTCACAGGCTATTTTGGAACTTAAGCTTAGCCATATGTGTCTCTGTTGCCAAAATTAAAACATTTAAGGCATTCTTTTCAAAACTCAATTAGTAACTGGAGCTAATCAGAGTTTGGCTTCTTGTAGTATGTGTCTCTTATCTGTTTGACAAGTTCCTGGGCAACAGAATAATATCACTAACATTTAAATACAAACACAAGCTGCTATGAGTGTCTCATTGTGAACTTCAGCACTGTTGGGACAGTGCAGAGAGTGTCACCTCTCATCATCTTGATGGACAGCTATAGACAGGACTGACCTGCTCTTGTGTTCCTTTCTAACATTTAATTCTTCTTGATGTCACTGTATCTATTGTGTTGTTGTAATTGTTTTATTCTGTTTGGATGATGATAATGATGATGACAATGATGATGATTTGCTGGAGTCTTAAACCCTGAGTCTTAAACTCAGTGGTTAGAGCATTGGCCCTGCCCACCAAAGGGTCACAGGTTTGATTCTGGGTCAATCCCCTGTGTCAGGGCACATGTGGAAGGCAACTCTCTCTCTCTCTCTCTCTCTCTCTCTCTCTCTCTCTTTCTCTGCCTCTCTCACTTTCACCCCCTCCCGCTCTCTCTAAAAATCAATGGAATGAAATATGCTCAGGTGATGATTAACACATACACACACAAAGAATTTCCAGCTAAATGATATTTTGTCTTAGAAATATGGCTTAGTCCAAGTCAATCTCAAACAAATAGCCAGAGTGGGCCAAAAGAATTTTTAAAAATACTTTTTCATTTAAAGCCATCAGCAGGTTTTAATTATACTCCCAAGAAAACAGAAGAAGTGACATTAAGGAATGTAAGTCTATACTATATTACAATGTCTTATGTTAAACTCATGCTTTAGAAACTTACTATGTTCTGCTTCACACACTGTTTCACTAGATGACCAATAAGACCCTTTGAGATAATGAAGAGAAGTAGATGACCCTGTCCACTTCTTTTGAGAAAATGAAGACTGCAGAAGTCTCAGCAGCTGTTAGTAACTCAGTCATCTGTATAATGCAGTTACTCACCTCTGACAATCATGAGATCACTTCTATGTGACATTAAAAGACATTATTTAGCCCACCAGTGTCATTTTAATGTTACAAAATGTATTAATTATAAAAAGTGTTCATTCAAATATTTGGGCCCTATTGTAATATTGATCCAGGTCCAGATATTAAGTATTCTATGCTATGGGAAAATGCGGACTGTGGATCACTGTGTACATGTGCAATTTGAACTGACAGACTGTAAAATTCTATAAAGAGTATGATGAGCGGTGGGGTAGTGTGTTTTATTCTTTCAAAATAAATTCAGGACAGACATTCATCTCTCCAACCCAACTCATGATGTTTGCAAAGTTTTCTAAAACCTGTACATTTTATTCTATAAATTATTTTTGTTTATAGGTCTCCATATGTAACTGAACATTACAAATTATTCTTTAGAGGTACTTAGGTACCTTCTTCAAGACGATAAGATCACTTCCCCTTTTGTTAAAAAATAAACAGAGATTGTTTTTTCAAGTTGAGAGCCTATGGGGGTTTTTATGTCTTATGACTTTGGGTGAAGAGTGCATTGTGCCTTATTTATAAAGGTGTTTCCTTGGGACTTCCACTGGGTCTTTCACAGAAATGAGGCAATGCTGAAAACTGGGAGGAACACTTCTGTAACAAAATATCCACCATCACTTCTTTCCATTTCTCACATATGGTAATTGGATATAATTAGTATTATCTATTTGACTGGGCCAGTTAGAAACGTCTTACACTCTTGAGTAGGTTCCAGTGCAATTATATTTCCCCCACCCCATGCTTCACAACCACTTACATGCTTTCTGTGCATTGATCAGGAGAATATTAACATTTTACTGGAAAGTTAAATCTGGAAAGTCTTTAATTTACTTTATTCTTGAGAACAACATATGATTTCCATCACCTTCCTAACCCTACTTCTTGTTATTCCTACTTAGTGTAACATCACCACAGAGTATAAGCAATGAAATGGGGTTTAGGGGGGGAAAAAGCCAATCCTGTATTATATCATTGTCTGGGGAGCATGATGGTTTCTGCTGTGTTAATTTACACTAAAATCCATGACCCCGGAGCCTGATTGATTGCCAAGGGCAGAAATCCAGCCCCTGGCCTAGTTTGTTTTGTGAACTGAGGCCTCAGATATCCCTGCCAGCCACAATGATATTGATTTGATATACACTAGATGGCTCTTTATGCTCTTCGGGAAATTTATTGTGCGGAGTCAGAACCTCGGCAGTGGGGAGAAGCCACTCTTTAAATTGAAGAGGGCTATCACAGTTTGACCCCTGGGCTGCTCAGGTTACTGAGTGGCCTGGGTGAGGCTAGGTCGGAGCAGGCCCAGGGGGCCAGTGCTCATCAGTTTTGAATGTCACATCCCTTCAGAGGCCCTGAGTTATTGCTAATAGGAACTTGCTTGGGTCTATGACATTTGGATGCCCTATAAGTTAAACATCATAACACTTTCTTCATGTCAGTGTCTCTTAAATTATGGCTGAGCACAGCACCTTTGCTCTGGCCGTTTAGCATTAGTCTGCTGCACAATACAAGGCGACCTGCCTCCAAGCTAGAAGATCAGCGCAGCTATTATCAGCCCAAGAGCTACAACTGCACAGATCTCCCAGCGCCGATAAATTAGTAGGCTTGTCATGGGAGCGCCAATTGCGAGAACATTGTTGCCATCTTGTTTCTGCACAATCTGCACAATCAAAATCCAGTGGCCTTTGGCAACCCGCACAATAAAAGTTAGGATGCAATTCTGGTCTTGATAGCTTTTACTATTTTTCTTGGGGGAAGCTCAGCTTGTGCCGAAAAAAAAAATGATGGGCAGAGAGAGAAACATCATTTTCCATGGGCATCTTATGCATGAAATAGAAAGAAATCATCTTTGTTAGAACAATTTGCAATCAGCTCTCCTCTAAGGAGAGCTGTTATGCTTATAATTTCTAATTTATGCAGAAAGATATTATTCCAAAACAGACCATTGTCACACTGGCAACAGATGACTTGATCTATCTCAATAGGCTTATCATGACTAATTCCAACTTCTGAACTGCTGGAATACCCATGAGCATCATTTTACTTAAGTTCTGAAAACAGACTCCTGGTTCTGGCAAGTCGCACTTCCAGGACAGAGCTTTACAAAGGCAACTGGAATCTTCTCTTGGAAATTTTCTACTGCTGGAGACTACAGACATTAAAATCTATAGCCTCACTGAACTTCTCCTAATACATAGCTAATTATATTCTATTGGAAACCAGTGTGACCTCCAATATTGATAGGGATACTCAAACTGGCTTAATGGCAGGGTCACAAGCAAATGGCACCTAGGGTGGCATGCAAAAACAAAACAAAGCAATTTCAAATAAGGCTGCATCTGGCTTGTTCTTAGTCTGCATTTGTATTGTACCTATTACACTGTCAAGGTCCCTGAAAAATTCCCATAACTAAGATCTGAATGTCTTGAAGAGCTATAAATCTCTTGACTAGGTGGAGGAAGAAAGAGCTTAACGTATAAACATTGAAAATAAAATAATGTATTAAAGTGAACGATATCATTAGGAGCAATGAAACATCAGGAATTAACTTTGATGCAGAAGAATGCTGAGATACATCCCCATAGTGTCACATACAGGCAGGAGCAGCTCACAAGAGCTAGGAAATCTAGGTGAGACATCCCCAGGGCCCTGGCCCTTGTGAGTAAAGGAAGTAATCTTGTTGAGTTTGCCTCTGCGTGACTGACTTATTTTGTTTAGTGCAGTAGTCTCAAGGTTCATCCAAGTTGTGGCAAATGGCCGTATTTCATCTTTACTTATGGCTGAGTAGTATTCCATTGTATATGTGTACCACATCTTCTCTATCTAAGCATCTATCAAAGGACATTTTGGTTGTTTCCATGTCTTGGCCACTGTAAATAGTGCAGAAGGCTCAATCCTGGCAATCTAATCACCTTCTGTAGGTCTTACCTTCTAATACCATCACATTTGGACATTTGGGGGTTAAGATTTGAACATATGCATTTGGAAGGGACACAAATATTCAATTAATAACATTACTCTTGTATGCAAAATATAAAATCTAAATTAAACATTGTTGTGACTAGTGATAAAGCTCTTAGGGCCCTGGGCACATGCTACTTCTGAGTATGTTTATGGTTGTTTTCCCTGCCCAGAGCTATTATCACACAATGGACACAATCATTGTTTGACATTCACTGGAGATTTTGGAGGTCACACCTGCCTGTTGTCATACAGGCAGCGCCACATTCAAACTCTGGTTCTCCAAAAGGACGCCCTTGAACAAATCACTAAATACACATGATCTTACCCCTTAAGTAGAGAGTGCAAGGAAAGACACAAGCTGAGTTTCTCAGATAGATGAGACAACAGAGAGTCAATGAAAGGAAAACAAAGTTGGAAATGTTGGGATTTTGGAAGAAAAAAATACAAAGGACCAGTTGGACAACGGGTATGGGAAGAATGGAGCCAGTAGAATGATTCAGAGAATCTGCTCTTTCTGGTGGGGAGAAATATTGGTGCCTTTGCTCAGGAGGACTCAGGAGAGAGCCAGACTTGAGGATTAAAGGTAAGCTTGCTTTATAAAAAGTAGAATTTAATGTGTAGCTGACAAGATGAGTCTGAGATGAACAAGGACATGCTCTTGAGATTTCTGACCCGATATTTGGGAGACATTTGTGGGAAGGAAGTATATAATGGAGAATGATCTTCATACAAATGAGTGGTCAGGTTGAAGTTGCCTCTATAGTAGCATTTTTTTTTACACAAAGATTGTTTTTTCCCCACAATTGCACCCAGAATAGTTATACAGTTTAATGAAGGAGCAGTCACTTTCTTATGAAAAGTACATTTGAACTTGAAACTGTTTTTATGATCTAAAAATTTAACAAAACTATTCTATTTTTAATAGATGCACATAATTCTAGAGGAGAAGTCCATTTCACTGTATTTAATTAATAGAAACTCTTGAAGGAGGAGATACCATGAAATAATAACTATGTTGAAGGGGAACGTAAAGGATATGGAGCACTCTGAATGACCCTGGGCTAGACAGACTCCATCTTGGCCCAGATTTGCTCTTTTTTGTGGAGAGTGAGACCCAGACCTCAAAGTTTCCTAATTAGAGGAATTACCTGAAGTACCTGGTGATTAAAATGTCAGGTTTTAAAGCCACTTCTCCAGAGATTCCCATTGAACAAAGCTGGTGAGAGGGGGTGGCTGTGAAATAAATATCCAATTGTCCTGAACATCAGAACCACTCTGAGGGCCTGTTAAACAGAGTGTTGGGCTTAGCCTCCCAAGTCTCTAGTTCAATATGCCTGGGTGTGACAGAGGAGTCTGTATGTCTAAAAATGCCCCCTGTAAAGGTGATCCTAATGCTGCTGGTGCCACACCAGGACCAAGCTTTGAGGAACACTTCCGAAAGGTATTCTTTTCAGGGAAATATAATTCAATTCTTGCCAGTGACCTCACTCATGAGCCATAACCGTGAATGCCTTTTCCTCTGCAAGGGTGACCTGGAGCTTTAGCCACCTCACTCTTCCCTCGGAGAGAGTGACTTCCACATCCTGAAAGTACCCTGCCCACCACTCAGCACTTTCAGGATGTGGATGCCACTCTCTCCAAGGGAAAAAGGAAACCTGAGAAATAGACCCATTAAATCTTGAGTAAATTTATAATCAACACACATCCCCCAAGAATGTTGACATTGTATAAAAAGAGTGAGCAGGAAAATCAAAGAAATGAATTTCTAAGGGTGCAATTCCTGGCTGAAGGGGAGAAAAGAGTGTGGACCAGAAAGCGCCCTTTTACCTCTTCAGGAAACATGCGCACAATCCCCACCTCTAATTCTTACCCTAACTGTGTGCTTATTTGCCTACTATTTAACTTATTTCCCTTTCCATGTTTTCATTTTTTTTAAATTTTGGTTTTATTTTTTTGGAAAGGCACATCCCCCCGTCCACCTCAGTTTAATGTGCAACAATTTTGAGAATGCTAAAAAGTAATTTCCTACATAAAATTTTATAAATTGGCATGATGGTACCAGTATTATGCCTCTTGAAACTTTCATGAATTGTCTGCCATTAAGCATTTTTTTCCCTTTTGTAGCTCTGTCTTGGCCTCCCCATCAGCTCTTAGCAGGCAGAGTATGGTGTGAATACTTTGTAAGCACCCACCAGGGCCCACATGCAGGCACCCATGCCTCATCCTCCTTCATTGTACTATGAGAAAAGCTGAGCAGTAAAGATGGGCCTAGGACCTTGGCTGATAACCTGTTCCCCAATACCATGCTGATTCTGACAGATGGAGATGTTCCCGGGCAGGTGAGGCTCTGTCCTGTGACTCAGTACTGAACCCTCTGAAATAAGATAATGTTGCATTCTATCATGGACACACATACAAGGCTTTCTTATTTGCCTGTCAAATCATTTTAGTTTTAATAGAAATTCACATTCATAGCTTTAATATTAATCCTGTTGCTCAATTTTTGGGATGAGATATAGCTAAAATGGAAAAAAAAGTCATGTGTAATATTTTTATCCTTTTATTTCAAATTATACTAGTGAACTTCATAATTCTAATTGGGAAGTTGGCTCTTAAACCTTCCTCCCACCCTGCTCCTCCCCCTGAAATACCAGTGGAACACATTTTTTTCTCAGAAAAATAAATTTCTAAAATGCTAAAATTACTACACATTAAACCATAAGAAAGCATATTAAGTGAATATTTGGAGTCTGCCTGGCTTACGACCAGAAAGCATGGAAATTAAACCTTTAGGCCTAAATTTTAACATAACTTAAAAGTTCTACATTAGAGTTAGACTAATGGTGTTTTTCCCAAGTTGGTTTTCAGAAGCCCTCTAAGCTCTGAATTATAAAGAGGGAAAATACCCCCAAAAGAGATAGAGCTTCAGGATGATGATGAAGTTTTTAAGATTCACTGCCTGGTTTTTCAAAATTGTATACCTCCAATTCACAACTGCCTCTATTTAAAGGAAAACATTTTTTAACTCTATAAATAGTCCCTGAAGTTGCATTATCCCCATAGAACATAATTGATGTGGCATTCTGAGGGGATGGGAGATAAGTAATTGATCCTATTCCTTGACTGTCACTTTGTTAATGTTAGAATTAGAATCAGTGATTCTCTCTAAAACACAATGACATTTCAAGGAAGTTATTTTCAATGTAGGTGTTTTCATCGGACCCAGATCAAAGCATCTGGAGAGTATATGACTCCTGGGATCTCCGAGAGATAGACCATACACAACCTTTCTCTTCAGGGCTGTCCTTCACTCTTCAAAATATGACATGGGTCCTGTTTATGAAGCAAGTTTTCATTTATTTCTTTTCTGTAGGACAACATATTATATTTTCACAATAATAAAATAAGGTTTTGGTTCAGTGAATTTTCTTATTAGTCATATGCATTAAAGAAACAACAATTAGTTTAGCAATTGAAAGATTTCTGATTAAATATGGGTCCATTGGAACATTTTGGTCACTACTGAGATGAATCTGCACATAAACCTTTAATTAGGTGATCACATCCTACTTATATCAGTGCACCCAATGTGGAAAATGTAACTGTTAGAGAAAATATGACTAAATATAATTTGCTTAAATATATCCACACACATCTAGATAAAAATATATAAAATCATGATTTCAACATTTTACCATTCAATATAAAATATTGCTTAGAAACTAAATGATTAATAGTATCATTTTTAACCACCTATGTATAAGTTAGACATTGAATAGAGACTTGACAGTCAACTGATAATTTTCTGGCAACAAATCATTGTCTCTTACCTGTTCCTGACCAGATGACAGTCCCTGCTTGACCATTACCTAGAGATCCATACTTGATTTAGGGTGCCTATTTCCTTGACACACTCACTTCCTTATATCTAACTTCAACTGGGAAATTTCTCCTCACTCATTTCAAATACTCACACTACAGTCTTGCCTCCACTTGCTTGCATCAGAGCTTTGGGTGTTGGCCATGTGATTTTCACTTCCATCTGGGGAGTTTTTCTCCCACATAAGTTTTAGAGTCATTAGGAAGAAGGATAGTAATTCCATGGCCCCTGTTCATGGGAGCCAGGCTCCCACTGAGATCCCCAGTGCTCCCTGCCATGTGCAATTCTATGTCTCAACTATCCTCTGGCCAATCTTTTCCTTTGGTCTGCAGTGACCTAGATTTCACAGTAGGTGATAATGTATGTGGAAATGGAGAAACACCTTTAGAATTTGAAAATGGTACTAATTTGTATCTGGCCTTTCAAGAACCTGGATTGACCAGGTTAATATCACTTATTCCTGGTTTGATCAATTTTCCCCTTCAACCTAAGACTGAAGTCACTGAGCTCTACTAGTAGGCAGAGTAGCACTTGGTAAAATAAGCATAGAACTCACCCTGAGTTTCACTCAGACCCGATTCCTCAGTAGGACTATTTATCTGCTTCACTCACAAAATCTCAGCACGAGTCACTCAGTTCTGTTAATCCGGAGCCACTGGGGACTATTTTATGAGAGTTCACATGAATCTTCCTTTGTGGTGGTGTATGTCATTAGTGGCTGACAAAATGTCTTTTTTTTTACCATGAACTTTGAGCCAATGGTACAACAGCAAAGTTAGAAAGTATTACTTTATATTGATGGCAATTTAAACACTTCAGATGAAACTAACCCCTGTTAGATTCAATTATGAGAGCAAAGGACTATAAATGACCCATTTAAACATATCTTCATTTTGTTTGGTGGCTTTGGAAATGAAAGGACAACTAAAAATGTGATGCTTAAAGAAAGCTGTGGAAAAAATCAAAAGACACTACCACCTTCAAGAAAAAGGACTGCTTTCAATGAAGTTGAAAGTTCTACTTTGCTCCCTCACTTTTTATATTTAGTGACAAGTTTGTGGTGTTTTTTTAAATGTCACACATTGTAAATCGAAAGAATTTTTAAGGGGTGGAAAAAGCCAATGATGGGGTACAGGCTCTGGTACACCCACTTGTGACCATAGCACTAGATAATTATTCAGACCTTCTCAACATTCTCTCATGTTGTTTGTGTTATAATTAGGGCTCTCTATTAGAAATAAGGTAGTAAAGTCTCCCTGAAGAATGGCTGAGTTTGTGTGCCAGAATATAGGACTATAAGGGCTACTTTTTGTTGGCTTTTTATTATAACATGTGCTACATTAACTCACTCACCTTTAAAAACTTTCCCCCCTCTATTTGGAGGTTGCCCAAACATTTTTAAGTTGTTTCCTCATTTTTACTGATTTATAGGAAAACCTCAATCATGTCCCCAAACTCACATTTGAATAATAATAAAAAATCATATTTTACTACAGCAGTGTTGGCAGGAGGTTAAAATATCACTTTGAAAAACACTTACTCACTTATTTTTATTTTTTAAGAATTACAAGGCAGCCTGACTTAACTGAGACATGTGGTTAGTTTTACCTTCAATTTGTTTTATTTGAAAAACAAAAAGAAAAGACCTTAATTTGGGTCCTCAAGAATGCAACTTGAGTTCATAAAAATAAACATGAGTCAAGTTCTGCAGGATTTGGGGGGTCTAGGGCAAAATCTTAAAGGTAAAGAACTCAGAACTTTCTAGTAACCAAAGGGTGATGGGTTCATGAAACAGAGTTCACATACTAGTATTTATCCATTCATATCACTTTAGTGAGGCTGAATAGTTATAACATTGGAAGCCTGTGCTTTTTTGTTAGGGGCTAGAATATATTTATAGGGCATAATAGACAAAAGATGAATGAGTGCAGCATGAGAAAAGAGAACTGAATAATGTCTGGATTCCCCCTGACCTGTTGTGGTTCCTCAGCTCTGGGCTCTGTTTAGAGATCATGAAAACCTATCTCCAATTCCACATATTTTTGAAGCTCTTTGTATCAGTGTGTGTTTTTGTGACTATTCACCCACCCCAGAGATCTGTCCTTGCAAGCCCTGCTAGAAACATTAAATGGGAAAAGAATACAAATAGATTACTTTGGCTCTGGCTGGTGTTACTCAATGCTTAGAGCATTGGCCCCACATTGAAGGGTCTCAGGTTGGATTCTCTGTCGAGGGCATTGGCCCCACATTGAGGGTCTCAAGGTTGGGATTCTCCTGTCGAGGGCATGTACCTGGGATTGTAGGGTTT
>NW_005871048.1:51279129-51345910 GCF_000147115.1 Myotis lucifugus | reverse complement strand
AGGAAGGAAGGAAGGAAGGAAGGAAGGAAGGAAGGAAGGAAGGAAGGAAGGAAGGAGAAAGAAAGAAAGAAAGAAAGAAAGAAAGAAAGAAAGAAAGAAAGAAAGAAAGAAAGAAAGAAAGAAAGAAAGAAAGAAAGAAAGAAAGAAAGAAAGAAAGGAAAGGAAAATTCTTCATTGAAAGGAGCAAAGTCAACTCAACAGGATGTCCTCCATTCTGTTTTCAGGATATTGCTCACATTCTAATCTTTTCTCTCCTAATACCCCTCACCTCTTCACTGACCCTAAGCAAACATAACCATCAACCTACTATTGCCAACACCCAGGCCTACGGCATACTTAAATAATAAAACTTGTCACAGGGTATTTTAAATATGTCATCACATCGCTGTCATATTGCTGAACTGTGAGCTTCTAGGAAGCATGGTCCTGAGTAATACATAGGCCTAACTCAGCACTCTCCTAGTACATAGTAGATACTCAATGCTGGCTATAGGGGGGAAACCAAGAATAAAGGAAATGATAAAACAAAGAGGATACCACTAGTAAAATTTGTAAATATACATAGACGAGTTAAGTAAAACATTAAGTAACACATCATAGCCTCGGAATATAGTGTAATAGTAGTCTAAAGAGTGTTTTTGTTCCCTGACACCATAAATGTTTTTTTCCAAGTGTCTCAGTGCTGCCTCTTTGAAATGTTCCACTTTCAGAAATATTCTTAGGTTATCAACGCAGTGGTTGTGAACTCTATGGGTTCTTATCACAATAGTACTAGTGATTGCTCATTGCCAAGGAGCCGCTGTAGGTCTAATGTCATGGAGGCATTACATCCCTGTAAGAGTAACATGGACTTACCAGCATGTGGTATCTGTAAGAGAAGACCTGGACCCCCCACCCCCATACACACTTCCCCCAACACTTAGAATGGAGCCTGGTGCACAGGACAAACTCCATAAATATCTGCTGAATGAATGGCATACTAATATGTTTTCTCCTCAATTCTCAAATTGTGTAGGATTACCTGTACTCTCTGGTTACAGGACCCAGAGCACAAGGTTAGGTGACATGAATTTCTGCAAAGGCAACTGCATTGACCAGCCCCTTGGAAGCATTGGTGGTGCTTAGTTATGTAATTGACTCTAAATCTTCCTTGCTGCGGGTCCCAAAGTTAATTTTACTCTTAAAAGTGATTGTCATTGTCACTTAGACTTTACCTCTAAAACAGACTTGCAGAAGTGAGGAATTTCTTAAAATTTATCTTTATTGTTGAAAGTATTACATATTTCCTTCTTTTTTTCCCATTGACCCCCTCTACCCTGCACCTGCCCCCCCCCCCGCAACCTTAGGCCTTCACCACATCATTGTCTATGTCCATGGAATTATGCCTGTATGCATATAATTCTTTGGTTAATCTCTCCCCCCCCCACCCCTGCCTTCTAATAGCTCTATCAAAGAAATTTGGGTAGCTTATGAATACACATCCCAAAATCTGATTTAAAAAACCTCAAACACATCCTAAAAAAGAGACCCATTCTTATAAAGACAATATACATCAATCCTCATGTGCTTTTTAAATTAATCAAAATTATCTTATTCGGCCAGCACAAAGTGAAGCTATCCCACCCCTTGTAAGATGATGTTGGAGACTTAACTATCAGCTATAAAAATCCACACACATGAACAGGGTCATGTCTACAGACTCTTTCACATACATGAATGATGGTATAAAGGAAAATCTACAGCTGAAGTAGAAAAGAGTTATAGCATATTTCTTACTATGTGTATAGTTTTTAATCCTCACTTGAGGATATGTTTTTACTCGTTTTTTTAGAGAAGAGGAAGAGGGGAGAGAGAAAGAGATTAAAGTGAGAGAGAAACATCAAATGGTTGCTCCCATCTGTATGCACCCTGACTGGGAATCAAACTTGCAACCTAGGTATGTGTCCTGATTAGGAATTGAACCCTAACCTTTTGGTATATAGGACAAAGTTCCAATCAATTGAGCCACCTAGCCAGGGCTTCAATAAAAATTTTACCAAAGTCTTACCATATATTTTCATCATCTAAATAAACATGTCCAGTCCATATTAGTCTTATATTCAGTTGTATCAAATAAAAGAGAAAAAAATTAATATAGATCCACAACTCTGTATATGACAATATGTCTACAAATATGGGTACTAAGATAATTAATTATGTTTGCCTTATCTTATCTCTGAAATTGACAAGCATCTTCCTGTTAAAGGCATCCTGTAATCACTGTCAGCCTGGATGGAGATCAGAGTCTTCTGAAGAGGTTAGCATGTGCTACTATGTGTAATCTCAGAGTCCTATTAGCTTAAAACCATTTAGGATTAATTCTCTGCCTGAGGAAATTTGGACATTGCCAGCAGTCTAAATTTCCATGTGTGGGAAAGCATGAGATACAAATCCTTAGATAAGTTTTGCTCGTCTTCCACCCTTGGCCAAAGTTGAAATATTCAAGTTTCTTCTACATTCTTCTTTATGTTCTGGCTTTATATTTGTTAATCCTCTCTTGAGGTTATAACTCTTTGATCACCCCATTTTATGCAGGTCTCTTATGAGCTTTCCCAAGATTGAGTGTGTATTCCCTAACTGGTTTGGCTCAGTGGATAGAGCGTCAGCCTGCGGACTGAAGGGTCCCAGGTTTGATTCTGGTCAAGGGCATGTACCTTGGTTGCGGGCACATCCCCAGTAGGGGGTGTGCAGGAGGCAGCTGATCGATGTTTCTCTCTCATCTATGTTTCTAACTCTCTATCCCTCTCCCTTCCTCTCTGTAAAAAATTAATAAAATATATTAAAAAGAAAGAGTGATTGTGTGTGTGTGTGTGTGTGTGTGTGTGTGTGTGTCTTGCTCAATACTCCAAAAAATAGAGGTACATTTACAGATCAACATGACTTAGATTTGATGTAAGGAAATACATATATCCACTCTGTCACACATTAGGTCAAACATAAATGAAAAGTTATTAAGTATTAAGTATTGGCCTACAATTCATTAATTCCTTAAAGAGGTTAAGTGGACTTGAATTCCCTTGAGTTTTTGTTGGAGATCATACTCCACAAAATCTTAACCAGCTATATATTACAACTTCTCCTGCCATTGCCTGTGTTCCATATATACCCTATGGTGACTTCCTGGAGAGAAGAGAAATTATCAATTACACTTATAGCATTTCAGTACTTGGTGTATTAGTAAAGATTAGGTAGTTGGTTGGTTGGATGGGTGAATGGACAGGTGGATGGTTGGAAGGATGGGAGGGTTGGATATATGGAAAAATGGATAGAAAGTTGGTTAGATAAATGAGTCAATGGTGGATGATGGTTGGTTGGATAAGTTGATGAATCAATGGTTCAATAAGTAAGGATTTATGTGGGAACAAAAGAGGGCTATCGTCTCAAGAGACGTGAGACTAATAAATAAATGAATATTCTATATTTTGCTACTCTCCCCCGAAAAACAGGAAGATTCAATTTGTGTAGTCTAAACATTCTTTCCTTTTTGAAAGAAGGACAACTAAATTATATCCTGGGTCAAGAATCAATCCTTTACCTGTTGCACATCTGGCTTTCACAGAGGTGCTGACAATTCCTTGAAGCAGCATTCAACCTAAACTATCACATTACTCTTTTATCTTCCCTCCATTTTCTCCTACTCACATTTAATAGAAACATTTTTGAGTCCCTATTCTCTATAAATTCTATCATGTGCTACAGTTCCCAGCAACAAATTCTCACTGTAATTGGAAATACCAGGCAAAATCATGAGACTATTTTAGCACAAATGCGTACCATGAGAGGAGGGTTGTATTGCTTCGTTATCAACAGAGGTCATCTCTGGGACAAAGAGCTGAGAGACATCCCAATAAGGAACTCAGAGAAAAGGGAAGATGAGTGAAGGGATGAAATAAAAAGGGAAACTTGACGAATATGTAGGACCTTAAACTACTTTATGTAATTTAAACATTTTATACCTAAAATAATATTTGGAGGAGGATTTGCTATATTCAAACATTTCTATATTCAGACTAAATGTCTGATTTTTAAGAATCATTCTCACATTGGGGCCTACAAAATAGAAATTAAGGTGAGCTATATAGAACAGAGGCAAAGTGGAGAGAATACTGTAGTCTATGGAAAGTCCACATAAAACTTAAAATGTTAACATGACTTCTTTCACCTCAGGTGAATTTATAAATGAAACTTTTTTTCTTTTTTAAGGCTACAAATTCGTTAGTATATCCTTGGGAATGACTGATTCAATTCAAAGGATTTTTTTTTTTTTTTTTACAATTTGACTCTAATCTGAACCATTATTTCTAATTTCTTAATATGAAACTAGAAATATTGGTGACCTAATAAGTTTTACAGCACTGCACACAACCTTCTTTATGGAGCTTACACCATTATGTAATATGTTATAAAGCAAGTTGAATGTTGTAAAACTCATTATTTTTTTTCTCTTAGCTAAAGTGCATGATAGCCAAAAATTTAAGTGGAAAGCCATTAAAGTTCCAGAAATCCAAACCTTACATGTTTTTTCAAATGTTTTATTTTTCTGTTTTTGGTGCTTTGTGTCAGTTTCTGATGTTCGGTCTATTGAAAGATTGCATACTAACGTTGCAAACAGAGTTAGGAGGCTACTATGGAATCTTGGGGCCTTATACATTTTTATCTGATTTATTTTTTTTCACTTTTCTTTAGGACAGTTACAAACTAAGTGGAACAATTAGAATGGAAAGTTAAAGTTAATTGTTTTTTTTAAAAAAAGTAAATATCAGAAAGAATCATTTATTGTTAATAAGAGTCTGATTACCCTAAGCTTCAACCCAAACAATTTTCCTCTTCTTAGAGAACCTTGACATGGGATAATGAAGAAAGGAACTTTATTACTTGTTGAGGTTTGCTGTTTCTCTCCTATAGTTCTTGCTGCCATGCTTCTGTTTGTAGGTCCAGGGTATAGCTGGTTCCATCTTTAAAATGATGCCGTTTTTGACCTAATGGGCCACCAGTATTACTGAGTGTCTTTGTCACAACTTCTGGGTGAGTTTAGAATTTATAGATAAGATTGAATAATAGTAAGCATAAAGAATTAAGAGAAAATATCTTTCAATAAGCAGAAATTGTCTCCCTCCTCATCACTACACAAAGACTTATCTTAGGCCCATATCTCCTCCAACAAAAGAAGTGGAGGGTTTTACAAATTTGTTAAAACATGGGTTATGCCCTCACTGGTTTGGCTCAGTGGATAGAGCATCGGCCTGCGGACTGAAAGGTCCCAGGTTCGAATCCGGTCAAGGGCATGTACTTTGGTTGCAGGCACATCCCTAGTAGGAGGTGTGCAGGAGGCAGCTGATCAATGTTTCTTTCTCATCGATGTTTCTAACTCTCTATCCCTCTCCCTTCCTCTCTGTAAAAAAATCAATAAAATATATTTTAAATCATGGGTTATTTTGTTTGTTTTTTTATTAAAATTTTGTACCATTTGGTTTTACCACTCATACAGTTCCCACAAATTGGAAGTATGCTTGAAAACTAATCTTTAGGTGAAATATTTGCAATGTCAAAAATCTCTTAGAATAGGAAAAGTTTTTGTTGCCAAAACCACAACTGTGAACTATAGCAGGTACTTACATTGAATTTCCAAAAGCAGAACCACAAACAGAAGTCAACATTAGAATCTATAGGGATATAGTCTTTAATTCTTAACTTCTATGTTCATGTTATATTGCAAAGATTATTACATACATTATGGAAGACTTCTAACTATCTGCAAAAATGCACTTTTCTCTTTTCTCTTAGTAATTTCACCCTGTGATTTTTAGGTCAGGCTCATGTTTACTGGTAACAAAGACTACATTTCCTAGCAACCCTCATAAAGGATGTGGCCATGTACCTACATTCTGACCAATGGACTATAGGAAAGTAAAAAATCGAGGTCCTTAGAAGAAGTATTCTTTAGCCTCCACTTCTTTCCTCTGCTCCTCACCCATTGTCTCTTTACTGCTAAATGCGAAGATAGTGTAAAAGCTGATATTAAGAAGCTATCTTGGACCATGAGATGTCCTCAAGATAAAACCTGGGTCATTTACACCATCATAGACCTCACCAGCCTTGAACTAACAACTTTCAAACTTCTTAAAAAGGAAGGAGAAAAGACCATCTTGTTTTAGCCATCTAAATTTAGTTTTTGTTCTTATTACTTATACTTAAATCTAATCCTAACTTATACAGTGACCATAATGTCATCTATTTTTTATCAATCAAGTTAGTAAAACTTAGTAAGAGAAAAGATATGAAAATCTCTAGCAAATTACCTGGCACAGACTAGGATTTCTGTATATAACAGTTAAATAGTTTATCAAATGTTTCCAAAAACACATCAATTCAATTAATAAAATCATTATTTGAATAAAAATATAATCAATCCAAAAGCTGTTATTTTGAATAAAAATATAATTAATCTGAAAGCTGTTAGACACTCTGAAAGCTGTTAGACAATCTAATCTGAAAGCTGTTAGACACTCTGAAAGCTGTTAGACAATCTAAATAAGGACCTGTGAGTGTTAATGTATACAATTGGACTTGTATGTACACATTTTTGTAGGGTATATTCCTAGAAAAGGAGTTGCTGGGTCATAGGATGTATGTGTATACATTCAGCATTAGTAGACACTAACATACAATTTCCAAAATGGCCCTTCCAATTTACACTTCCACAGAGTTTATATGAGACTTCTAGTCACAAATTCAGAAACACTTGTTCATTTACTTATTTATTTTATTTTATTTTAAACATTATACTGGTTATGTAGTAGGTGTCATTGCATTTTTAATTTTCATTTCTCTGATAACTATGAGATTATATCTTTTCATATGTTAATAGCCATTTGGAAGGCTTCTTGTGAGCTATGAATATTTGTTTCTTGTCCATTTTAAATTAGGTGAAGTGTTTACCAAGTATATGTACTTCAACTACCACATCCCACTTTGTAGCTTGCCTTTTTCTTCTCTCAATAACATCGTTTGATGAAAAGAAGTGCGTTTCCATTTTGTGTCAGAATTCTCATTTATAAAATGAAGAGATCAATGTGATTTTGCCTTTAAATTCTCCAAGAGCAATTAATCTTGTAATCTATACAAAGTCTTTTGAGACACAATTTAAGAAATTCCACTCAGCTGGTATGGCTCAGTAGATTGAGCATTGTCCCATAGACCAAGAGGGCATGGTTTGATTTCAGGTCAGAGCATATGCCCAAATTGAGGGCTGGATCCTGATCCCCAGTAGGGGGCATGCAGGAGGCAGCAGATCTATGTTTCTCTATCTTAGATATTTCTATCTCTCTCCCTCTCCCTTTCTCTCTCTCTCTCTCTCTCTCTCTCTCTCTCTCTCTCTCAAAAAATAAATAAATAAATAAACATATTTAAAAAAAAATAAGAATCCTAAGAATAAATGAAAAGTCCCTTAACTGGAACCCTCGCGTGGTTCTACCTCTCTGGCCATTGGCTGTCAAAAGACTTTGTCTTTAATTCTGTCATCACATTTCTTTTGATGCCTTTACAGCAATACGCAGATGCCCCCTTATTGTAATTGATGCTTACAAAAAGAAGGCTCAGGTGGGCTGTCTTTCTGTCCTAAAATAATGCAGAGCATTTTTAATGTGGAAAAGATGGCAAGTGTTATTTTCTGCAATAGCTACTGGAGCCAGAACAACCCCAATTCTCTTTCCAGTACCTCTTGTTGTTTGTATTTTAAGTTATTTATTTACCTACATAAATCATAGCAAAGGCATTATTTGTCTCTTGAGTAAGTTTTATCATAGACTCTTAAAAATGGATGTACTGCGAGGGCAATTTAATGTTTGTTTGGATTTTTGCAGACTCTCAGCAGGTTCAAGAATCTGGAAAGATTTTTTTAGAACTTTTCTGAGGGGGGGGGGGAAAGAAAGCAACTTTTATAGCTCTGCAAAATAGGATTCCTTGCCTACTAAGAAACATTCTTAAAACCCTCCTGCAGCTTCCATAAAAACACTTTATTTAGCAGCTCTTTGCATTTTGAATACGTCCAAGTCTTTAGGGACATAATTTATTTGTGGAAAATACATTTTTATTTTTTATTGTGTTTTTATACTGTGTTTTATACCCTTTTACAAGATGTTCTTGTATAGGTCCTTAATTTCATATATTCTTATACAAATTTATCGGTGCTTTGCATGTGAATATTTTCCAGTTTTTCAATGTCAAGAAAAAAAAATAAGTGAAGGAAAGCCAGCCTGGGAGTGAGAAATTTGTGTGTGTAATCTAGTGGAATAGGGACCACATATTTCTACTTCTCCTTCTTAAATTGTAGATATGAAAGATGTATAGATTACCATGATGTGTGTCAGAACTAATACAAATACATTGCTCAAAAATGGTTATTTTTTTATTGAGGCTTTTTGCAGTTTGGAGGGAGAACCATTTCTATAATGTTGACATTGTCTTAAGTGGAGTTTTGATGGGGCCCTTGGAGTCTTCGTCAAGAGTTCCAATTCAAATAACATAAACAAAGCATTACCACCACCGGGATCCTCCTAGAAGCAGGATGGGGGAGGTTCAAAGGACAGTACTGATCATTTGCTTTATATATTTACCCAGGTTTGTTTTCTCTATAACAACTTTATGTTGTTTTCATTGCTTTTAAATAAAGATAAAATATTATAGTAATTTCTTATAATTATTATGTATGAAAATATATTGCTAATTGGGCTATTGGTGGTATTACAGACATTTAACACCAGATGCAGGAGTTATGCTGAGCTGCTGTTTGAACTTCATACTGTAACTGCAGTCAAAATGCATGCATTATTAAAAGCACTCTGTTAAACTCTACCACTACATTTCCTTCTACACAATGGGAGTTGCTATGAAGTAGTTCTAAGAATGTGTTAGAGAGTTAGGGGCTGTCTTTCGGACAGAATCAGACAAGTTTGTCCAGTAGAAAGAGGGGCCATGGAGCTCTAGGATGATTCTGAACCTTGCCAGTCAGAAGACAAAGTCGCCTCTCCTTATACCCATGGATGCCATCCTGTGGGAAGGAGAGCTCTACTGTGTACCTGTTCAAGTGTAAGCATCATCCAAAGTGATGAGCAGGACAGCTGGAGGCCATATCCCTATGAGAAAGTATCTCACAGGCTGGCACATGTGGTCCTGGGTAGTCAGGTAAAGACCCCGCCTGGCAGTGGCCTGGAGCTGGTTCCACAAGCACTGACAAGGAGTTGGAGCCTATGTCTTTACTGAGCCTGTCAGTCAGGGTTATGGCTGAGTAGGGCACTCAAGCCAGCTTATTCTGAGAGGTAGGGATAGGGAGGAGGACAGTTCATACACTTCCTTTTTCTGTCCAAAGGAGACACAACAAACTAAATAGGACAAGTTAGTTTTTCTTTATGTTTCCATCTCTGTGTATCTCTGTATTGGGGCTTGGCTCAAAAAGGGCCCCTCTCTGCTTATGTGAGGCCCATCCAGGAAAAGGATGCTCCTGCTCTCACTCTGCACCCATCTACCTTGCTCAGCCCTGACAAGTCAGGCTGATAGCATAAACTTTGAATGTGAGCTTAGGAGCTGGGAGCTGGGATATACATTTTTGTATTTTTAACATCCTTTCCATATCCACATCCTCCTTTTCAGTGGGAAGCTGGTCCTTAGCTGCCCTGACACAAAGTACGGTCAGGTCCTGGGCAAGAGAGAGACTGAATCCAGCTCTGTCCACCTGCCAGCGGCTTCTCCACTCCTCAACTGCCTCCCCTGAACTGTTGAAAAAGTGACAACTGCAGCCTTGTGCTGAAAGGGGTGACATTTCATGGGGACACCATGTGAAATTCCCTCCTTGGCTTGTGCAGTTGTCAGGGAGCTAATTTCCCAGGAGGGTCCAGTCACTGCCAGGCAGCAGGACCTCCAGCCTGGGAAGGTCGGCCACAGCTGCTTGAGCACAGGAGGGAGGTAAATTATTTCCCCGTTCCTATATCAGAGACTTTGGGACCTCCACAAATATTACTCTAAAACTCACTAACGCATCATGATCAATAAATCACTCAATGATCTAGTTGTGACACAGTCATTTAAAAAGAAAAATCAGCCTTTGTGGTGAATGTACAGCATCTGGACTGTAGGGGGTGCAAGAGCTCCACTTCCTCCGGGGCTGCGCTGTGTCTCCACGGGTCAGACCCCACATTGAATAGGCCTTTATCACCACAACAGAGCCAGCTCTTCTATGAATCCAGCCCTATGAGAAAGAGGATCAAATCAGCATGCCTTTTGACAGTGTAAGCTGCAATCTTAAACCCAAAGCTGTGAGTGAGAGCTCAGAAGAGGAGCGAGCTTGTAGGCAGCCTATGAATTGCCCGAGAGAGCCCCCCTCTGCCAAATCTGTGGGATCAGTTCAGTTGATTACAAGAAGACTTTCTTACCCTAGACATGAATGCACAAACTGGCTGCTTTTGTGGAGGCCAGTGTCACAGAAAACATAGCAGAGAGGTTGTTTTTGCCAAGAAGAAATGATCAAAGGTTCCTGCAAATGGATAAGTGGGTAAATGGATAAATGGGTAAGTGGATGGTCCTAATTTGGTATGAGACAGGGACTGAATTTTCTGGACCCTTATTAAAAATTGTTACACCTAATTCACGTGTATGATACAAGTGCCATGTGACAAGATATGCCCTAACGATAAAATTCATATAAGCACACACATTGATGGACGTCTACAGGGCCCATGACTGATTTTCCAAATGGACTCAGCACTGCTGGCACTTCCGCTCAGCACAGAGACATGTCTGGTTCCAGTCCCCAACAGGATGGGCCAGACCTGGAATCACTGCACAGAACAGAGTCAGGGGTGAGACCGAGGCGGAAAGGCTAAGGGAAGTTAGTGGCTCCCTCCTGATCATAGTTCCAGACCAGCAAAATGTCTTTGTAAGCATTTTCATTTTGCAGGCTATAGTTTTGTCAGTCGGTGTATAAAATTGCAATCTACTCAGTGATATGATTAAAAAGTAGTAATTTTGACCATATTTAAGGGTTTCTGCTCCTTCTGAATGATGATTATAGAAAATATTTGTGACCTGATTGTTTCAATATATTCTGTGTATGCCACACACAAGCCATATTTAGTTATTCTTAAATGGGGCAAAAGACACAAATACTGTGGGAATGGTTTCTAAACGCAGTTATGAAAACACTTCTTTTTCCTTTTTTTTAACAAAAGATGATCATACTGCCTTGGAATAGGGTGTGTGAGGAGCAGGCTGGAGATTTTTGGAACCCTACGTAAGTAATCCACAACCCACAATAACCACCCAAGCCCGGGCCTAGTTGACAAAACTCTTTTGCTCCACTAGAAGGATGAGGACATTAATCTATTAGACTGATTGGGATAAAGTTGGAAAATGAACTCCATAAACTCCGTAGCTATGACTGCCTGTGTCCCTGTGTCCCTGAGCTTTGTCCACATTGGCTAACCACACACTCTGCCTCCCTGCTGCCTGTGGACCTCAAGTTGTCAAAAGTAAGAACCTTCTGGAAGGTCCGCTGTCAGTCTCCATCCTCTCAGGCCACTGTAAAACCTGGAGTGCCATTCCCAGGCCTCCACCCCACATCCCAAGAAGTCTCTAAAAAGAAATGGTTCGAACAGAATATTGGAAGGGGTGAATATGAGCCATTGAATTCACCTACACCCAAGATAAAGCCCTGGGGGGGGGTCCCATCAGCAGCTCCTACTGAAGGGTGCAGTGGGAAGAGTTTGGGTCCAGGAAGGGAAAGAGAGAGAGCACAGCATTTGCAATCTCTGGATGAAAGCTGTTAGCTCCTGCTCGAACCCTCTCTTCCGAGATGGCCACTCAGCACATTTGAAGAGCACAGGCTCACATAAGTGCTTAAGTCCTCAGAGCACTTAAGGAAATGAAGGAAGGCTTGATCCGCTCTTCAGTCTGAAATAATGAGTCAGAGGGGATTACGGTAAAAAAAAGAACAAAAGTGGTAAATTTGTTTGTAGTGACAGAAATAAGACTTAAGCGAAGACACTTATGCATGTATCCAATTCCCAGACTAGCTGTATTGTTAAAAAAAGAAGAAGAAAAGAAAATGTTCAGAAACTGTCTTTCCACAAGCAATAATAGGGGAATAGGGTGCCAACAACTGGGAAAGTGGGTCTAAATCGCTGATTAATGTTCAGGGCAGAGGGAGGTGGCAGTGCTATTTCTTGACATCAGAGTTGGGGGGTGGGGCACTTAGCCATGGAGGACCGTGTCAGGAAGTGGGGATTTCTATTCTCACAGATTTTTACTAGTAATATTGATGGCAGACCCATAAAACTATAATTAATCTTATAACTTGGTTTATAAGGAAAGTAAATAATAAGCATATCTTTGCCCATTTTGTCCTGCTAGCTCCTTCCCATATGCCTTTGACTATATACTAAAAAAGAGCAAAGGTGAAATTTTTGAAAGTTTTTCTTTTTAGGTCATCTGATTACATTTTTTTCCTTCCACCTTAGGACAGTAGAATCAGTAACTTCTCCCGCAGCCAACCAGAGTGAGTGGAGGGCAAATTGATCACCATGCCCTGCGCATGTGAGACCTCATAGGTAAATGCCCACATTCTCGGGTTCACAGCTGTGGGTTTGACTGGCTCTAATAGGTGGATATAGGATTCTCTGCCCCGTGGTTGAGCTCCATCGGAGAAAGTGACCTGCGTCTAATCGACAAATTGACACTTAGAGAACAAAATGCCAGCACCTGGGAAACTCTCTATACTTTTCATAATCTACAGAATCATTGATTGTCAGGGGACTCTCTACATCATACTGACATTCTTTTCTCAACCTAATGGTTTGTTTTATTATCTGGGAGGTTCTCAATTTAGTGCCATTGTGTTAACCCTCTGTGGGCACTGAGCTCACACTGAGTTACAGGCTTACAGGTGGTGCTCTGCCCCTGGACCACCGAGCAGGACAGGATCTGGGCACCCAGGTCCTGGGGTCCATGGAGCACACTTCACTCTGGAAAAGGAGAAAACGGCTTGTCTTCCTCTGCTCTGCCATTTTAGTGACTCCAGTCATGTCTCAACCCAGGATTTAAATGTGTTTCTGTCCCTTTTTGAACACCTAAGCCAGGGTGACTTACGGGACATTGTTTAGAAAGTGCTGCAATGGGTTCTTTTGAAATCAATTTTATATACTTTAAACATAGACAAGCACTGGAATTCATTTTTATTTCTAGGAAACTTTTGATACCTTAGGAAATCTGAAGGTCCAAGTGACCTGTTAATATTTCAGAAGGTGTATATGGACCCTATATGGTGATATAATTGTGTTTGTTTGCTAAATTTTCTTTCAAATTGAATTACTTTAAACTTCTGTTTGGTATTCTAACCAGATTGGAAAGAACAATTTTATTTATATAAACAAAAAAGGTGCAACTCAGTAAAATATTAATAAAAAAGAATCTAATTTTATGGGAATTCAGATGCTGCTAGACATTCACCATGACAGGGTCAATAAGATATTTATAACATATTACCAATTATTACATAATTGACTGGACAAGCCATTCAAAGTTTTTAAATTATATATGAATTCTTTAAATCCAGGTATAACTATGTTCTTTCCAAAGCAGTTGATAAAAGTTTGTAAATATTTTGCCACTACTTTGCACATATTTCACAGATAGTTTGCAAAAACAGTTTGCAAATATTTTGAAATGAGAAAGAAGAGGAGGAAAAGTATGCATAAAGCAGAAGGCGAAAGAGGAGTGAGACAGATTGGAACAAGAAATAAATGCAGCCAGAAAAGAGTGAAGCAGAAGATGGAGAAAGCAACAACACATTGCAAACATTCTTCTTCAAACTGCTGTTCACCTGAATGCCATAGAATATTGAATACATGACTATGCCATTTCTAACGTGAAAAGAAGTAGACATTTCACCACTTGAAGTAGGAACACACAAACAAACAAACAAACAAAAAAACCCCAGAAACTATTGGTTGATGTATGCTCTTGACGGAAATAAGCAGA
This sequence comes from Myotis lucifugus, assembly GCF_000147115.1. NCBI lineage: Eukaryota > Metazoa > Chordata > Mammalia > Chiroptera > Vespertilionidae > Myotis > Myotis lucifugus. Next base: position 51,331,843 of record NW_005871048.1, on the reverse strand, counting down.
AATGAGTCAGCATGTCACTAAGGTCTGGGCTAGCTAATATATTAACCTGTGACAATGGCTCGAATTGTGCATGCATCTCAAACATGCTACCTAAGACTTTAACGGAGGGGGCACACCTGGATGATCGCCATCAATGGGTTGAGGCAGGGGGGACGCACACCTGCACACATCAGCCATATCAGCATTTTAATAAGCCCCCACACACCAAATAAACCAGCATTGGACTAGGAATACAAGGTCTGAATGTGTACGTTTTCAGCTTTTGTTTCTTTTGAGAGTTCCCTGGGTACTCTTCTGTCCTCGATGAACAGCGAGCTTGCTTGGGTCCTGAGTTAGCTCCTAGGACTGCAGTAACAAAGGACCACAAACTGGGTGGTTTTAAAGGATAGAAACTTATTCTCTCATGGTCTGGAGACCAGAAGTCTGACATCAAGGTGTCAGTGGAGCCTGCTCTCTCGGAGGATTCTGTTCCATTCTTCCTCTTAGCTTCTGTGGCTGCCCTCAATCCTGGTGTTTCTGGGCTTCTGGACACATCATCCCAGTCTCTGCCTGCACATGTTTGTCTTCACATGACATTGTAAATCTGTGTCTGTATGTCTTCTCCTCTTCTTATAAGGACACCAATAAAATGGAATTCAGGCCCACACTAATGACTTCACTCTAAATGGATTATTATGTCTGCTAAGATGCCATTTTCGAATATTGTCACATTCATAGTTACCAGGAATTAGCAAATCAACATATCTTTTTTTGCAGAATTTTGTGGTTTTATTAACACACATACAATGTGTACACAATCTGTCTATTCATTTTCTTCACTGTACAGCCTGGCATTGGGATTGGTGACCCTGATGGCCAGCTGGGCTGCTCTTTCCATAATAGCTTTGCAGTTCTTTGAGGAGACCTTGTGAGCAATCTCAGCACAGTAAGATTTGTTGCACAGCAGCAGCACTTCAAGCTCCTTGACATTATGGACCAGAAACTTCCGAAAGCCATGGGGCAGCATGTGTTTTGTTTTCTTGTTGCTCCCATAACCAATTTTGGGCATCAAGATCTGGCCCTTAAATCTTCTACGCACCCTATTGTCAATGCCTCTGGGTTTCCACCAGTTCCGCTTAATTTTGACATATTGGTCTGACTGATGCCGGATGAACTTCTTGGTCCTCTTTTTTATAATCTTGGGTTTCACCAGGGGTCTGAGGACAGCCATGGTGCTTAATAGGAGATGGCTGCCACCTCTGTAGGCAGTGCCGAGGAAGAGCAAATCAACATAACTTTTGGGGCTACAAAATTAAACCCATAGAGGTGCTCACTGACTTTGGAAGTGAGCACAGCTGCTGCAGCATGGCTTCACTGGCCATCTTCAGGTGACTATGTAAAGCATTGTCAAGGACAGTGCCCTCACCCCTTTCCCCAGCACCATCTACTCACATGCTCCCTGGCCTGCATTGCCACGTATAGTGAGTGGCATTGGGTCAGCCCAAGAAGGGACCCCCAAATTAGAAGATGTTTTAAATGAAGAAAAAATTTGTGTTTCTGAGAATGTCAACTCAAATTGTGGTTTTGTGATTTGCTGTAACTTCTAGTACAAATAATAATTAGCTGAATCCTAAGGCATTTAAAATCTGTTATTCAGTCAAATTCTTCATCTTAATATAACACCCTATTTTCAATTATCCTGATAAGAGAAAATAATTGTTTTTACCAAAAAGAAAAAAATCTAATTATTAGTAACTATTCCTAAAAGCTGTGGACTTTTAGAAATGTACTAATTTGCTGATAAATATGAGATACAAACAGATGTATATTTGTAAAGATAATCAGACATTATTACTTATTATAAAACACTAGAGGCCCGGCCTGGTGCACGGATTCATGCGCCAGTGGGGTCCCTTGGCCTGGCCTGCACCCCCTTGCAATCTGGGACCCCTTGGGGAATGCAGATAGCCAGTTTCGGCCCAATCCCCACATGCCCAATCTAGACAGGAGGGAGCTTGATTCTGTGCTTTGAGCATCTGTCCCCTGGTGGTCAGTGTGCATCATAGTTACCAGTCATCTGATCATTTGGTCATTCGGTTGGTTGCTTAGGCTTTTATATATATAGATTTTAAACAATATTCACATCCAATATTAAAGGGATGGTAAATTACATCAATATATCTTTAGAGGGGGTTTTATTCAGCCAGCAAATGGCACTCTCAAAGTATATTATTTTTGCATAGGGAAAAAGCCTCATGGTATAGTAATAACTGGTTAAACAGATTCAAAAGCACATATTCAGAAACTAGCTATCCCTTTAAAAATACCCATGAACATTTCTTTTGATGGTGTAATTACAGTTGATTTTGATTTTTTTTCTCTATGTATTTTTTTTCTTATTCTCTAGGTACCTCATAAAGAAAATATTTTTTTTTTACACTGAGAACAGAAATAGTCAGGACAACTTGGTGAGTGGCAGGGGACCTTCCCAGTTCCCAGGTATGGGGAGAAATCAATGAGTGATGTCAAGGGGCTTGGTGATGAAGGCAGTGGAGGCCATACTCTGATGCTATGTCTGTAGCAGAGGTGTCCTGCCAAGTTATGCTCTAGATTTCAAGGGAGACTTGGAGGTGATTTTCCTGCTAGAAGATGTAGGCAGAAAACAAAAAACAAAAAACACAACTTTGGCAAGGCAGAAATAAAGGTTTTAACTATAACAATAAATTACAGAGAAGACTAAAGCACACAAAAAATCTTAAGTGTCATGACTGTAATAAAAAAGAATAATTAACAATCAAAGAGGGAGCTTCCATCTTAGTCTCTGATGATGCAAAAAGGAACTGAAAGTATTGCTTAGCCAACTGTTAAATCAACTCAAATTGTTTTTAATTATAGGCCTCATCTCATGACAACTTTCTAAGTTTTTATTTCGAGTGCACCATAAAGAGAAGATAAAGATGCTTCTTTCCATCTGTTTTCATGCTATCAAACAACACACTGAATGGAAATTACCTTAAAGGCTCCAATTGAATCTTCTTTTTTTTTAGCTCTGAAATCATCCATGAATTTCCAAGGAACATTTGAGTTAAATTTAAATAGAAACAGAATAGCCTCACGCTGGGAGTGAAGGAGAGAAGTGATATAAAACATGGATGTGGCAATAATCCTATTCGTGAGGCATTTTCAATTCTGCATCCTTAGTCTGACAACCACATGCCACAATATCTTTGTGATCATAGGATGGGGCAGAAGCATCAGGACTCATCCATTCATTCTGTACACATTCCCTCAGTCTCTGCTGGCTGCCAGACACAGCTCTACACGCTGGAGGTTTGTCAAGAACAAACAGACACAGGTCCCTGCCCTTATGAAGAGTAAGTTCAGGTCAAGTTCAATAAATCAGGTATAAGTATATTAGTTTGACAGAATGCATAACCACCTACTCCTTACATCCCCTGTTTAACTATGCCTACCCTCCATGGTGCTTAGCACCCTGCAGTATAAACAGGGGGTAACAGGGAGCCCAGAGCTATGGAATACTGTAAAACCAATTGGCCCAAAGAGTGAGAGTAGAATAATGGATCACAATGAACTAAGCAGAAGCCAAAGGAAAAAACTTTGATGTTCACTCCCAGTGGCCAAAGATCATGGGAGATACACATTTTTTTAAAATGAAGGGCTGAGAATATACACACAAAACAAACAAAGTTGTAAAATGGGAGAAATGTCTCATCAGAAAACGGAAATGACAGAATAGTCTGGAAATAATATTAATAGGATATGTTCAAATTAATGAAGAAACAAACAAATGAAGGGTTAAGTAACATCCATAAAATTAATAAAAATGACAGGATTGAAAAATACATTTGGTATGAAAAAGAACCTATTAAAAATCCTAAAAATAAAAAAACAAATTGTTAAAAAAAAACGCAATGAAAAGATGAACTCTAGATTAGAAACAACTGAAGAGAAAATTAGTTAATAGTAAAACAATTATAAAAACACATTGCAGGGGTTAAAAGGTTAATAAATGTTTTAAAGATTAAACTAAAGAAAGAAAGAAATAGTGGAGGGACAATATTTTAAGTGATAACAGTCATGCTTTTATTCCCTGGCTCTTAGACACTCAGCACATGTCTAGTGCTGATAGGAATAAATAAAATAAGTCCACACTAGACAAATTATAAATAGAAAAGGTATTCAGAGATTTAACAAAATAAACTCATAATTGTCAATGTGAATAACCACATAGATAATAAGAATCTCTTCTGCAACAACATAAGCTGGAACATCATACAAATATATGTCTGCAAAGGGCTGAAGGAAAACAATGGTGGACCCTGTTTTCAAACCCACTTGATCTATTGTTATAGTGTGAGGGAAAGATAAGGACATTTCCACACATGCAAAAAAGATAAGAATTTACCATGTAATTAATTAAGAAAATATTTTTTAAGAAAAAGAAAAGTGTATGAAAGTTAATAGAAATAACAAAAATAATAAATTATGTTAATAATAAATTTAACTATTAATGCCCTAGTCGGTTTGGCTCATTGGATAGAGCATCGGCCTGCGGACTCAAGGGTCCCAGGTTCGATTCTGGCCAAGGGCACATTCCCAGGTTGCGGGGTTCAGCCCCAGTAGGGGGCGTGCAGGAGGCAGCCAATCAATGATTCTCTCTCATCACTGATGTTTCTATCTTTCTCTCCCTCTTTCTTCCTCTCTAAGTCAATAAATTAAAAAAATTAAAAATTAACTATTAATAATAAATGTATTGTTTATGTTTTACTAAAAATGGGATGAAAAAAGTAGGAACCACAACATACAACTAAAAGAACTGTATTTGGAACCACGTTAAACCATGCTATTTTGCTGCCTTGTTCTGAACAAGAGCAGAACAAGGAATAAGCTTACATAATTAACAAACTTATTTTGATATTAAAAATCCACAAAATAATTAGATGTTAGCTAGATGGATAAATAAATAGGCGGTGGATGAAAAGATGATTATAACTTGATAGGTGCATAATAGATATAAATGATACATATATTTATTTGTGGAAAAGCTTAAATAATTGATAAGAAAAATGTCTGTAATATTCTTGATTGGGAGGTAGGAAGATAAACTGGACTGGAAAGAAAGCAAATAAATACAATCTAATCAACATATCATTTAAGTGTAATGCTACTTTAATTTTTTTTTAATCTGAAGAAAATAAGATAAGTATCACTACTTGACTATTTTAGGTATTTGCTTTATTATTTGCACTGTGTTTTTTTCACAATGTTGAAATGAATGGTTGAGGTATGTGGATAACCAAAGTACTTATTCATACTTGTTCAGTATTTATTAATTTATTTTTTACTATTTATTAATCCATTCAGTACCATGACTTTTCTGTGAGATGACTGCTGTAATCCCTATTTACCAGATATGGAAACTGAATCACCAAGAGGTCAAACGATTCACCTGAGGCCACGCAGTTAAGAGAGAAGTCAGGATTTCAAACCTGGTTTCTGACCTAGTACTCTTTACTATTTCAGGGGTCCTCAACCTCAACATTTTTGTCATTTGGGGCCAGAATGTTCTTTTTGGGGGGCAGCAGTTATGTACATTGTAGGATGTTAGCAGTACCCCTGGACTCTACTCACTAGATGGCCCGTAACAAACATCCCATCCCGTCATAACAATCATAAATGTCTCCAGATGCTGCAAATGTCCCCTGAAAGGTGAAGGCAAAACTGGTCTTGGCCGAGACTGACTGCATTACAAAATGTTGTCCCAATAGTTATCATCTCAAGGAATCTACATGCATAGTAAATATAGCTGCACTGTACAGAATAGTATGAAAAAGAATGCAACTGTTTATTGTGACCTACAGACAAACACATGATGATTTGTTGGATTTCCTTCCAGTCATTTTTATGCATATACTGTACAAAATAGAATAACTGCATGGACATATTTTTTTCACTAAATATTGCATAATGAATAATTTTCATACCAATTAAATACTTTTTGCAAACACAATAATCTTAATGATTCTTTTGCATCTGATCTTGTGACTATTAACTTAATTAAAAATTTCATTAGTATTGGAATTTAGGTTGTCTCCAATGTTTATTATTATGCACTACATTGAATTAATAATATATTTATTCTTACATAGTTTATGTCTTTATTTCCTTAGGAAAAAAATCTTAAGAAAAGTATTTCTGGCTTAACAGATATTCTTACTTTCAAATTTATTTTTTGACAAATCAAATTCCTGGAATGTTATGCCTGATTAAAATCCCACCAGAAATGAAGCACATGCAAATTTTACTGAACCTATAACAATGTGGCCCGATACGTGGCCTGTTTTTAAATTATCCAGTGTAGTATACAACACAGGGAAGCTTATTTAGGGCTTAGAAATATGGTTCCATGGTCATTTTAGATTTCACACACCCACAGTGAAGAATATTAAAGGGGCTCCTGTCACCCATGCCTCTTCTTCCAAGAAATGTTCACAACTCAATCTGAGCCCAACAGAAAGAAAGCAATACATTTTCCAGTAAGGAGAAAAAAATAAGTATGGAGAGAATAGAAATTATATACCATACATTAAATATGCTAACTGAAAACAGTAACAATGGGAACACTAAGTTATGAACCAGCAAGGAACATCCTATAGATTTGAGTAAGTCTGAAGTACTTTTTATTTCTATATTCACATGATTTATTGATATGATTAATTAAAGTGCAATATATGAGTGTATGTGAGTGTGTGAGTATAACAGTGCATGTGGGTGTGTAGAAGTTTTGTATGGCTTGCTTGAGTCTTAATTAAAAAAAAAACATACAAAAAAAAGTTGAGTCACACATAGTCATCTTAGAAAAGATCTTCATTAGCTCTGCCAAGAACCTTTATGGAAATAAATTGTAAATAGCCAGAAGTAGAAGAGGTTGAGTGGGATGGGTTGCTTCAGACTCTTGTCTGATATAGAATAAGGGACGGGCACCGACAGTGGGCTCTCCACAGAGAAGGAGTGTGCAGTAGGATTCTGGCTTGATGCTCCGAGTGTGTGCTAACAGAGCAGGTCTGCTTCCTGTAGTGTGTGGCTTAAGGCTGGAATATCCTTTGACACACCCACCTTGATGTGACAGTCATGCCTTGGGAAGTCTGAACATCACCAGCTGAAGAGAACCATCCTTGTGTCTAGAGCATAGAGTTCCTCAGGGATCAGTGCAGGTGACAGCCTTAAAGAAGCAAATTAGCACCATGGTGGACAAAGATCAGTCAGGTAACAATAAATGCAGAGGTGATTCTAAACTATAAGCTCTCTAGTCAACTCTTTCCACTCGGCATTATTTCTCTGCCTGTCTTTGAAATCAAAGGGTACAGTCCAATACCAGAGTTCTGAGGAAAGTCGAGGAGGGGTGGAGTTCTCAAAAAGAAGATGTGAACTTTTTGATAATTTGCAAGAGGGATTCTAGACTTGATGGGAGAAATTTACAGCTGTGTTTTTAGAAGGCAGAGGCATACATTTTCATTCTCAAGGGTGTGTATGTACAAATGGACATTGGATAGATGAACTATTGCCATATGGTTAAGAAGCATAGAGAAAAGAGAAATGGAGTGATTCACTCAGATAAATTCCAACCATGGTCTCATTGTGAAATATGGATGAAGTTATCTACTGAGATAACATATCAACCTTCGTCTGAAACAATATTGCTGCACTGCCCTACTATTACTGAAGGGGAGAAAGTTATAGACTTATTAAACTGTTGAGTCTTTACTTGATTAAGAGCCTGCTGCAGAGCTTATTTTCTGCTTCTCTGCATTCACAGTCCATCAACTGCCATAGCCAATCACTGGAACGGATTTTGTGGTTCGTTGAGCCACAGTGATCTATGGTGCTCATGGCAGGAAAGTTGTTTCAGAGCTCACAGAAATCCCGAGGTGGAGAAGGAAGCCATTAGGATTGGACTTGACCACACTTTCACACCTTAGGGTGCAGTGTGAGACAATTCCATTGGTTGATCCTAGTTCTTCTTATGTACGGAGTTCATGCAATCTCTCTCAGCAAGGCAGCCTTTGAAACCGTATAAACAACAGCTGTGGTCCACAGATTCTCCCATTTATTGTGTTAAACAGACCAAGTTTCTTCACCATATATACAAAATGTATACAGAAACATTTATATAGATAAAATAAATTGACATAAATTTTAGGGCAAGTATATTTACTGTGGGTCTGCATTTCACACTTTCCCTTCTCCCAGAAGTACATCCCAGTGCTGAATGAGTGTGGCTCCTCTTTTCACATGGCAGAGTCCGCTGTACCTTCCTTTTAGGGACACCATTTTTTAGACATCTTTCAATATACCTTTTCAAAATGTACCATTGGTACAAAATGTTTGGTTGTGTTAAATAAAGGGGGAGGATGGCTTTCCCATGCCCTCATTGTAGATATTTTCATTGTACCTTAATGCCCAGGATGGCTAGCCCATTGTAGCATCAATACCTTTCTCAAATGCTAAATTGACAGTGGCTTTAGATTGACTTTTATGTAGGGCTCACCCTGTAGCTGTTCCTTGTTATGACCTTGTATGCAGACTGAACGTTGTCTTCCTGTTTTGGTCTAAATGTCCAATAGTGCTATAAAGATACATTCATCTGTGTAGTTCTACTGGTTTATGAAAGAACTCACTATGAGGGACTGATTGATGGGTCAGAATATGCACTCTTATTATGCCTATTTAAAGTTAAAAATAAATACATACATAAAATTTTGAAAGGAGAAAAATCGATTAAGTGAATTGTTTTGATCATTTAACATTTGACACAAAGTTATAAAAATATCTCTCCTAAATTGATATTGGAATTGTGTGTTTATTTGAGGTGTTTGATTCTATTACATGTACCAGTAGTTCTCAATCAAGGGTGATTTTTGCCTCCCCAAGTAACATTTGGTGATGACTGGTGACATTTTTTATTATCATGATGGGGATGAGGAATTCTACTACCAGCACCTATCTAGCAGGTAGAATCTAGAGACCTTGCTAAACTTCTTACAATGCTTAAGACAGCTCCAGCAATAAAGAATTATTCAGCCCATAATATCAATGGCACCAAAAGTTGAAATAATGTATTTATTCATATACTAACAATGACAGCTTCTTTGATATTTGACAGCAGTAAAAAACATATACAATTTGATTTTAACTTACATTATGACATGCTTTTCAGAATACTCAAACTGGTATAATTGTGAAAAAATATGACTATCTGTGATCTGTTAATTTCATATTTCCTCTATAGTTGATTCCATGTCCCTTGATAAAAAAAAATTAGCTGCTTTCCTCTATGAACATTCACATATTTGAAAGCTGTGTCATAATAAAAAATATCTAAATGTTGAATTTGTGTTGTTTTTATTTGGGACTTTGGAATCACTACATGAAGGTCCGTGAAGTTAGAGAGAGTAAACTTCAAATAAGTTCACAAGTATCAAAAAGCTTGAAAAGTTATCCTATCAGCTGAGTTGTTTAGAAACATAATAACCTAGAGTACAGAACATTCGTTTTTTTGCTATCAAAAGAAAACACTCATGGTAAGAGAAAGACAAATTATAAGTGCTCAGAAAAAAATAACTTCATGGCAAAAGTTAAATATTTTGAAAACAAAAACCATTGTTCAACTTTTCCAAGAAGACTCAACAGACAACTTTATGTAAATAAATGAATCACAGGCTTCCTCTTTCCTCACTTCACGTACCAATAGATGGCCAATGATGGGACAGGAACCACACACATCTAGAAAATGGGGGAGGGAAGGAAGGGGGGGAAGAGAGAGAGAGAGAGAGAGGAAAAACAGGAAGATGAGAAGATAGAAGGAGGAGAAGGAAGAGGGAGGAAGGACATTTGGCACACAGTATAATGTTGATGGTGATATTCCGCTTCATAACCTTTGTAGGATTACATTGCTGAAGCAAACTAGGAAATCCCATCAATAATTTGTCTCATTAGTACATAGATGAGAATATGCAAAAAAGAGAAACTGTCAATCAAACAAAGCAATAATGAACAGCTTCATATTTAGCATTGTGATCAAGTGTTTACTGCACTCCTTACTATGTAAAGGCCCCATGCTAGGGCCATACAGACAGAGATAACCTCAGACCCTGCCCCTTTATTAAAGGTATTTGAAACTTGATGGGTTACTCACTTTTTAATACATAATGGTTTGATCATTGACATTGTGTCATAGTTTTATTTCTGCAATGGAAAATTAGAAAGGAATTTCATTACTTATTCCAAAAAAATGGAACCTCAAAACAATGATGACATCATTTTTTAGAATCAAACCACATGCTTACATCTTCCATTTGGGGGACTAAAACAGACAATCGTGTACCTAATTGCAACATTTGCTTAAAGTGCTTCAATTACCAAGCAACAGAGTAGATGATATTAAAGGGTTACCATACATGGAGTCAGAGGATTATCCTAAAATTAATTTTTCTCCCAAATGTGTATCCTCAAGGCAATTCTGGACTTTAGCAGTTTCCTCTCTGCTAACCTGGCTATATAGCCACGTGAACAACCTCTAACAACTTGGTGCATATATATTTTTTTCTAATTTATACTCCTGCTGCATGTACCTCCTCCTAGAAACTAGGGTCAATGGTCAACCCTACAAACAGTGGTGAGGCTGTGGTTCTCCAATGGGATTCCCAAATCAGGAACAGTGTTCACCATCTTGACACAGATATACCACACAGAGCTGGTGACTTTTGGAACAATATGTTCTCACACTTACCAGAGCATTAGGAAACACACTGGGTGGTGATTCTGCTTTATTAAAACAAAAAAAAAAACACATAAAAAAACAACTTTACTTTAGTATTCGGTGGCTAATGATTATATGTATCTGTGGGTCAAACTAGGACTCCTGAATAGGCTATGATGAGTGACATGTTTTGGGGAGGTGATTTGAATTGTGCACTGGATTGTGTACTTAAAAGATGATTGTCAAAAATGTGAGGATAACACAATTATGTAGCCCTGACTAGGAGAGGCCACTGGGAATCGAGAGATGCAGTACTCTGACAGCCTGGCAATGCCTGGTCCACACTCGGTAGAGCTGACACTTGCTTCGCCATCTCAGAGAATAAACACAGGGCTGGTGTAACATTTATAATATGTGGATAGTGCCTTCCTGCTTTGGAGAAAAAGAAATCCTGGTGAATATATATATATATATATATATATATATATATATATATATATATATATATATATATAATTTCTCCCCTCCACTGGCTTGCCTCGCTGCAAACAATTTAGGAAATCTGAGACCATCCCCTTTGAGAGAGAGGCTGTTAAGATACACCTGAGGTTTTATTTAGACCAGTTTGGCTATAATGTTATAGGATAATGTCTCAGTCATAATTTTCAGACCCAAGAAATAGTATTATAGTTCACAAGGGTTTCTCAAATATTTGTATAATGTTCAAAGTGTCCCACACATTTTCCTTATGATTTACTATTTCTCTGTTGTATAATATCCATTAAAGCAATTTGGTAGATCATGTCCTCAAGAAATACCTTGAGAGTTTTATCATTTAGGGAATATTTAAACAAAGAACAAATGTAAGTGTTAATGCAACGACCCAGCTTAAAGTTTTAATTAAAATAAACTTAAAACCAGTGATTGGATCTATTAAGTTAGACATTGATAGATGGGCACAGCTGAACCTTACAATTTGGAAAGGTTAATATAATAAAGATCAATGTCTTATCAAGGTTTTAAGTATACCTTTAATTTTTTGGTAATACATACTCCAAAATATTTTAAAACTAAGTAAAATAGTAAAAATATAAATATTTGGAGTAAAGATAAGGAAAGCAGAATCTGCTATGAGAATGACTTCATCTAGTAGTTAGGACATTTCAAATAACTAAATTCAGCAAAATGTAGCATCAATCTTAGCAAAGCAAAATGCTAACATATACACATGTTTGCCATGAATTAAATACTTATATTAATTTCCTGTATTTTTTCTGAATAACTGAATTTATATAATCACTTTATCAAAAGTAATCTATCTTTATACATCCCAGAGCCCAAGGATCAAATTTTAGTAAACATCTTAGTAACTTCTTTCTGCTGCTATATAAGAAACAAATGAAAAGCAGGAATATATGGAACCCTAGGTGATCTGGCTGTGCCTGTCTACTTGCACCGTCTCAGCCTCTCGGTAAGGTGGAAAGAAAATCAAAGAGGTTCTATTTTTGTTGCTGAAAAATAATAACAAGCCAAATAAGAAGACATACTTCCTGCAACATAAGACCTTACCAAGGACCTGCAATCACTCTGTAATCATAAAGTCTCATATAAGAAGGGCTGTCTTTTTTTTTTAATCCCCAAGATAATTTTCCTCTTTGACAGACCAAAAAATATATGCCTTGGTTAACGGAAGTACAGAATTAAGGAAAGAGTGCTGCATGGTGAGTAAAAGTATGACTTTTGAACTTTGAATGCAATACCTCTAGAAGACAGATCGAGGAGATAAGGAAGAGCAAAGTGGGTAGTTTGCAGAGCATAGCAATGGAGGGGAGACCACTGCACAGAGAAGGCTCTCTGGGGATGTGTGGCAGTCTCTCCTGAGTACTCAGCAAGGCATGTATCAGTACCTTTGTGTGAGGAAACTAGGAAAGAGAAATAACTACCTGAAAGGAAAGAAGAGGATAGCACCCATCCTCCACAAGAAGCCAGAATCTCTGCTTGATTCTAACAGACAGAATGGAAAACCTCATAACTCCTGGAGTGTTGGGGTAACCACTTAGAAAGTGGGGAATGATAAGTCCTAAAAAAACATGGCTTGGATCCACCAAGGAAATTCCTATAGCAAGATCCAAAGTGATAAACTGTTTCCAGATATTTTAACAGAATTTTAAAATTTAATTTCTGAAATTATATAAGCTATGGTCTAATGGTTTGTGTCCCTCTAAAATTCATGTATTAAATTCCTAACAATGTGATGGTACTAGGAGGTGGGGTCTTTGGGAGGGTCCTAGATCATCAGGGCAGAGCCTTTATGAAAGAGATTAGTTCCTTATAAAGAGGTCTAAGAGAGATTTCTTGCTCCTTCCATCATGTGAGGATATAAGAAGAAGTCTGCAACATATTGACCAGTCATGTGATTACCCGTGGCACCCACTGCTCAAATACAAGAAGCAGAAGCAATGCCATTTTAAAAGTCTAATGAAATCTGGTTGATGTAGCTCCGTTGGTTGAGCATCATCCCATACACCAAAAGCCACCAGTTCGATTCCTAGTCAGGGTACATGCCCAAGTTGCAGGTTCAACCCCCAGTAGGGGACGTGCAGGAAGCAGCAGATCGATGTTATGCTCTCACATCAATGTCTCTCTATTTCTCCTTCTCCCTTTCCCTCTTTCTAAAAATCAATTTTTTTAAAGTCTAATGGCCTAAATATAAACCTGAGCCCAAACGAAGAATGATTGATTGTTTATTCCTAGTTTTATCCAATTACACCTAATATGATTTTCTATGAAGCTAAAGAAAAATTCATTTCTTATTACGATCCTTAGGACATGCGGGAATCACTGAATGTTCATGGGAAAGAGAATATCAGCATTAAAGCAATTTACACACATGATAATTTGCAGGGTGCCACAAAGCAGTGTGAAATTAACTATTTGTGGCAATCTCCATGCCAGCCTTAATTAAAAACAAAACAAAACATTAATATTATTTTTCAGAAGCCAAGCAACCTTCTGGGTTTGATAAATAGGACACATAAGTTAGTGATTTAAACAAAAGCTGTGACTGTGGTGTTTTCCCAGGGACCAAACTTGAATTGCTAAAAGTACTGCAAAGGGACACTAATATGTGTTTCTCAGGCACTGTCAGACCTCCTTCCATGGGGCACCCAAAATGCACAGACAGGGAATACAAGGCGGCAGCTCTGCCCTTCTAGAAAGATCTAGAGCACAGGCTTTAACACTCAGAGCAAGGACACTGTTTTAGTCAGCTCAGGCTGCCATAACAAAATACTATGGACTTGGCATCTTAAACAACAAACATTTACTTCTCGGTTCGGTTCTGGAGGCTGGAAGTCTGAGATCAGGGCTCCGGCATGGTAGGGTTATTTCTGGTCAGGCCCTTTTCCTAACTTGCACACAACCAACTTCTTACTCGTATTACATGTCAGAGAAAGAGAGATCTCTCCCTAATCCTCTTCTCATAAAACCCCAGTCCCATCAGATTTGGGCCTCAACCTTATGGTCTTATTTAACTTGGTTACCTCCTTAAAGACCCTATCTCCAGATGCTGTAACAGATTTTGCATTTCTATCCTCAGAACTAATTAATGGTTGCTGAACCAAGTGATAAGAGTGGGGAGTTTTATGTTGTTTAATAGATCTGTTCAGTTGCCTATATGTAGCACGACTTTTCAAACAGTTTGGATAAGCATCTCTACCTTGTGCCAATGTTTAAGTTAGATATCTCCAGTTGTTTCATTTGTCTTTAAGATTAAAGATCATTTCAAATTAGCATGACATTGAAAATGTTCGAATGTAGTCATATATTTATATTATCTTACAGAATATATAGCAAATGAATACATATCCTATTAAAATAAATCAGGCAATTATTTAAAAAGTGTTGTAGGGGGATATTTTTATTTTGTAAAGCAAAGGAATAATCACTTTCTCATTTGTTGATAAAGTCGCAGAGAACTTTGATAAAATTGCATGAAACAAAATACACATCCACACTCAAATGTGGGGTTCAGGCAATACTTCTCTGCGAATAACCAGGAAATGCTCTAGAACATTCAGAAGTCAACCTGGGTTGAGCTTTTATAAAACTTCTTAGCTTAATGTTTGGTTGAAGATGCTGAAATCCAGGTCACTCATGACCTGTTGTTTTCAGTGAACTGGTTTTTAAGTTATCCAGCCAGCTGTAAAACAAAATACAGTTATATATGTAAATGCTAAAGACAGAGTTGAAATACAGCTCAGTCCTTGGTGGGTGGAAGACCTTCAATGACATCACTGGTCTCAGGTACACCATATTCTTTCACTCTCTTTCATGTCTTCCCTTGGCCTTCTGGGACTTGTCGCCTTCTCTCTGTCATGCAGTTGAAGTGACTGCTTTCCAGTCTCTGGACTACCCGACCAGTCCCCAGCCATGTGGGAGCTCTGACCTGGCTTCCTGACTTCCCTGCTCAGCTGTGACTAGAGATAGCCATTGATCCTTGAGACCAGGCTTTGGTGGTGCCTGCCTTCAGGATGCGGCCTCCTCAGCTCCACATGTTGGCCCCTCCAATGTTGCCTGAGATGGGCACCCACTGGGGCAGGGAGAGGCAACACCTCCTAGAGAACAGATATTCAGCCTGGACAACAGAGTAAAAAGCAGTGATTGAAATAATTAGTAGCTGAGCACTAGGCCCATGTAAAGTGTTCTGCCAGGCAACCATCACGGGTGCCCCTGAGACTCAGTATCACCCTCTGTAAAGTGGGTCTGATGGGTACTCTACAAGGGATTCGTATGATCAAATATCTTATTATATGTGAACTACTAACCACAGTGCCAGCAGAGCCAGTAGCGCCCTGGATGTATGGCTCAGGCTCTGTGAAGGTACATGTTCCTCTGCACTTATGGCCCGAAGTATTAAAGATAGACTGGTTTATCACCTGTAAAATATTATTTGCATAGTTAAAGGGCATTATAGGAAAAAAGAAAAAATGTTAAGGCCCTGTAAATATTCTGTAATCATTGGTCATTTTATTCTCATTTATTTTAAATCTAATACTTAATTTGATAAGGAATTAAATAATCTCAGGTTTAAACAGGTCTTGGGTGATCTCACTAGTGAAGAAAATGACAGAGGTTTCTGAGCATTGTAATCACCTACCATTAGTTGGAGACTTTGTGACTCAATAGCATTCTTTTTTTTTTGTATTCCTAAATGACAATTTAGATTCCCATTGCATTATCTTCTTGGAACACTGTCACCTCCAAGGCTAGGACTCCCCAGAGCTCCACCCCTTCCCCTTAAGCAGGTGGCCCCAGTGTGAACACTTGACCTGGGCTGCACCAGTTATAATTACCAAGCCATTCTGGGAAACTAGAGTCCTCTCTCAGGATTTCCAAATAAGTACTGAGTAAATATCACTCTTCCCCAGGAGAGCCAGATGTGTTTTCAAATGCAGAGCAAACAGGTCAGCCTGAGAAAGAACCCATCTGTATGCTGAGCGCAGCAGAGGTGAGAGGGGCCGTCCTGAGATGCCCTGCTGCCAGTGTCCGGACCCCACCGCAAGCATGACCTCCTTCCCAGACTCAGGCTTCTGCCCATGTTAACTTGAGCGGGGTTCTCCATCCAGCACCCTCAGTCCCACATAACACGGTTACCCCTAAGTACTCAAAACAGGATCATGAGGGTTCCCCCCTGATATTTGTTGGTTAGAAGCATCAGAGGATTTCTTTGAGTACTGTCACTTCTTGTCTATGAATGGAAAACATTTGTTTACATTATCTTTAGGTTCAAAATTATTTTCAATTACACATGGAGACAGGGTAAGTGTTGTGAAGGGTTCCCCATCCTGCTCATGGGAGGACACAGCCATGCTTGTCGGTTCCACCTGCAGCCCCATGAAGGCTGAGGCACAAGCAGTGAAGTAATGCACTGTCCCAGCTGCCCTCCATATGGGCCCCTACAGCAAGTTACCTGTGTTTGGTCAGCACCTGAAACAGAAGGGCATAGATTGTCCAGGCGCCTTGGGAAGATGTGGAGAGAATGCTTTCCAAATATACCTTTCATTGGTCAGAGAAAAGAAAGTCTGCACCCGAAAAACATGCAGACACCAGTTAGAGGATTAAGAATAGCCTTGTATCACTGGGGATTCTTTGAGGTCTGTGCCTACCTTTCTAATCACCCTCAGAGCCAATATAGGAATGATAAAGATACAATGAGGTCTGCTTTGTCAGGTTTTTTTCTACTCTTTTGCTCGATATGAATCAGAAAACTTCACATAAAATTAAGAAAAGAACAAAAATCAACTGAGATGTGTGCCTGGAAATAACAAACTACCTAATAGACACACTCTGGTGCGGAGATTATTTGCAGTGTGTTATGGGCAGTTCTGTAGCCACAGAAAGAGCCAGGCATGCAGTCAGAGTGAAGGTCAGGTCACCCAGGGCTGAGGTGATCCCCAGGGAGGCATGGACCCCAGCCCAAGGCAGGAGTGTGGAGTTAAGGCAGCATCTCCTAGATATTGAGAATGTCTTTTAAAAAAATTTTTTTTCAATATATTTTATTGATTTTAGAGAAGAAGGGAGAGGGAAAGAGAGATAGAAACATTAATGATAAGAAAGAACCATTGATCGGCTGCCTCCTGCATGCTCCCTACTGGGGGTCAAACCCACAACCCGGGCATGTGCCCTTGACCGGAATCGAACCTGGGACCTTTCAGTCCACAGCCAACGCTCTATCCACTGAGCCAAACCAGCTAGGGCTTGAGAACTTCTTGGGAGGACAAATAGTGAGTGACTTAAATTTGGAATAAAGTAATGTATGTGTATCTCTAATGGGTGGCAGGACATGCAGAAGTTATGAGGTCATTAACTATTTTCCCAGCACTTTTTAATCTCTAAAAGCCAATAGTCTCAACTATCAGAGTAAATAAAAATCCTCTAAGAGAGCTAATTAAAAATAGGGATGTCCAACCTCTGGCCCCCAATGATTCTGATTCAGTAGGGGAGGGTGGGGCCAGACAGCTATATTTTAACCAACACCCCTTTGATTTCCAAGGGGTGGATACCAGCTTTCTGAAAAACAAAAAATTAACTAACACTATTGCTGAAACAGTGATATTATAGCTTCTATAATTCCTGCATGGTTAAGATAGCAGATAAAATATCTTTTTAACAATTTATTTATTTAGATCTATATTCATATATCACTAGTTTGCAATTGGTATATTTACTTCATAGAAAAAACAATTACTTTTAAAAAAGTTTATTATAATAATAAAAGGCACTCATCCATTTAACCATTACCCATATATCAATATTTATGTCTTATATGAATTTCCAAGCCACTTTGAGAACTTGTAAATAAATCTCCCCTCTGCCTGCAGAACAGTTTGTATATTTGCTGAAATACACAAAGCTATGCCCATGGGACAGCTTCCACATACTGTGGAGGTGACAAAATGTAGATTTGGGAGCTTGATTACAGAAGAGACCCTCTGAATCCATCTGGACTGATTAAAAGAAACTTAGTGAAGAGAGAATTGAGTTCTTTCTGCACTTGAATGCAAACTTCCATGTTGGCTACTTGAGTTTTGTACAAATAAGTTGACACATAAGGTCGGTGTTCCTGGGAAACTTCTAGATAAAACTTTAAAACAAAAAGGCCTTTCTAAGTGAGAGACAACAAACATTTATTTGAGATCAGTAAAATGACATTCTGGACATAATTAATTCAGGCAGAAGCCCACATGCCCACATAATGTTCTGATTAGGAGACAAAAGCAAAGGGTATGTTTGAGAAAGGGAAGGGGAAGAATTACATCCATAGAAGAAAAGCATTTCTGTTGGTGCAGATAAGATATCATGGTGACAATAATTCTATGTGTTTCAAAATTTTAATCCAGTAGTCATTAGCCCAGTTGTCATAAAGTTATCGGGGCACAAAGTTGGTTAGGCCTAGTGTGCAGGTTAGTTTGCCCTGTTTTAGCTTTACAAAGGTTTGAGGCCTAAGAAGTGTAAGGCAGTTCCTCTGGGATGACATCTCTGGCTCCATTTTAGAGTGGCTCCACTTATATCATTGTTTACAGTCAAAGTTATTAAAATGTTTACTGGAGCATTAAGTTTGGCTCCTTGCCTTCCTTCGGTGTCTGTTGATTCAGCCCCTGGACTAACTTCGCTCTCTCTGCTTTCAGTCCACTTCTCCAGGGTGTGAGTGGTCCCCTTAGTCAATGTCCTAGTCCCATCTCTGGTTAGCTCTCTTCTGTCTGTTGACCATACACTGGCAACTCCAAAATCTATGTCTTCTTCTGGAACCCACAGCCAGAAAACTGGGCTCTTCCCAGTCCCTCCAGTTTCCTCTTCTTCCTCCTCTATTGTTATCTTTGCCATATTTCTGACATAATGGCTCCACTACCTGCTAAGTTTCCAACTCCAGATCCCCAAAACCCTCCTATTGAATTGTCCCTTCTGTGAATCTCACCTGCTTCTCTTTCTGATTTGCCAAAATTAGGGCTTAAATCTTGGAGGGAACCCTGCATTTAGTTTTACAACTTTCAAAATCAACTTTATATTGATATAGGAGAACTTTTTAATGCAAATGTGAATATCCAACACATTACTTTTATAGGATAATGTAAAAACTGCCCTGTGTTGCATCAAAAGACAAGGGTCTGGATAATTTCACCTCCCTAATGGTCAGGCCATCTTATAGTAAGCACCCCCTTAACACAGCTGTATGAGTTTGCTAGAGCTGCTGTAACAAAGTATGACTGCAGGCGGCAGTTGATTGATGATTCTCACTCATCATTGATGTTTATATCTCTCTCTAAAATCAACACACACACACATCCTATATAATAAAAAGGCTAATATGCAAACCGACCAGTGGAACCCCGGTTGCTATAATGTGTACTGACCACCATAATGTGTACTGACCACCAGGGGCCCCCTGGTGGTCAGTGCACTCCCACAGGAGGTGTGCCGCTCAGCCAGAAGCCCTGAGCTAGGCTCATGGCTGGCGAGCGTAGCAGTGGTGGCAGGAGCCTCTCCTGCCTCCACGGCAGCGCTACGTATGTCTGACTGACAGCTTAGGCCTGCTCCTGTGGGATCAGGTCTAAACCGGCAGTCGGACATCCCCTGAGGGGTCCCAGATTGGAGAGGGTGCAGGCTGGGCTGAGGGACACACCCCCATGCACGAATTTTGTGCACCAGGCTACTAGTATATGTAGTAGCGCGCGCACACACACACACACACACACACACACACACATCCTATATAATAAAGAGCTAATATGCAAATGATCATCACACCCTCGCACCCTCGCGCCCATGCAGCGGGGGTGGGGGGACCTGAGGCTGTGCCTCCTGCTTCAGCTCCGGGGTTGGGGAACCTGAGGCTGGGCCTGGGTACCTGAGGCCATGCCCCTGGTGCCCGAGCCAGGGGACCTGAGGCAGCACACCCTGCCTGGCGGGGCTTGATGCAGGACCTGAGGCTGTGCTCCCCACCTGGCACCAGGCCAGGGGACCTGAGGTTGTGCCCCCATCCCTGTGGGGCTTGATGAGTGTGGGGCCAGCCTGGTCTGGATCTCGCGTGATTCCGAGGCGTATGCGGGTGAGCGGGGACTTGACTCTGGGTCCCGCAGCATGCCCCAGACTCTGACAGGAGGGAGATTTTCATATACATTTTACTAATTTTCTTTCAATATCTGACACTTCTATTATAGAGATAGGGCAAATAGCAATATTAAAATATTTCCTCTAATTAATTCCCTTTTAATGTGCACGAATTTCATGCACCGGGCCACTAGTGGAATATTTTGTGACATACACACAAAATATATGCACAAGAGCTAGAGCTTTGGAAATTTTATATGGAATATACTTTTTCTCAAATAATGTATTTTTCTGGTTTGTTCTGACAACCCCAATTATAAAATTTCCTTATACAATTCCTGATAGTAGATAGTTTTCTGTAGTTAGCTTCAAAATCATTAGTAGAGGTTGAGCAATGAAATAAAATGATATCAAATTTCTCTGCTCTCAATAATATGGATTTCATAATGGGAATGTGTGCAGGCCTTTGGTCAGCCAGGACACCCAGAGCAAGCTTTCAGTGGGCAATGCTGAGGAAATCACAGTCCGACATCATTCAATGTTTTTCCTTTAATAATTGAAAGTGAGGGCAATACAATAAGTAGAAAGCAGATTGCTTTCAGAATATTATTGAGTCCATAATTACTTCTATATTAATAGTCAGGATCAATGATCAGAAGTGGCTAAGTTTACTGTCAATTTGTTGTCGTCGCCAAAACCGGTTTGGCTCAGTGGATAGAGCATCGGCCTGTGGACTGAAAGGTCCCAGGTTCGATTCCGGTCAAGGGCATGTACTTGGGTTGCGGGCACATCCCCAGTGGGAGATGTGCAATAAGTAGTAAGCCGATTGCTTTCAGAATATTATTGAGTCCATAATTACTTCTAGATTAATAGTCAGGAGCAATGATCAAATAAAAAAAAACAATATTCAATTTGTGATACTAGTTTGACATTCACAAAAAGCAAAAGTAAAAACAACAAACAAAGACAAAAACAAAAACAAGATGATTTGAGCACATGGGGTGGATGAGCCTTCCAGCAGTCACGGGTGGGTGTCTGATGATGGAGTGATAACTAAGTCCTGAGGGTGAGCATCCTTCCTTACTGCCCAGCACTCTATCCTGCAGCACCACTGGGCAGAGCTGGTTGTGGTGAGAAAAGGAGGTGAGAGGAGGAGGTGAGAGGAGGGCCTTGTTATTTTGGGGTCAGAAATTTTTATTATCAGGCCAAACTCTATTTTCAAATAGCTTTCTTGTAGCAACTCACTGAAGGCAGAAGGCATTTTCGTCAGAATCTTAGTCATTACTGAGTGAAAAAAAGCCCTAGGGGTCAGAGAGGGCTGAGGACATAAGACTAAAATGGAGAGGAATGGTGTTAAAGATGAAAGAAATCCCCACTGCTGGCTCGTTCTCAACCTTCCTAATGCTGCGACCCTTTAATACAGTTCCCCATGTTGTGGTGACCCCCAACCATAAAATTATTTTCGTTGCTACTTCATAACTGTAATTTTGCTACTGTTATGAATCGTAATGTAAATATCTGATATGCTATATGTGTTTTCTGATGGTCGCGACCCACAGGTTGAGAACCGCTGCTCTATACTGTGAATTTCTTAGAGTGCACCTCAGGACTGCCATGGGAGAAACCTGAGAGCAGTTTCATTCACTGAAATGCAAAGGAACCATTTGATCAGTGAGTACTCCAAACCGAACCCGGCCACCCTTGACTCAGGTCCTGTAAACCTAGACTAACTGCTTCTTATCCGGGCCAAGTTATAAACTTACTGGTCAAGCATTCTGAGTTTGAAAGAGAAACTAATAATATCAAGACTGAAAATTGGTTAAAATCAAGCCATTTCCACCAGAGAGCTCTGAAATCTAAAGGGTCTTTTGATAGTTGGGGTAATATTTTGCAGCCTAATTGCAGCTTCTCTGAAAATGGATGGACAAATTAAAGATAAAATGGATGCCCTCATTTTGCATATGTTGTTTTTGGAAACCAGGTTCTTTGCCCGATTTCAGACTGTCTGACTGAGTTAAACTGAAATCAGATATTTTAGACCTTGTTTTCATGAATTCCTCCCTGCTTCAGTCCAACCTCATGGACTGATCACCAGACCTATGTCTTGGAACTCCTTCTGCCCTTAGGGTCCCACTAATTTTCATTAAAATTTTGAGTGTATGGGGAAAGTTCTATTCTCTTTTAAAAATGTCAAAAATGTAACTGGCCACTTCAAAGACAAAAGTCAGAAAAGGTTAAGTAAGACAACCATTGTTGACAACCTATTAAGAAGACTAACAAAGGAAGAACTAAAATGTGAGAATTGCCGTAGCCGGTTTGGCTCAGCAGATAGAGAACTGGCCTGTGTACTGAAGGGTCCCGGGTTCGATTCTGGTTAAGGGCGCATGCCCAGGTTGGGATTCATTCCCCAGTGGAGGGCATGCAGGAGGCAGCTGATCAATGATTCTCTCTCATCATTGATGTTTCTATCTCTCTCTCCATCTCCATTCCTCTCTGAAACCAATAAAAATATATTTTAAAAAATGTGAGAGTAGTTTGTGGGATGGTAAGACCATGGCACATGCTTAGTGGTGGTGTTTGCAAAGAGACAATTCTAATGAGAGCTTATTACTGACATTAATTGTGCTGATTATCATGACCCTGCCTTCCAAAGAAAAAGCCATCTTTGATGTTTAGAACTTAAAGTAGAAACATATCTAGTGTTGATGAGTAAAACATCTTCCTTGGTGGTAGTGACCACTGCAGTCTGGTCTTTCTGGTTATAATGCTATCTTAGCTAACAGCCCCTTGAGTGTAGATTCAAGGTTTAGAGAACTAACTTTTCCTATAGTTCAGTTTATGGGAACTAACACATATAACTCACACTCTATGCCCAGTCTTTTAGAGCAAATTACTAGATGATAGGTGGATTCTTCATTGTATGTGAGTATATAAAGATATTAATTAAAGTTTGGATTGAGCTGCTGAGTGCAGATTTTAAGAGTGGCATTGAGTTATTGGCTACCTTTCGCTATGTATAGATTTTATAAGAAAGTTGAAACTCACCCAGCAGTGTTGGCACAATGCCTAGATTCCAGGTCTTAACTATTTTGCCCAGAATCTTAAACTAGATGAGAAGCTAATATTATTCCTTTATGTGAGCCCCTCCTGACCTCCAAACAAATGTCACAGCAGAGATGATGACGACAGATTACTACTTACCGTGCATTTTAAAATCTCTGGTTAAAATCTGTCTACTTATGTTTATTTTCAGTTTTTCAAACTGAAGTCTATGTTCACATTAGTGCATATAAATTATTCTAGTCTTGAATATATATTTACCAGGACATCAAATTAAATCAGCAAATATTCAGAGCGAACCCAGTAGGTACAAGGCAGCACTCTGCATGTGGTATGGGAGTTATAGGTTATTGTCCAGTAATTTGATCGTGCAGCTACCCAGAAAAATGTGGCTTGATAATATTCTCATCTATTGACCTGGCCAAAACAATAATGTTTTTTTCTTAATTGGATAGTGGAATGAACTACCTTGAATAAGAATTCATTTTGAATTAGTAAGATGTTTTACTAAACACATAGGGTTTGAAACTTGACCAGACATCTTTTTTTGGGTTGTACAGGAAACAGAGACTATTTTACTGCCCACCAAGAACCCAGAACCCAGTTTAGAAATAGGACAGGCAGAAATACCTAAACACAAAGAAGTTCACCAAACCAAATTTGTAGAGAAAAATAATATAAACATGGGTACCACTGAAGCGGCCAAGGCAGAGGCATGGCGCCCTCTCTCCATAGCTTGGGAATGGGCCATGTTTTTTCTTTGGGAATGGATATTGAAACACATGCCCTAGAAAACAGAAGAGTGTTTGAAATATTATTTTTATTTTTTTGTGAAGAAATTCTGTAACCCCTTTGTTTGAGGATCATGATCCAATCTTCCCCATGTGGTTATGCTGTGTTGTCCTGTCAGTCGATGTAATACTGGTGCCCAGAGGCTCCTGATGGGATACCCCAGACTAGTAATAGACTGAAGGTTTTCCTAATCAATAGCAGTTTGTTTTTAGAGTGAATGAACGTTATATTGTCAAATCTGGAAAGGTTATAAAAATGTATTCTACTGTGTATTTAAATATTTAAATTTATGTTTCAAAGTCTAGAAAATAAGTGTTTCCAAAGTAAACAAAACCATGGGGAGCTGGAGGGGGGGTAACCAATGGACACAAGACACTAGGGGGTAGGGGAGGCCGAGGGAATGTCAAGGGGGTGGGGAGGAGACATATGTAATACTCTTTGTAATACTTTAAGCAATAAAACAAAATTTTTAAAAAAATTATCTTAAAAAAATAAATAAAATAAAATATACCAAGAATCTTCAGGTAAGACAATCTAACATACTGTTTCATGTATACTGAGACTATTCCTGAAAAATTTTTTTTTTATCCAAGGCATATTTAAAAACTTGTTGAAAGCTATCCATCCTCTGCCCCCCCCCCAAAAAAAAATTACAAACTTTGCATTCTAGTCTTCCAAATTCTAAACTGAGTCCATTAATCTCAGTTTAAAGCCCTATTTTTACATATCTAATTTAAAATAAAAAAGACTAAACCTCTAAAAAAAACAAAGTAAACAAAACCAGCTATTTACAAACAAACAAAAACATATTTTAAATATATGACAACTCTGTAAGGACCCATTGAATTTACTTTCCATTCTGATATTTTAATTATTCTATAATCTATCAATATATTTTATCACGCATTGGTTCAAAGATAGAAAATATCAGTTCTACTGTTTTCACAATTTTCCTAATCAAAATACACTCTGTGTAAAACGTGGCACAAGAAAGCCATTTAAATCATGAAGACAATCTTATTTCCCACCTTTTTGCACCTGTCCTACACATTAAAATGCTGTGATAGTGTGAATCAGATTTAGTACCTAGTTTCAAAGTTTTACTACCTTCTCAGAATAATGCCTGTCTCCTCCTATTGCTATGTGGCTTATTCAGTGTATGCAGTCAAGTCTACCTTTGTTCTTCATTCAACTAGGTTTTCCCAGAGACAGTTCGGGATGAGGATTTTCAGAATGTACTGTCTCTGCTTCTTGACATGGTGGACATTTTTTGAACTCCCATAAAGCATTAGATTTCTTAAAGATATAGTAAAATCATTTCATGTAGTTTTTACATCACAACAGGAATTTAAAAAGTAGTGTTTTGGACCCTATACTAACTATTGATACATACTCATGCATGACAATTAATCTCATATTTAAATTAACCACAATGAGAAGTAAGATGCTTATTAACCTCTGTACACCTTGTCCTCTTATCAGCGGTGTGGCCATGTTCCATTAACTGCATGGTCCTCTTTCTGTTGATCTGGGGATGCCTGAAATGGGGTATAACATATCTGAATCTCTGTATTATAAGCCATAATTATAGCATCTTTATGTTTTGCTGTAAGGAAGTGACTAACATTTATTTGAGTACCTACTATATGCATGTTCTGTGCTAGATGTTTTGTTCAAGTTATTGAATCATATCAAAAAGGTTTTGTAGAGTATTCTTCCTATTACGTATGAAGCAATCCAAGCTCAAAGCAGTTTATGTAGCTGGCTCAAGGCCATACAGCTGGAATTTAGAAAGTCTGACTCTTGAGCCCAGACCTGGTTCCAAAATTGTAGCTCTTTCAACTGTAACACACAACTTCCTGAACACTAACATCAAAATGATAGCTCTCTCCCAACTCACATAAAGTCTGCATTATATAGTGGTTTAAGTCTTCAAAGGAGTCTCCATCCACTCTGAAATTTGAATTCTAGTATTTTAACACCAATGTTCAGATTGTCCCTGTCCACTTTATTAAACCTAGACACTCTAAAGAAATCAATCTATATAGGCCAATCTTCTTCCCTAAAAATGTATTCTTTCCTAAACTTTAGGATATGTAGAAAAATACAATTTTTAGAAAACCTAAAGAGTTGACATAATTGTTTTTAAAATAATAAACATACATAGTTACATGAGAAGTTACTGTTTTTCAGCCTATTTCCATGGAGTAGAGAAATAAGACCATTCTTTAATTGTGACCTTTTCACTAAGCTATTGGGTTCATGACAGTATGATTGCAACTTTGTTAAGAACTAAAAAAGTTACATACTCTGCTCTTTATTCCTCACATACAACTCCTCCCTTTAATGTTGAAGGGAATTCTGTGCAACTAGTCTGTTCTCAAAGTTACTTTTCTACTAAGGGAAAGTTCTTTCTAAATGAGTCACATGTTTAAGAGGGGGCATATTCGGAATAATATTCTCATGTTTCTGAAAGACGCAGCAGGACACTATTAGTAACTATTTTCAGGTAGAGAGGGTTAAATTATCGTCTTTAATATAAACACATGAGTTAAAAAAGGAAATATGATTCCTTTGGTTATCACTCACATATCAGCACTGTTGGTGTTTTGGCCATGTGATTCTTCTTGGGAGTTTCTGTTCAGTGTGCTATAAGGTGTTTAGCAGAATCCCTGTCTTCTATTCATGAGGCATCAGTAGTACTGCCACTCCAGTTGTGACAATCAAAATTGTCTCCAGAAGTTGCCAAGCGTCTCCTCAAGGTCAATTTACTCCCTTCTTTCCATAGTTAAGAACCTTAAAATATTGAGCATTCACTATATGCAAGACACTGTCCTACACACTTTAAAAAATTAACTCAATAATCAAACAACCCTGTGATATAGATTCTACTGTCATCCCTATTTTAGAGAAGGAAACTGAGCCACAATGAGGTTTAGAATCACAGCTTGTAAATAGTGAAGCAGGCCTGAAGCCAAACTTATCTGACTCTAGGTTCCTAACTCTTGATCTCTGCCTAACTTTTCCACTCTGACATTTAAAAAATAAAAATCAGAATACAAAAATTGAAGATAGTCTAGAGGTTACTAACAATTTTATTTTATATTTGTATCTCTTTTCCCTTAAACTGAAAGCCATGGTTTCTAATATTAGTATATTTTTCTGCTTTATGCAATATATGAAATGATTTGAAAATATACCATTGTTAATATATTCAATAAAACCAATGAGTGATGTTTAAAATGTCAATATCAGAGAGAGAAAATAGGGAAATGTAGTATATAGATATATTTGCATGAAGAAGCATTTGAATGATAACCAGAAGTAAGGTGACTTGGCTGGTGAGGGTTGGTGTATACTTGAGGATCCTCTGAATATTCCCCTTTCTATAGCTTTATTATTAAACCATGCAAATGTATGACATTAGGTGATTAAAGTAAAAAGAGGAAAAGCCAATACCTAAAAGTAAAACAAACTAAGACATACAAAACCAATAACATGTCAGATTGACAACGTAACCACCCAGAGAAAAGAAGAGTTCTACATACTATTTGAACACTGTGTCAGCTTCAGTGTATCAGATTCTAAAGACAACAAAAGAATCAAAAATATGTCAAACCTCATTCATTGGTTTTATTGAATACATTAACAATGGTATAGAATTTTTCAAATCATTTCATATATTGCATAAAGCAGACAAACAAATATACTAGTGTTAGAAACCATGGATTTCAGTTTAAGGGAAAAGAGATACAAATATAAGAGTATTATCAGTTTAAATTATATTTGAAAATATTAATATATTCTCACAATTGTATTTGCATTTTTACTACTTCTGTACACTGAAAGGTCCAGAAGCTATAACACCTAGCAGGAATGAGCACGATTTGCACCCACAACTTGTTTTCTAAATACAATACCCCACTAAATGGAACAAGTGTTCCTTGCAGAAATGGATAATTCTGTGTGTGAGGCATGCAATAAGCAAATGAACCTGGATGTCTTGTGCCAGAAAATCTCAGCATAGCAAAAGAACACTAAAACTAGATTGATCTGGTGACCAACAACAAAATCAGACTGATTTGGCAACAAAATGTACACTAAATAATAAAAAAGAAAAAAAAATTGAGACCATGGTATATGAGGAAAGCAAAAAGAGATAAGTTGCCTTATTTACCCACATTGAAGTTTACAACAAAATCTAGTTGTAAAAATTGATGAGAATTAAGCATAGGTCTTGACAGGTGTATTTTCCTCTGAGAGAAACAATAGTTCATCCCCAGTTGATAAAGGAAAGTTCTTTATAAAATAATGTTATCAAATAAAGGAAAAGAATAGTAGTATTAGAGAATCACTATTCTGTAAACCCCCAAAAGCAATTAATGCCAGCAAAGCTTGTTAATGGATAACCAAAACCATTATTTGTGAGTTGCTAATAAAAAAAATCATTCATTTATCATGGCAAGGTCAGTCTGTTATTACCTTCAAGATTGGCATCACTAATGAGGAAACCACCTGGCATTATGTACCTGATGTGGTTAAATGGGAAGCGCAGAGCTGGCAAAGAGATTTTAACAAGTGTCTTAAAGAACTGTCTTCTCTAATATTCCTAATCTATACCTTCTTATTAAGAAAATGTAGAGATTATTTTTCAGCTTAAAATTTAGAGTAACCACAAAATAAAGATTTCAAAACCTTTGTCTATACAGAGATACTATTTAACAACTTGAAAATTAATCATTAAAAATGTAGCCCCTTATAATTTAACTGAAATAAAGTTATACTGCAATAAACTAATCCTATCTAATAAAAGACAAAAAGGGTAATTAACCGTACCTTCATTACGCTTCCTATTGGCTAACAGGGCGATATGCAAATTAACTGCCAACAAACATGGCGGCTAATTTGCATACGTAGGCGCCAAGTGATGGAACGAAGCCTGCTGGCCCTGGGCAGGTGCAGCGAGCGAAGGCCGGTGTGGCAAGCGAAGAGCAAAGCCCGCAAAGAGCTAAAGCCCTCGCCCGCCGCGCCGGCACCGCCAGCGGGGCCCGCTTGGCTAGCACAGAGCTAAGCGCTGAGCCCACCGTGCCGGCTCAACCCCTGGGGACCTCACTGCGAGCGCAGAGCTAAATGTGGAACCGGCCCCAGCGGCCAGCGCAGATCAAAGCCCGCCGCGCCGGCCCCTCCCAGGTGAAGAGCGAAGGCCTGGGTTTCGGGCGCCGGAGGAAAACTGGTGCCAGCAGCCAGTGGAAGGGGCCCTTGAGTGGCCCCAGACTGTGAGAAGGCACAGGCCGGGCTGAGGGACCCACCCGAGTGTACAAATTTTTGTGCACCGGGCCTCTAGTATTATATATAAAGAACAATGGTCAAAAACATTGCACATAAGAAAATTTTATTTGTTTCCTTTGTTTTAAATAGCCTCTCTCAATCATCCTTCCCTTTACATGTGTAACTTTTGGATGTAAAACCATGGCTTGGATTGACACTAAAATCATGTAACTGGAAACAGCCCATTCTCTAACTGCATTACGTTGCTTGTAGGAAGTCCTTGGAGCAATTTCCAAAACCTGTTGTAAGATTGCTTTGTAAACATCTGGTTTTAAAAAATGGTGTTTGAGTATAGGAAACACTGCCAAGCCCCACCAGCTGAGAACACCTTGCACCCTGGAGATTACATCCTATTTCCAAAAGTAGCCCTTTCTCTCATTCTTCACATGCATTATGGCATAAAGTTGGAAAGGGGATGGATGTGGGAGTGAGTTGGCTTGGAAGGGTGTTGAGCTGCACTTGGGCACATGCATGTGTACACTCACAGGCTTAGCTGGAAGGCAAAAGGGCTCCCAGCAAATGAACAGGGAGCTGAAGTGAAGGACAATTTCCATCCCTACATTTCCCATTTTGATACGGCCTTGGTTTTATTTCTGCATATTGACTTGGCCTTTGTAAACATGATAGAGCTCCGATTGTGCTCTATCCAATTAGCCCGACCTGTGCCTTGGTCATAAAACTTTATGCAAACTACCACTCACAGGCTTTGCAGTCCAGGGAAACAATGATAGGCTTATAACTCTTGAATATTTTTTTGGCAAATTGCTAATAAGAGCTTTTTTTTTTTCACAAGACCTTCAGCTGATGGAAAAGTAACAGAAATAAACAAGGACTGTAGTCTCATACAGGCAGTGATGATGACAGACCCATTAATAACACGGATCATTAAAATTTATAAAAAGCTATTCTTAATATAGGATATAAATACATTTCTCAGGCAGAGCTATGAAATTTATAACCTTTTTATTGTCACCAGAGGACCTTCTTACTGCTCTAGCCCTGGCACTGTCTGCCCTCTGTCATAAATCACCGTGTGGTTAATAACCTAGATTACAACTACCAGTTGCATTTACAGAATTAAATATTGACTATGTGAAAATGTTATTACATTTTTACTGATCGGAAGACCACAGAACAGCCCTGCAGGACATGTAGCTAGACAAAAATATCTGTGTAATCTTTGTTGGAAATACAGTTATGGGGCACTCAGTAACAACTGACACAGTTTGGAGCAATGAGGAAGAAAGGGAAAAATACCTATGTCTTAATTTTACATCAGAAGGAGGACATTCTATTGAAAGATTGTACCTTATTTCCAATTTAGAAGGCCCCAGACCAAATGCATGATGTAACTGCAAACCTCAAATGTTAGGGCAATATGTTGAAAAGCTATAGTATTCACCCAGTAAGGTTATTAAATATATTGGTAGAACTCAAGCAAGAGATAATGTACATGATTAAACTGGACACATCCCAACTTCTGCTGATTTAAAGAGAACCACTGATTCCCCAAACTCAAAATATGTGAGAGGTATTTGCCTTTAACTTGAGAAAAAATCAGAACAAAAACCTTTGACCCTAAATAATTTGTTCCTATCATCACATATATGAGTGGTTAGCATTTCCTAATGTTCAGGTGATGATTGGATACCTCGTGAATGTTTAGCAAACCCAGGTCAGGCAACTCAATCTAATGATGGGCATGGTTTTAAGACTGATTACAATTTGGCCAAGTTAATCAAAAGAGTTCAGAACACATACACACACATTGCACTTAAAAATGATAAATGGATGTGCAATTGGATATACTTAAGTCAAATAATTGAAATCTGACTGAGTCATCCAAGAATTCAAATTTCATCCTGCCTCTTTCCTTAAATTCAAAGAGGATAAGTCACTTATCAAAAATGTAACAACAAGGTTTAATTGCATTCTCAGGGGATTGAATATGTCATCTAGCATTTTTCTACTCTTTTTCAATAATTGTAAATTTATGTTATTGAAAATACTAAGATAAATACTTATTCTGAAAAGACCCTTTAAATTATGAACAACATGCTTCAATAAATATATACACCTAAAAAGTTTATGTATTAATTTATGAAGTTTTCAAATTTACAACCATTAAAAGGAAGCATTAACACATATTATTGAATTAAAGGAAATCAAATGCACCCTACCAAGAATTAGACAATAATCACCTCATAAAATGTAATATTCCAAGTATTTTATAATTAGATACAAAAGAAATTAATGACCCTCACTGTATGACAAGTTGATTACATACCGCAAAGAGAAAAAAATCATTTCAATCTCCTTAGATTTGACAAATAAACTGATTTATTGTAAGAGACTACATTTTGACTGTACTTGTTTACTAGGATATTTCATAAAGACAAATTGAAGGCCAAATAAAATATAGACCACATTGGACAGGTACATAGAAAAAAAATGAAACTAGGCCATCAACTAACAACATATACAAGAATAAACACAAAATGGATAAAAGACTTAAATGTAAGTCATCTATATATAAAAAAACTAATATGCAAAGTGTCCCCTGGGGAGTTCGAGCCACCAGGAGTTCAATCGCTCGCTATGATGTGCGCTGACCACCAGGGGGAGGCATAGAATGAAGGAAGACCCCAGCTGGCAGCCGACAGCTGCTAGGGACCCTACCTGTGCACAAATTTCACACACTGGGCCTCTAGTAAAAACATAAAAACCTTAGAAGAAACTATAGGCAACAAAATCTCAGACATCTCTCAAATTTTGTAAAAATGGGTATACCTAAAGTTGTTTTTTAGTCATTCATTGTGTTGAGTGACCAATTGAATCTTCATGTGGAATCTGATATAACACTATTTTTTTTAAATTTTCTTATTTTCTATATTTGTCAGATAATGAAACTCATGGATTGCTCCTCTAATTTTCTCTTTCTTTTTTTCCTCCCATTTTCCATCTCTTTGTCTTTTGGTTTACCATATAAAAGATTTCCTCAAATTTTTCTCATTCAATTGTTTTATTTTAAATTTCCACATGTATAATTTATATATCATATAGGAACATAAACACATTTTTAGATTATATATAAACATTTATATATTACATATATTAATTTCACTGAACATTTTCTTCTTTCTTAGATGTTTATTTTTATTGAATCTGGTTCTTAGTTTATGGATGAAAAGACTTTGAGTTGTCTTCTACTCCCTGCTCTGTCACTGTTTACTATGTCCTTTCATCTGTCTACGCTGGTGTCTGGCTTTCCTTGA
This sequence comes from Myotis lucifugus, assembly GCF_000147115.1. Taxonomy (NCBI): domain Eukaryota; kingdom Metazoa; phylum Chordata; class Mammalia; order Chiroptera; family Vespertilionidae; genus Myotis; species Myotis lucifugus. The sequence goes on along the minus strand of NW_005871048.1, from coordinate 51,299,020 downwards.
ATGTCTGGTGCTTCTTGGCTCTCTATTCATGCTCAGGGAAGGGGCATTGAAAAGTCTTTCCAGGCTCTGGATGAAGGATAGAATCTTCTGGTTGGTGGTTTTATTTTGAGTTGATGGAGGATAGGTGGGTCTATTTAACTAGGAATATCCAGATGTTAGCATCTGTATCTTTTCTCCAATTTCAACTTGTTACCACAGAAAGGAATCATCAGTAACTTTTAGGGAAGAAAATATGAACTTGGGGAGCTATTGAAAAAGAAACCATAGATTTTCATATTTTGGGAATGCAAACTTTCACTTAATCACCAGTTTGGGTTCAGTTAATACAGTTATTGACCACTGGTTTCCTAGAGAACTATGACTAGTGCTGTCCCATTCAATGATCCTAGTAGGCCTCTTCTCCACACTGCCTAAGTAGAGAAGAGTGGTTTCTGACTGCAAATGGATAGGCAGGAATCTGGGAGTGCAGATGCGCCTTAAAAAGATTGGTCCAGTTTTCAGGACCTCGGCACTCTGGCCTTCAGTAGTATCTGGTACCTCCGTTGCCTGCTCTCACCAAGCTTTGAAGCAAGAAACAACTATCATCTCTATAGCTTTTTCTTTCCACTCGAAGCTGTCAGTTTCCAATTTTCTACAGTGAGCTTCATTAGTTACCATTTGTGACAGATGGTATTTTTCAAAGATGACCACAATGATATCTCTCATTCCACATGCTCTTCTAGAACCTGGCCATTCTCTTATTACTAGGTGGACTCTAATTCTCTTCCTCTTGAATCTGAACCTCTGCATTATTTCTAGGATGTAAGGGGAACATGTAGCATATGTGATTTTGCATGAGTTTCATGTCTAGGGCAAAAAAAAACAAAACAAAACAAAGTGATGAAATTTTAAGCTTGTTAGCAGAAGACTTCACCCATGGAGCCCTAAGTTGCCAGGTAAGAAATCTGTTTATTCTTTGGTGCCATACTAGGAAGAAGCTCAAACAACATGAAGAGGCCATGTATAAGAGGTCCAATGGACAATCCCTGTTGAGTTCCCTGCTGACACCCAGAATTAACCAACACATATGTGATGAGTGGGTGATCAGAGTCCAGCCCCCAGTCTTCCAGTCACACTGATTTCAGCTCTTCCTATCTCAGGCCCCAGATATCATGGTGCAGAAGCAAGACATTCTGACCAAGATAATCTGTAAATATAACCAAATGGTTGTGGTAGCACACCACTGTTTGGGAGTTTAACTATGCAGCAATTGTAACGGGAATACCACTCATCCTTTACCTCTCTCATTTCCAATACTGTGTTGACTTTGTCTTCCATCTGATTTAGTTTATACCTTTTTATATTCTACAAAGTTAGTCCACTCTATAGCCTCAGAGAATATTTTGTAACAATTCATTAGTAGCATACTTTGGATGTATAAACAAATTATTTGTTGAAGGAAGAATAGTAGAAAAAAATTCCCCAATGAACATTAAAATCTTCAATCCAGAGTTTATTTTATACAAAATAATAAAAATTGCTCTTTTAATCAATTAATATTTTATTAAGGTTGAATCTCCCCCTCCACCTTTATTAGTAAAGCCTTTTGGAAAACTTTGAAAATTTACCCATGCCTTTGTGTTCTAATATCTGACAAAAGATGATCAAATCACAAGGCAATTGTTCCCTTTAGATCCCCTAAAGGTCCTTCTCAAAACCAAAGGGTTGCAGCCCAGACACCAGGCATGGGCTCCCCTCAGCCACCTTGAGTGATGAGGGTGGATGCCTAGCTGATGTGGCTGAGCCATCTGTATTAATTGTGAAGACTGACAGCAGGGAACGGTATAAACTGTGTTTGCTGTTCTGTGATCTGTTTTACAGAATGTGCAGAGACATGACCTTACACCCAAGTATTAACTTACATGCTGGGAGAACATGGCCCATGTTAAATTATGTCAAGTGTTTGATTCCAGTAATGCATTAGGAGGTATTTACACCCTCTCCTAAAAGGCATGCCAAGCAGCATCTTCTCTGTTTCATAAAGCTCTATCCCAGTCTTACATTTAATGAAATAGAACTTAAAAACAAAACAAACAAACAAACAAAAACAGGCTCATATCAACACCACACATATGATAATACTAAATCGAGATAAATATACAAGCATACAAACCAGAATAGGCTCATTTATAATTTTTTATATATTTAGCATTTTAATTAAATATGGTTTGATCTACATGTGTAAATGGTGTATGTAGCCATGTTAATAAAGTTCAGAATGCTAGCTTTGTGCTATATTTTCCCTGATAACCTAGACTTTATGTATAAAGACTTTATGCTAAGGTTACTTTTACACTTCTAACTTGCAAAATAAATTTGCGCTGGTGGGGAAAGAATGTTGTCTTCCCATGTATAATGCCCTTGCTTTTCTTGCATAACCTAAAACAGATTAAGTGCCTTTGAGTTGAGTCTTTTTTTTTTTTTTTTTGGCTAGACGAGTTCTGAGAATGCTAGTAAATGATCAATGCATTTTCTAAAATAAACTCCTCCTCCTTGTTTAAATCCAAAAAGTTAAGACTTTAAAAATTAGAGCTCAAAGAAATCCTTTTTTTCTATATTAAAAAGAAATGTAAATTTGGCTCTGAGAATTTTCCAGGAAAACATTTTTGCACATACACTCATTTAATAATGTTTTGCTTAATCCTTTGCTTCTCAGAAGCCCTCAGATGTTAGCCTACTTGAATATACCCTAAGACATAAAATATGGGGTTACTCATGGATTTATTAGTTTCTGGTTTCAGAGACACTACTGGTGGGGTTTCATCAAAGAAGTAGGCAAGTCAGTGGTAGGATCCAAGCAGCAAAGACCCTTCCTCCATCTTCCCAGTCAGCAGGACAACCTCCTGCAAATCAAAAATTATATGAACGTTCAGAAGTAGGACTCCTCATCTCTCCTTTCTCTCCAAACCAAGGGAGCTCCAGTTATGCTTGAAATCTCTTGACAACTTGAGGGCAAAGATGCAAATCTTTCTCGCTTGTTGAAGAAGAGCACCTGCCAACCTAAAAGAGAGAACATAATACGACTTGAAATGAGGCTTTCAAGTCTGACAATTTACGTACAGTCTTAAATCTCCCTGACCACTCATTCAACCCCTGATGCGGCATTTAACTTAAGTCTCTTCGCAGCTGAAAATACAACGTGAAAACATCCTGGACCAGAACCGCTTCCCCCATATTCCTCGGCGATTTCCTGAGCAGTTTATGAAACCATGAGTTCCACGAGCATTTCACAGAGGAAGGAGAGAGAGAGAGAGAGAGAGAGAGAGAGAGAGAGAGAGAGACATCTTGGGGCAAAATAATTGAATGTCTTCTCCCACCGCAGGGACACCTCTGAACCCTGCAAATAGGGTGGGTGCCATTTCCCCTGGGATGTATTTGTGTGCCTTTGGGAAATTTGGTAGTCCAAGAAGTGTTTGATTGTGATGAAAGAACTAAATGAATAAACTTCTCTGTGTTGCTCTATCCTGCGGGAATGGCCCGCTGGAGCCATCTGCCCTCACCAGTGACAACATGCTGTGTATTCACACAGGGCCGCTGAACACAAAGGTGGCTTCAGTGGGCCCTGCAGCTTGTCTCCTCAGCAGGAGCCCCACTTTGTTTAAGCTTTTAAACTCTATCAGCGGCAGGAGAGAGTGGATGTTTGGAGCACAAAAGGGACACAGTGTAGTCTAATGTATGCGTCTTTCCTCGGAATCCTAATGGTGCTGTACTGGGGAGAACTTACACAAACCTTATAGGATTTAAAAAGAGACATTTATTTCATTCAGAGAATGCAGTGACTTCCACTTCTTGTGCAGCTTGGAACCTCGGCTTTGAAAGAGCCTTTCATGGTGCAGGAAGAAAGTGTGGGTCCGGGGCTGAGGGGACAATTCGGGGACCAGCCTGGCCTGCCTAGCAACCCAAACTGGTGAGTTTTCCTGTCCCTCCTGAATTGATGGGGTTAATCCAAACCCCGCATGCCAGTGTTTGTGTGGCCCCCATAATGAGGCTGTTGTGGGCTTCCTCTGCTCTTGTGTCCCCATTTAGAAATGTGTCATTCCCAGCAGTTCAAAGTGTGAGCAAGTGAAAAGAGCCACAGTCACTTCATTAATGATTTGTAAACAGAATCCCCAGAGCTGCCACCACCTGCGAGAGCCCTGGGCTGGAGGGGCTTTGTGGGCTGCTCTGCCAGGAATCTGGGCGCAATGGACCTGCAGAGTCAGGATGTGCCCGGAACACTTTCCACTCTTCCCAATAGTTTCATGGCAAGAAACTGGTGTCTTTTTAACTTTTCAGAGACATTTCAAAAGGAAGACAAAAAGGATTAGCCATGTTCTTCCTCCTGACTGCAGTGTCCATGCTAGTTACCCAGTATTTAACCTCCAGGAAAGGGAAGTACTGTCTGACACGAGGCTGGTGTGTGGTATCCTCTCGCCTGCAACATCACATCCATTGAAGTATCCTGGCTGGCCACGGTTGAAGATGTCTCTGATGACTGTGCAGCCTGATGCTTCCTTTCCCAGAACACTGCTGGCTCTGGCAATGCGGAGGGGCTGGGGGGAGGAATCTTCTGGTGACAGGGTTTCTAGTTTCCCTAGTCCCCTGCTTGCCTGTGCTCTTTTAAAGCATCCATCCAATGACTTCCAGTTATTCTCCCCACAAGTGTCTTTGCTCCAGGATGAGCAATTCCTGGGTGATATAATCTATAATAATAAAAACATAATATGCTAATTAGACCAGACGTTCTTCCGGACGACCTTCTAGATGAAGCTGGGGCTGCAAGGGAAGTCCGGGTCCCGGGTGCCTTCCAGTGGTCTGAGGGAAACCCAGGTCCCGGGTGCCAGAGGGAAGCTGGTGCTGGCAGCCATGGGGAAGGAAGGCCTACTCTTGCATGAATTTCGTGCACTTGGCCTCTAGTAAGAGAAGAATAGCCCATCTCTTAAAACAGGTGTTTTTAGGGAAGTAAGAGGCATTTCAAAAGGTACATTAGAGAGAATCTTTAAAAAGGAAAATAGAAGTCAACTTTATCATCATTCCATCTAGCAGAAGTTCAAATTTTGAAAGGCAGATGACAAAATGCAAATAATTGGTGCCAATTATTTGTTCTTTGCTGTATGACCACATTATGCTACACTGAGGCTCATTTTCAAAGTATGCTAATTTAAGCATGACTCATCTATCTGTACTGATGTGTGCACCTGTGTGTGTGTATATGTACTAGTATATGTATGCCTGAGTGTGTGTATAGGGGGTGTTTAACTTTTAGCAATGTTGGTAATGTACTTAGAATTGTTTATTTGGAAGATACATAAAAATATTATGTGTGACCAGTGGTTTGACTTTAACACAGATATCATCTTAATAAATTAGGTATTTAAAATATACTCCAAATTACTGGTCTTTCATTGAATTTTCCTTTCATGCAGTGTCTGCAGGTAGAGTATTCAGCATGTATCTGCCATCCTAATCTGATTTATGGTGTGACAAAACATCTGACATTTATTAAACTCTCACCATCATCAGCCACCTTGCTAAGTGCCTTCCCATAAGCTCATCCTTCCCCAACCATGAATGACTACATGCTACTTGGAGGGTTAGAATGAATTCTGAAGTTGAGCTCACATACAGTCAGCCTGGAGAATTACAGGAATGCCAAAGCCACTGCCTTAGGTATGGAAGAAGAGAAGGTGGTTGTTGTTCATGTGGCACCTGGGAGGACTGTTGTCCAGTGTGCCATCCCTTTCAGAGATCATACCCTCAACAGATTGCAGCAGGCTGGGATGTGTGGGGTCTGTAGTCAGCACTCACAGGCCGTGATAGATGTGGGACCCCAAGTTGAAGGCTAGAGTGCAGAGCAAGGAAACTGGCAAGTTCTAAGACCTCATCCTAACCACATCTCTAGAATATGTGTCATTTGGTCATTCATGCATTGATTTATTCATTTGTCTTTCTACAGGGCACAAGGCCGTAAGCCAGTCACTACACACATAAAGTCTATTTAATCAAATACCTTGTCACACAGTTTGGTTATGTGTTGAAAGTATCTTCTCAAGTTAATGAATTTGTAGTAACTTGGAGACTAAGGGCTTGAATTTGTACGCCTAGTTGTGTTCTTCACTTGCAATTTGGCATGACATGGAGTTTTGTGCAGGTAAAGTAAGAGAACACATTTCCTTTGTGACCTGGAAGTAGCCCCAGCTTAACAAACAGGGAGCCAGTGGTGTTACCTGTGTCATTTGCTGTCATCAAGGAAAGAACAGAGCAACCCTGAGAATAGCTCTAGAAACAGTGGATCTTTCTAAACTATGACCTACTCCAGGCTGATGGACCTGGAGTTTCTGTGGTCATATCATTCAGAGCAAGCTAGTCTGGCACTGACACACAGCTTTCTCAGAGCCTCGTGCCTTGCCATTTTTCCAGTGTCAAATGTGTGTATGTACTTGTGTGCATGTTCATATATTTGTATGCATGTGCATGTGTAAGTTTACATTTGCATGTTTATATGTTGAGTATGTGTGTGTGTGTATGTGTGTAATTATGCATGTAGGTATGTGTGTTTGTGTATATATATCTGTGGTCTGGATGTAAGGGATTGCTGATAGTTTTCTGAGATACTTGCTTTTCTAGTCTTCCACCTTTAGAACTCCAAATGAGGAAAGAGGAGAGAATCTTTGTACAAATGAAATAGAAACACAAGAAACAAATAGACATAGTTGTCTGTAGGAAATATACACAGTACATTCTTACAGGTTTTTTCATGTATTTCATTCGGTCCAGACTTTAACTCATAGACCACCACTTACATGTACAAATCTGAATAGCCTGGGACCAATGCTCGTTGTCCTTGTGCCAGGAAAAACGCTGAAATGCGTTTTCTGCTCACATTTTATAGGTGTCTGGGTTCTTGAACCCTGTAATTTTGCGGGGAAAGCCCAGCTGGCACTTTTCCTACCTCTGCTTGGGGTAAGAGATGGTCATGTGCAGGGAGGGAGTCAGAGTAGGAGGTCATTGAAGCCAGGTCTCAGAAGCAGGGCAGATTCAGGCATGGGGACAAGATGAAAAGTTCAGCCATTGCTCAGTGTTCACATGAGCAGATGTCATTTTATTAAGAATGTGACATTTGACGTGAGAATATGGCATAGAATACATGAAACTGTCTAGTTCTGTGTGGATATTATGATCTCAAGTTTTTATTTGCTCTAGAGTTCTGATTCATTTTGTGTTTTTAGTCTCTTATCTCTAAGAGGTGAGGTGTTCTGGTAGAAAGAGCAATGGATTCAGACATAAAGAGCTGCCATCTGTGCCATCTTCTCCACAGAGTTGATGTTGGTGTTTGGTTAATATCCCCACATACCTTTCTTGGGGAAGCTGCCCTTCCCTGCCCCCTGTTGCTGAATGAATCTGTCATTCATGAGGCTCTTCCTCCTCACCTCTTGTGAAGGATGGGCAACATGACCCAGCCTTAGACATAACAATGCCCCATTACTCTGGCAATAATTCTTGAGCCAAGGATATTTTCATGGACCCAGCACAGCCCATCTGAGGCTATTGCTAGGGTTGGCAGAGGGAGGCTCAAAGAACTTTCATCTCCATGAGGGTTGGTGAGCAGGGTGAATATTCCTTTCTAGCTTCACTGAACAAGTCAATTTGTGCTGTACAATGATGAAATCAAAACGCACAGGTGAGAAATAAATAGAAAGAGGAGATAGAGGTATAGGGGTACCATTTGAGCTTCTGGGTCTAGTCCTGAGTTAACTTCCATCATTGAACATGAACCAATACTGTGTGATACTGTGTGTGTGTGTGTGTGTTTATGTATGTGTGTGTGCCTGTTTATAAGATTAAAGGGCTCCATACCTTACTCAGTGTTTCTAAGCATGAGTTGAAACTTCTCTCACTTTTTGAGAGAATAAACTAAAGTATCTCAAAACTTTTTTCCAACTCTGTATTTTTAATACATTTTAGAAGGGAAAGTGGTAAAAAACAAAATGAGATTTAAAAATAACTGGTTCTAATTTCATATTTAAATGCAATAATGGACTGAGAAAGCATGAGATTAAAGTATTTTATAACTAACTAGAGGCCCAGTGCACAAAGATTCGTGCACTGGGGGTGGGTCCCTCAGCCCGACCTGCCCTCTCTCCAATCTGGGAGTCCTCAGGGGAGACCTCTCCAATCTGGGAGTTTCTGTCTGTCTTTGCAATCATATGAGCAAATTGTCTGAGACCCCCAACCCAGTTTGGTTTGTTGCTCACAGAATAATAGAGGCATTTTTTTTCTTTGCTTCATTGGTGGAGATTTCAAGGAAGTTTTAGGATATCTCCCCTTTAATTTTTTCTAGACACTCTGATTTTACTTATGTCTCTCACCTTTGCTTTCCCTCCATCCCCCACTGCAACAGTAACTTGCTCCAGGCTCACTTTGCTCTAGTGTCTAGCAGATCCATTTGCCACCAGAACTATGATTCCCAGCATTCCTGGTGCTCCCTGTGCTCTGTGCTTCCACTTCAGGTCCTGGGGCTGCCACCAGAACTACTATTCCCAGAATTCCTGTGCTCCCTGTGCTCTTGGTTTTTCCCTTCCTGCTCTGTCTCCATCCCATGGCCTCCTACTCTGCCAAGTCCGCCAAGCCGCCAGCTCTCCCTCTCTGCTCTTCATCTGGCGTCTTGGGGAGCCAAGTTCCCAAAGCTGCTCCACTCTCTGCTGGTTCTCCCACTCTGCTCTCTGCCCGGCAGCTTGGGGGACGTGACTCCCTTTGTCACTGGGAGCAACTGAGAGAGCCACATCACCCCAAGCCTCTGGCTCTCCTGCTCTGCTCTCCACCTGGTGGCTTGGGGGAGCAACCAAGGGACCCACACCTCCCCAAGCTGCCAGCTCTCCCTCTCTGCTTTCCGCCCGGCACCTGTGTATGCGAATTAACCCACCATCTTTGTTGGGTTAATTTGCATACTCACTCCTGATTGGCTGGTGGGCGTAGAGGATAGATGGTCAATTTACATGTTTCTCTTTTATTATATAGGATAAGTACATTGTTGGTGTTTGTATTTATTAAATGCCCCTTCTCTAAACAGGGAATGCCACATCCACAATACTGATACTCTTGTCAATTACCAGTCTCTCTTGTGTTATTAGCTTTTTATGTACATAGATCACTTTTTTTGAAACTATACCTTAATCACCTTTGTAGCACCTAGCATTTAGCCTTGAACAATCCCAGTATAATTCAGCAAGCCTTCCCTGAGTTACCCAGCTCCTGGTGGAACCTGGAGGTAACACAGGCTCCTGATAACACAGGCTCCTACCCATCAGGAGCCTGTGCTTTCCACCCACCATTACCAATTTCAATTGCAGAATTGATCTCAGTTTGGATACTACTGGATGAGAAGGCAACTGCTCATCTAGGACTCCAAAGGTCTCTAGTATTAAGGCATTTTCTCCTAAATTATGCTTTCTCACAAGGCAGCTCATGAATCGTTTTAATTGAGTGTGCCATTTCCTTCAGGCTTCTCTATTTTGTTACCTTGGATATTACAGATTTATTTCAAATAATTTAGCGATATTGAAGGTGCTGGCCATCTGCATAAAAATTTTTGAAGCTCACCTCAAACACAAGCCTCGAATTTCAGTGAGTCCCTATTAAAATGGCATCACAGGAATTATCTTCTAAGTCAGCCCCTTAACGATTTGCAAATAGAAGTAGTGCCCTTAGTTTTAATTCATGTTTTAAATCAGACCTTATGTTATACTCAATTACATCTTAAGGACCTATTTGCCAAAGTATTTAGAGCCCAAAGGGCTTTCTCTTCTTGAATATAAAGGATTTGATGTCTATAGTTCTTAATAAAGTGAGTAGCAATTATTAATATAGTAATACTTTATTAGTTTAACTGAAACCAGAGATATAAATGTTTCAAGATTTAGACTTATAACATTAAAGCCAAATTAAAATAAGTCCAAGAAAAAGTCTGTGAAGTTAATTTGTTGAATTCTACATTTTTAAAGGCGAACTAGTGATTATTGTTACTCCTGGTGGTTAAAAATAAAAAGAACAGTGCTTAAATTTAAATTTCTAGAATTATTAGTCTTTCATTAAATTAAAATACCAAAGCCAGCAAAAATTGTTTTGAGTACAAAATAGAGCTTTGTGCCAGTATTACATGCCACCACGAGGGCCAACCCCCTTCCCTGCAGCTTGCCAAGCCTGCAGTTCCCCAGTGGATGACGAGAAACCATAATTATGGGATTTCAAATTACAGTGAAAGGAAATTGCACGCTCACCCTTCCTTACGTGTAGGCAATTAGCAAACCATATAAATTTTAGTTGGATGTAAAGGACTCTAAGTCTTTGAAAAACAAAACAGCTCTTGACCATGTAGTCACTGAGCCTAGAAAAAGTATGTGCAAGCTGCTTTATCACTTCATTCGGCCCTGGTGACAATGGTTACAGGAAAATATTCCTCCTTGCATTCAATTACAAGTTGCATGTATGGATCCTAGACTGAAATGTCTTTGAAAAAAGTAACAAGAATTCCTTCAAAAAAGACATAAATACATAAATAAACCCAATACTAAATGTCTCCATTTTTTAACATCCTTCCAAGAGGTGTGTTAAAATTCCTGGTGGATGGATTAGTCCCTAATACATTATTTGAGGTAAATGGAAAATTACAGAATTTTCCAGCTGAAATGAGCACTGTGGGATTGTTTTTGATGGTTGTGCAAAATCTCCACAAGGTTCTCCACCCGGTCAGCACATACTTAAGGGCCTTTTAAAGTCACATACATGTTTAAGAACATACCTGGCAAGGTGAGGAGGTGACAGCCTTCTCTTCCTAGCCATTCCTTACCCTTCAGTGAAGTGTCTTTTAGTAAATACTGTTTATTCTAATAGTTTAAGCTATGGCCTTTCTCATCTCTGGGCTATGTCACCTTTCTATTTAAACCAAAGTTTTGCCTCCGTGGTGAGTCCAGCATCACCTCTCAGAATGTCTTATAGATCTGGCATTACAAATGTATTAAACATTAGAAGAGCAAAATGCAGTTTTGAGCGACTAAAGTAAGATTTTAATATATAAATATATTTGACTTGTGAAAATATCTGTATTATAAATATTTTCATTTTGTCAAAATAGCAATAACTAGCATGAGATTTTTTTACATTCAGAAAAATTTATCCTGTGTGTGTGTATGTGTGTGTGTGTGTGTGTGTGTGTGTGTGTGTGTGTTTGCAGAAATTAAAGCATGTTGGTCAGAAGGTAGTCGAACTTTGCCTCCCTCCCCTCTTTGACTAGTGGAGGATGCTATTGTTGCTAGCATACAAACCCTCAGACCCATACAAATGTCTCAGGAGGAGGAGAGGCTACTGTATAACCTGGTGGTCTGAGCACCCAGACTCAGTTCTGAGAGGAGTTTATGAGGCTGAGAAGATGAGTGGCCACACACTCAGGGACATTCTCTGTAGAGATTGTTCACACCTGAGGCAGTGACATTTCATACTTCAGGGAAATCGCTGTGGAGTTTGCCAGAAATGCTCCTTAGGGGCACAGAATTCCACCTGGTCTTCTAGACAGTAGCTTGCAGGGCCCCTCACCACAGATGTCAACCCTACATCTTTCTGCTTCTTCTCTTTCTCCTCTTGAGCCTGGTGGAGGACTGGGGGCCAGCTTGGACTGACCCATGGGATGAATAGTTAAGATTTTTCAACATTAGCCTGAGATATTTGAGGTTCTCAGTAATGCCTGTCAGCCTTCTTATAAAATGAGGTTAATAATCCCAAGTCCACACACTATCTTCAGCCTGGACCTGGGACGGTGAGGGCTAAAGGTGACTTCCTAGTGAGCAGTAGCTTGGACAGGGCCCATGAACCCTGCACCTTCACCTGGGCCTGGTTTCTCATCTCTGTGCCAGAGCTGCTCCCCTTGCTTTCCTTGTGTCTTCTCATGGAACATGTTTCAGGGTAGTGTTATTCTTATTAATCTAGTCCGATTTTGGAAATCAAATAAACACCTTTGAAGAAGGCATTGTGTGCATAAACCTGTGTTTAGGTGCAGCCAGGATGACCTGAGGGCCAAATTAGCACGCAGACTTCGATCCAGCTGCATCTGAAAGTGATCAACTTTGAGCAGCCGAGTGCAGGAGCAGCATCTCTGAGATCCCCCATTGGTCCAAGATTTCCCCAGGTTGATTGCCAAGATCCAAGGGACTGACAGTGGGAGCTGGGGCTCAAATTCTCCTCACTCCTAAGTTGATTTCTCCTTCTCAGAGCTGTTCGCCCTCCCGCTCCCAGCTGTGTTCATGCAAATTCTCTCAAATTAATGTTATTCCCTTAGATTTGCATATTGCAGGTCAAGTCTGGGTAGCTGATCTCCTTGCCAGCAAACCCATTGTCAGATGGTTTACACAGAAGAGGGTTTCTTCCAAAATCAAATAAATAACCAACAAGAAACACACAATTCTGGAGGCTCACAGAGGGACTTTGGTGAAGCCACAGCAGAGCCATGGCCAAGAGGGCTGATGGCTCCCTGCTTAACAAAAGGCTACTTCTGTTTTGAAACTGTAAGTTCTCTCTCATGAAAATTTATGGTAAATTTCCCAGCAGTGGAAATGAGCACCCTTCCAGACAGACTAATAAAGTGGGAGCTCATTCAAAAAAAGTTCTCTGCTTTCATGAAAAATGATCCATCATTAAAAGTCTGAGATCCTCTGAAAAAGATGAAGAAAAAGGCTAATAAATTCTAAGGGAAGAACTAAATGTCAGATATGTTGGAGCTGAAGTCAATGGTCAACTGAGCACGTGTGCAAAGCAAGAGTCCCTGGGAAGAGAGCAGGGCATGTGCACCAGGAGCCACGCCCAGTATGATGTGTGTGTGTGTGTGTGTGTGTGTGTGTGTGATCACAAGTAGACAGCATGTTGAGCTCTCTGAGTGTAGGAGGAAAACAAGCTGTACTGAATTGAAATTAATAGTTTTAATGAGAACTGTCACATAGTGTTTTAAGCTAAACAAAATCAACCTACACACTCCTACTCTAATTAACTAATAAAGAAAGGTATTCTATCCCTGGACAGTAAAAAAGCCAGAAGAGACATAAAACAGTGTGTAAGACCCTTTTGAGAACTGACAGATACTCATCCAATGTGAAAAGCTAGTTAAGCATACAAAATATGTATCAACAGATGTGTGTAATATGTCTTAATGTACACAACCTTAAACCCATGTAGCCATTGGATTCATAGATCACGTTTTGACAGATTCAATACCTATGAGTTATTTGATGCTGTGATACAACAAATAACAGTGAGAGAAATAACAAAGCAAAACAAATGCAAATTGTAGTGTTTTGGCATTGGGGGACAGATGAAATAGTCTCAATACCATAAAGATTACTATGCCAAATATGCTAACAGTTTTATGTGCCTTACTTTAACTTAAGGGAAGCAATTTCCCTTTGAAATCTTGCAGAGTCTTGAGGAAATTATTTGCAGATGAGAAGTGGATATGAAGGAGCAATCATGCAGTTTTATAACTGATCATCTGGACAAGGATACTTCTGTTGTGATTCCCACCTGGTGGGTCCAGAGTTACTACACAGATATATATATATATATATACTTTTACTGCTGGCTATCAGTAAATATATATATATTTCTTTTATTGAATATATTGGGGTGACACTGGTTAAGAAAATTATACAGGTTTCAAATACACAACTCTAGAACACATTATCTGTACAATGTATTGTGTGCTCACCACCCCAAAAGTATAGATATATTTTTGTTTGTACCACGTTAATGTGATATTTCAAGTTCATACTCATTGACATCCATGACAGTCACTGGCATTCACTCACTGCCTCACTTTCTTGGGGTCCTAGGTACATCACCATTAAAGCATCACCTGTGTGCACAATTGTCAATAAATACTGGGGTCCAGGAATATTTTGTGCAGCCAGGGATAAATGTGGTATTTTTATTTAATGTCCAATGCATTTGTTTTTGTTATTGTTGTATCGAGCTTAACCTACTTGGATTACAAGAGTGTTATAAAATGCAGTCCCCTTTCTCTCAATGCATCTCTACTTGACCCCTTTCCTCTACCCCTCCCCCCCCTTGGTTTCCATAGTGGTTTCTCCCTGGTGCATAAGACAAGGTCAGCTCACATCCTTTGAGTCTTCTCTCTGCCATGTGCCCAGCTGCCTCAGTTCCAGGAGGCAGGAGGTTCTCATGGCAAGGCCGCTGTCTTATCAACATTAACATGGATGGGGTAGGCACTCCTGGGTCCTTCCTCCTCTGTTTTTTCTCCTCTATCCCCCCTCCATTCTCCTCCCAGCTCACCATGCAAACACAGGTCATGTGCTTCCTTAATCCCATATGGCACAGTCAACACCTGGCTACTTGATCTAGCAAGTAGACAAGAAAAATAGAATAGTGCTCCTTACCATACCATTTAGTCTTTCTGTTCTCTTTCTTTATTGGATTAATATAAAAATGGAAGGAGTGAAGGTGAATCTTGAAAGAATGTCATGTTAAATCCTCTAAAGGGGAACTCCTGTAAGTATAACTCAGGAGGGAGGTGTCCAATTATATATCTGTGTCTGTGATTCTTTGAAAGTTGTTCTGTCAAATATTTTTAACATGCAGTAATACTTAACTGATATTTGTTCTCCATTTCACAAAGCTCACTTTGGAAGAGAGGGATGGTCAAGTGAGAGTGTATCATGTAACTCATGTTTTCAACAACTACCATTGTAATCCTATAGTTGGACTAATTCTAGCTTTCAATCTCAACTTTCCAACAGTGATACAGCTGCTAAACGTCACTAACTAAACAGGTCTGACCCAGGAGCACCCTTCCCAAAGAAGGGATCTCTTAATTCCTGTCTGGCCTGTGTTTCATGGAACTCTGGATTAGCCTCCTCCTGCCCAAAAACCCCACCAGAGACTCCTTCCTGTCTCCTTCTCTAGACCCTGAGATCCTGCGGTAGAAATGGTGTCATTTACTTTTAGACCCTATTTCCTGACTGGGTGAGGTGGTGAGCAGTTCTCTATAATGTTTGTTGTGGCAAATCTCTTATGGAAGTAATTATTTATTAGAGAAAATTAATTGCATCTAGACTTTAATAAAATCTCAGACTATCAAATGGCAGCTAGGACTATGGGTGCATTGACCTAGTACGTATAATGTAGATGATGAAAGAGGATTCAAATGTGAGAAAAAGGGAGGAAATATGTAGAGAAAGTTGAAATGACTAATGATGATGTCCATATGATGTGTGCGATGATTCAACCCACCAAAAATAGTGTGAGTGCCCACATGGCAGGTGTGGACCTCGACATGGCTGCACCTTGATTAGTAAAATTAATTAAAATGAAGACACTCTTGTATGGTTGAACCCAGGCTGACAGGCAAAAGGTCAAATGGGAAAAATAATAAACTTATAAAATAAAATCAATTAATAAAGAAAAGAAAGAAAGGAGAGAGGGAGGAAGTGAAGGTTGGGGGGAGAGAGGAGGAAGAAAAGAAGGAATGAAAGGGAAAAAACAAAGGAAGGAAGGGGAAAATGTAACAGAAGTTTGACAAAAAAAGACAATGACAATTTTGACTCCCTTTTGAACAAAGGTCCTGGACTACATTGGGGAAAACTTCTGGGAGGCAGGCAGAGAAGATGTGGACAGTGGAGCATCTTATCAGAAGTACGGGTTATTTTCTTGTTTCTGGGACAACTTTCTTCCTGAAGCAAAGAAGCTTCTTTTCCTAAGTCATTTTCTTTTCTGCTTCATGGAGACTATTTCTGCTGCTATGAAATTTTCAGTTTGCCTACTTCAAAAGGCAGAATTGATCTATCAAATTAAATGAAGTAGTTATAGGGCAATGTTAGTTATTGCCTCTATTTGGCAGCAGCATTTAGCAGTGTTGGCTCTGCAAGAAAGGTCAGACCAGACCCTGGAAGTACCATACGGGGTCCCGGAGTGTAAGCTATGCACAGCAAACCTAATCTTCTGGGTCTAAAAGGACCACATGGACTTGGACATTTTGTCCAAGGATTGGGTACTTAGTACACATGGTACTTATGGAATATGTGGGATAAAACATTTACTTTAGTGCAAACCGCCCAGTACCATGTGTCACACTTATTACAAACTGGCTCAAGCATCACATATCAATATTGAACTTGTGAATTACATGATGCCATTCAGCCCAGTAGATTGACTGAACAGTTGGTACAGGGAGTAATGTTTAACTGAACAGTCGCAAATGTAGACACAACTTCTGAATGTGAGATAAATGCTGTTGTTTCTGAATTTATGTCTGCAGGAGTGTTTTACATAGTAGCTCTGGGTGTATTCCCAGTGGACTGACACTGTTGCCTCATCCTTGTTCCAGTCTGACATTGGGTGCGGCCTTTGAGTCTCATCACCATCAACTGCACAGGCATTGGGTCAGTGCATCTGATCAACAGTACATCAATCTGAATTTAGATCGGACTTAACAGAAGCCTCCATACCGTTTCATGGTGGCACTTGCTTATGTAACAAATGCACAGGCAACCTGTGGGGCTCTGCTACAGGGGGAGGGGTGCAGAAGGGCTGGATGGTGGGGACCAAGCCCTCTAGAGTCACTGCCTGAGCAGTGTGATGCATCTTTTCAGCAGTTACTTGCATACTGTGTGACATATTACCTTACTTTCAAGAATATTAGTGCATTCATGAATATTTAAATAGAAGTCCTTGTCCTCTTGTTAGACTAATGACCTTTCAAACTCAGCATGGCTTATTGACATGTTTAGTGTTTTCATTCTCATAATATAACTTACATCTTAAAAACAAAACAAAATAAAACAAAACACCAGTTCCTTCTCTCTTTCCTTTTCCCACAGAGGCTCCTTTCCAAAGATAAAGAGTACAAAAATTGGATTTGCTGCATCAAGGAGATTAAGCCAGGAAGTATCTCTTTGTGCAAATGCTCTATGCTACTTCTATGGAAACCCAGAGGAGTCACCTGGGAAAAACCACAACACAAAACACCATCTCTTCATTTAGCAAAGACAAAAGGTGTGTCTAAGAAGGTCCACATCAAAAGGTATTGGATTACTAATCGGGTTAATGATCTGATAGGCAAATCCCTAAATCCCAAATCACCATTGTGTACCCACTCTGGACCACTTATTGAAGTCCTTTTGGCCTTTGGCTATTGAAATCCTGAAATCTTGCTCTTCACAAGGTACCCCCAAGAAAGAGGCATTTGTTATTCTACTTTGTTCAAAGCTTGTTCCTGAAAAGCATCCTGGCTTCCTGGCTTTAGTTTCTCCTTTTCTACTGAAAAAAAAAGCAAGTAGGCTGAGTTAAAGGGTTACTGGTGAGAAGAAAGTCAGAATTGGGACTTTATCCCTCCTGAGTGGTTGGGTGACAGCTTTTCAGATGTGCATATCTCTTTAATGACTTAATCACCTAATTAGCTGACTTGTGGGGCAATTGAGGAAGGCATGCTGGGCTGGCCTCTACTGCCACTTACTTTCAAGTGATTAAGTAAGATTCTAGAGAGAGGAGTGCCGCTAGGACTGTAAGATTCTGGAGATAAAAACATCAGATAAAAACAAAATAAACCCATTTGGCAGGAAATGTGAAGTGAGTTTTATTTTAAATCCTCTCTTTGAAACCTTAGGCTGACAAGGGGGCACATGTGTAAACAGACTGTGTCCCCAGTCATGGGCTTTTCAAGTTCCCTTTCCACTGTGTTCATTTGTATTTCTCTGGTAGTTTGCTTTTATAGTAAATATTTTATAATTTCTTGTCTTACTCTCCCTCAAATAACCTCTCATTGCACGTGTTATGAAAAAATGAGATTGTATTGGTAAGGATTGTGACATAACAAAGGGATAACTCCTGTGCTGAGGACTTGAAGATTCTAAATATAAAAACTGTCTTGGATGTAACTCCAGGTTTCCCAACTCTCCCTATTGAGCATCGCAAAAGGAAAAGTCACATAAAATTGGGAGGAAGGGAATCCTGGGGGTGAAGTCTACCATGCCATCTTGGCATTTAAAACCCTTGCTTTGCCTGTAAAGTTTGGGATGGGAGTGAAGGGGCTGGGGAAAGGGCTTTTCTGTACAAGGTGATCTCCAGAGAGTGATATAAAGTGAAGGTTCAAAAGCCACAAGTGGGTAGGAAAAGGAGGAATAATGTAAAGTCCTCCCAGAATGTTTAGGACATAGATTGGTTGGGGAACCACACCCCTTCCAAGTTCCTTCGTACCAGCACCTCCAGGCTCCTCTTCAGCACAGACATGCACTCTTTGAGTGTCTTCCAGTAACATGGAGGTTATCCCTTGCTTACTCTGTTCTGATCACCAGGGACAGAAAGAGGTAGGGCACTTTGAGAAAGGAAGCTAAGAGCAGGTATGTAGGGCTTTGTTCATGGCCATGGAACAGAGGTAGTGAGCACCACAGAGATCTAACTTCCTTTATTACCCCAGTGAATCCCAGTGGGTATTCAGTTCATCAGATACTCTGCTTGTCTCAGCCACTCACTTGAGACAAGCAGAGTATCCCAAGCTTCCCGGATTATATAAAAATCGAGTGTGGCCAGCTTCTGTGTCGCTGCTCCCACACCTTACATTTCAAAAGATCATCCTTAAACAGAAACATTCACGGCCTCTGAGTCATAGCTATCAAACAACAGTGAATTTTATGGTGACACTCAGCTCTGGAGAGTCTTACATTTGTGTTTAAATGCAGAGGAAGACATTGAAGGGAACAGTCATTAACAGAAGATAAACTACAAATGAGGAGGAATTCTGGATCTCCATCTGATTACAGGGCCAGTTGGGCAGACACTTAGATGAGTTAAGAAACAAACATGCATCCACTTACTGGTCAAGAGAGCCATTTCATCAGGAACCCAGGCATTCTGTGCACAGGACCCCACTGGGAAGGGAAAACTAAAAAATATTCATGTGACTTTAGAAATGTCACTGATTCTTATACACAAGTGAATATTGAAAAGAAAGTTCAAATCATCAAGTCCCAAGCAAAACTTTGTTAGATCAAACCAATCTTCAAAACAAAACAAACAAACAAAAAAAATGAATGACCTTTCTGTTTTCCAAAAGACCAGTTATCACAAATAATACAATTATAGCTGAAGTGCATTCTAGTGACTATATGGACATATTCTGGATGCATGTATGAATATGTTATCCATGAAACACAGGACCTGAGATATTTGACTGTATTCTCTCTGATATTTCGAACAGAAAGAGGAAAAAAAAGAGTTCTTGTAAGAAGTAACCCTTTTTACCCAATTATGCCCTGGAATTATTCTAGCTTATGAAAACCATGTGGGAGATGTGATGTTGCCTATCTCATCTTTCAGGGAGAAAAATGAGGAATCACATGCAAACATAACAGGTGTTTTTCTTACCTGAAATTATTTTGGTTCCATGGTACATAAGTAAAACCATGATATTGCTTAGCAAAACAGAAAAATTAACCCCATTTCCAGTTGATAGAGTATTGCCAGTTTCACATTCTCTCCAGCCTCCAGATTGGCCCCCATATTTCTTGATCCTGTTGATGAGCTTTACTTTAACTGAAAGGCAGGCTAAGATATCCCTCATATTGCTCTTCCCTCTTAAATACTTTCCCATGAAGAATAAATAAAATCTATGCAGAAACCCCTAGCTGGTTTGGCTCACTGGATAGAGCGTCGGCCTGCGGACTGAAGAGTCCTGGATTTGATTCTGGTCAAGGGCATGTACCTTGGTTGCAGGCACATCCCCAGTAGGGGGTGAGTAGGAGGCAGCTAATCGATGCTTCTCTCTCATCAATGTTTCTAACTCTCTATCCCTCTCCCTTCCTCTCTGTAAAAAATCAAATAT